>NW_025999990.1:16198814-16238437 GCF_001458135.2 Marmota marmota marmota | reverse complement strand
CAGGAGTGATTGGAAGCTCTGTTCAGCCGTGGGCCACTGGGCCTTTTCTGCCAGTGGTCACCGTTCCGCCTACCTGGCAGGCGCTGGGGGTGGGGGGCGGCTCTGCCCCTCAGCAGGCCGCTGGGCCTGCTCTGTGGATGGTCACAGTTCCCTCTACCTTGCCAGCGCTGGGGGAGGGGGTGGCTCTGCCTCTCAGCAGGCCGCTGCTCCTCTTCTGCTGGTGGGTCGCAGGCCCGCCTACCTTGCAGGAGTGATTGGAAGCTCTGTTCAGCCGTGGGCCACTGGGCCTTTTCTCCAAATTTTTATATTTAGCTTCCTAGAAGCCATTATTAAATTGGGGGATGCCCTATCTCTTCTTGCCTATCACCACCATCTCCACACCCATACACACCAGGGCTGCTAACTTGTCAATGTCTCCCATAGAAAAACAATGCCACCTTGGAGAACAGATTATGTTTGAAGGAAAAACAACATAAAGATGAGGAATTGGGGGTCATGTCAAAGGTATGCATCAGCTGTCTATCTGGCTGGCCTGTTGCTTCTCAGGGCCCTGTGGGAATGGACTATGGATGCCAATTTTCTATTATGGGCTTTAAGCAGATGGGCTATGAGTAAAACAAAAAGGAACTTTTACTTTATCTTGTGCTTTGTATATATCAGACAGGAATGGAGTCAGATTTTGTGAAGCCTGATGTGAATGATTTGAGAGTCTCTGTTGAAGTAAAAGAATACAGTATTGCCAACAAAATATTAAATACAAAAGTGCATGATTTTTTAGAATGGAAAGAGAAATCACAAAAAAATATAAACATGAAAGCACCCTGACAAATTTTATTACAAAGATAAAAATTCAGAAAAATTACAGTAATTTTTTGTTTAAGTTCATTTATAAACTTCCAGCTAAACCTTTATAATTCTTTCCATAACCTAAATTTTTCACTGTATTCTTGTCATCATGTCAGCATTTGAATAATTTTACAATATAATTTCTATGCAAAAATCAGAAGCATAATCAGTCTTTTCTCATTTATTTTTAATTATTGATAGATTAAATTTTTTCTTCTTTCAGAACTTGTTATGAATTTAGGATTGTTGCCATACATGAGGAAAATCCCTACCATGCCTCTTTATAAATTAGCTATCACAAATGTACTTACTATTTGCAGTACAGTATAGGTTTCTTCAGTTTCTTCAACCACAAAGATTCTGATAAATTCTCTTGGTCTTAATTCCTATCAAAAAGAAAAAAAAATGCTAATTCAATACTCATCATTTTCTAGAATACTTCTGATAGGAGAAAGCTAATGTTTTGACTTGGTGTTTACAGGAATTGAATCATCCAGTGGCAATTTCATACATTTGATGGTGCAGAAAAGCTTTTGGCTTCATTCATTTCAGACTTGGTTCCTCCTCTAGTACTCATAGACATTGGCTATTAGGAACTCTAAGATACAGGACCTCTCTTCCTGTATCATGGAGCCATGATTGAAGCTAGTTGCCTCCTTGGTGGTTGGGAATCCTTCTGGAAGCCCTTCCCAGACTATGACAGAAAGCAAATGCTTCCTAGAAGTGACTCGATTGATCCCTTAAACTTGAACCCATATTGATTAATCTCTTAAACTTGAACCAAATATATCCACACATTCTCTTAAAGATTCCAAAAACATGGATCCTTTGTTATATAGAGAAGACCCATGTAAAAGAGGGAGGTTGGGGCAGAAAGAGACAGTGATGTTAATTGAGCTGTGATTAAAACCTCTCACTTTCGCAAATTTGAAAACCACACAGGACTGCATGAAGGCATTACTGGAGCTCCTCCTCTAGCCTTGGAAGGGCCTTGAAACTCCAGCCCCATCAGCTTCACAATTAAGCAGGCTTTGAAGCAAGAAGTTCTAATGTACGAGATCTTTCAGCCGTCCAGAGCCCCAGGGCTCAGACATTAATTTTATTTTCTGTCTTATTATTCTCTCCCTTAATGATCTCAGCCTGCTTCCTGCTTTTTAATATAATCTACATTCGTATCATGTCCAAATTCTTCTATCCAGTCCTTTGAGCTTCGGAATCATATTAAGCATTTCCTCAATCTTTCTATTCAGAACCTAAGAGACCCTCAGGTTCAACGTTGCTGACTGTCCTCTAGTTCTTGCTCCCTAAACTCCACTCACAACTTCTTGGTGACAACTTTATCTTTTCAGTTGGTTATACCAAAACTGAAAGAGTCATTCTGCCTAGCAGGAAATCCTGTGACTTTAGTTTTAAAATACACATAAAACCTGATCACTTCCTGTGCAAATTACTGCTACTGCTTTGGGCATAGGCATCATCATCTTTCACTGGTATTGCACTCAAGGACCCCTGAAAGGATTCTACCTTTGTCCCTCTCTAGCGGTTTTCAACACAGGAGCCTTGAGCATGTAAATCAAGTTTGTCACTTCTCAGCTTAGCAAACGTGTTTCACTCCAAGAAGTCAAAGGACATAAAATTGCCTGAAAAGCCATAGTGATCTGGTCTCCTGTGCCTGTCTGACCTCCTCTCCTCACAAGCCCTCCCCTTCGCAGGCTGCAGCCACTCTGGTTCCTGATGCAGGAAGAGGTGAGAGCCTCTGGGCCTTTATTCCGTCATTGACTTGGATCATTCCCTTCCCTCCTTAAGTATTTTCTCGAATCTATCTCCTCAGTGAAGTGTCCCTGGCCACCCTGCTCAATGCTACATTGTGTGCCCCCCCTTTCCAACATCCTCATGTTTGCTCCACGTGTTCTGCATCCCTACAGCACCAATCACTTGCTAACATACCATGTATTGGCTGTATGTTTGCCCTCTTATGTCTGGTTAGAATGTAAACAGTATAAGGACAGGGTTCTTTGTGTTTTTTTTTTTTTTAATGGTATTTATCTCAGGAGCCAAGAAATTCATCTAGTTAAAATAAAAATTCTGAAATTAAGAAGTTTCAAAAGATCACAAAGGTAGTAGAGATGGAAGAGAGCCTCTGTTGTCTGTACCCTCAATCTGGGTACCATATTGCTCCCAGGGCATGGAGGAAAAAGGCAGCCAGCCAATGGGAAATGGGTGTGGGGCTGAGATGGACCCTGACTTCCTCTCTCAGCACTAGGTTGCTAACCCCAGAGTTAAATCCCAGTCTCACAGATGAATGTCCCTATTGAAACTTAAAAAAAAAAATAAGCCACTTATGCATATGGAGTGTAATTGTGACTTAACAATCATTTTCCTGAGGAAACAATTATATTCTTTCCCCTTTGTTGGGTCACCTGGTCTTTTCTGTTTTGTCCCTTTATCTGGCTCAATTACTTTCATCAGAAGAAATGTGAGACACTGGGCTATGATTCTGTGCAAATGAGGGACATGAAAATCTCAATGCTAATCCCAAACACATTATTAAACTAGCACATTGTTTTGGGAGATCAAGGTGATTTGCATAATACAAGAATCACCTGAACTCCATGGAATTACCACTAGGGAAGGGAAGTCACACAAGTAGAGAGGCAGACAGTCTAGGCATTGAAAGCTATTTGTATAATGTGCCTCTCATATGTTTATTTGAGAAGTAAATTAAAAACTATAAAGATTATAATGATTCTTTGGCATGCCTTCATTTCTGAGCTTAGAGCCAGGTGTGTATATATATTAATGGGAAGATTTTGCAGGTGTGTCGTGGGAGTGAGATGAGACATTTCAGAGCCTGTAGTTTTGATAACCTACTTAGCATTACATAGGCAAGTGTATTTCTGAACTTTTGCTGAAGCCTTGTATCTAGTCTTTTTGCCTCTAGCTTTCTTAACCCAAGGTCCTTGACCACAGTGCCCCTAAAAGGACTTCAAGAACCTAGACTGCAGCATGCCACCAGTCTACTAAAAATCCTTCTTTACAGAGACAAGTAGAGGAGATGAAGGGGAACAGAGATAACTAAATTTAAGTTATATGCATGTACTAATATTAAGTTATATGCATGTACTAATATGCAACAATGAGGTCCACTGTTATGCACAATTACAATGTACCAATAAAAAAAATCTTAAAAAAATGGAAAAGAAAATTCTTCACTGGTACTCCTTTACCAACCATGGGAAGCCCATACTTTTTTTTTGTGTGTGGCAACCAAAGTCATTCATTCTGGGCAGACTCACCCTTTACACCACTTATTACAGTCTAATATATTCCCCCAACATGCCTGGCCTCGTCATACTTTATGTTTTTGCCTCCTGGGAAGACTCTTTCTCCTCTGGGGCACATTGGCACATGTCTATAATCTGGGGAGGCTGAGGCAAGATGATCATGAGTTCAAAGCCAGCCACAGAAAGAGTGAGACCCTGTTTCTAAATAAAATAAAAAAATGGGTCTGGGGATGTGGTTTAGTGGTTGATTACCCCTGAGTTTAAACCCTGGTATCCCCGTGCCCTAAAAAAATTGTACATGCTTGAAAAGTCAATTCTTCTTCTTCTTTTTTTAAATTTTTGGGTAGTTGTACGTGGACAACATGCCTTTATTTGTTTATTTTTATGTGGTGCTCATTATCAAACCCATAGCCTGACGTGCCAGGCAAGCACTCTGCCACTGAGCTGTAGCACTATCCCTACACCAAACTTTTGAGGTACAGCTCAAGTATCACCATTTGTGGGAAGCCTTCCAGACTAAATCTCAACCCCGCTACCCACTCAACCTTTGTTAACAGGGAGACTCCCGTGTTGCAGAAATGATAGTCTCCTCTTCTGTACTTTTGCAGGACTGCATTCATACACGAACAGTTAGGGATCCGCCAGTCTCTCTCCTTAGTAAATGCAAAGGAAGTGTTTGAGTGAAGAGTTCAGAAGTTCTTCATTTTTTTGACATATAATAATTGTACATATTTTTGGAGTGTATTGTAATATTTTCATACATGTATACTTGGTATGATGCTCACAAAGAATCTATGTATTTTGCATGTGTTTACATCTAGGAGAGCTCCCTGACTCACCAAAGCTTTTCAACTCATTTTGTTTTATTGAATTGCATTTAATAAAATTGGGTGACTGTGTGGGCCAGTGTGATGAGCTTGCCATTTTGACCTGGACCAGTTAGATTAAAGGAGGGACAAGCACCCAGTCTATATTGATCTGATGGCATTTTGGGCTGTGTGTGTGTGTGTGTATGTATGTGTGTGTGTGACTTTTCCTATAACACTTTCAAGGGACATTAAGAAGATAAGTAGGCCAAAATAGTCTCCAAATTCTAAGGACATCTGGAAAAGATAGTTTAGTTGGTTTAAAAAGTTAGTTGAGCCAGGAGAAGGCAGGAGGAAGGTAGCAGATTTTACAGATATACATACTGTATAAAAGTAATTAAATTGACTCTAATGAATATTTAGAGATTTGTGAAACCATCAGAAAAAAAGCAAAAACTAAGTAATTTTTATGTTATTGTAAAGAATAAGTTTTTACATAATAGTTGTAGATAAAAGGACTAGGCCTTCTCACAAAATTCTTACTGCTCCATCACACCATTCCTTACACTGAATCTGATGAAGCACCTGTCAGGGCTGTTGAGGAAGAGGTCCCTATACAAGGTGAACATTCTATACAGGGACATTGAAAACCTTCAAATCAAAGATAATAATATGCAAAAAAAAAAAAAAAGAAAAGAAAACAATGTAAAAGTATGGATTTTCAGTGCCTTTAAAGTTGTTTTGTTTTTCATTGTTGCTTGCAGAGTAGAACAGGAAGTCTGAAGAGCTCTGGAATCTGGAGAATTCTACTTTGAGCAACCTGGACCTGCTTGTATTTCGGTGATTTACCTTTGTTCTGCTGTGATTTGGAGGATTTCCAAAAGTTTCCACGAACTGTAACAATCCCCTGTGGTGCTCTTTGAGGTGAGTTAGCAGGTCCCTATTTGCATCTAGATTGCTCATAATCCTGATTATAATCCAAATGTTGAATGGGAAACACCCTGGGCTCCTGAAAATGTGCTTGGAAAGTTCTGTAGGATCCATCTGTCCATTCACACATGTGTGTAGTTGGTTCAAGAAACATTTATGGAATTCCATTTCTGCTAAGAATTCCATTTCTCCCCAGCCTCTAAGCTTTGGGGCTACCAGAGTATGTACTACAGAACTGGGCCCCAGCCCTGCTGAGCTTAATCCACACAGAATGATTATAGCTCAGTGAAGTGTTCATTTATAGCCAAGCTGGGTTTGTACAGCTGGTTCTTAAACTGCAAGAAGAAAAGGTGCTTTTTTTAAAATTCAATTTTATAACTTCTTCATTGCTTCTAATCAACTGTGATTAGAAGCAGTTTTGTACATGGAGGTGTTTCAAAAAAAAATGCTGATAAAAGGAGAAGATTAGAGAGGGAGGGAGACAGGGAGGTCTCTATTTTATTACCTAAAGATTCTTATTCCAACTATAGAGAAAAAATCACTGACTTCACCACACATCCTCTTCAAAAGGGTTGTTACTATAAACTCACAGAACACTGGCCTCAAAACCAGCAGCAAGACAAATAAATAAATAAAGAAAACAAACAAAAATACCCTAAAATTCCTTGCAAACAGCCTCAGTGTGGCAAGACCACGGGAGAGGAGCCTCCCCTGGTGATGTGACCCTTTAACCTTTCCCTTCTACGGAAGACTTTTTCTTAAGTGACTTCGAAAACACAGTCTCTTGGGGTTTGCATGCTTAGGAGGCTTTTGGGGATTAAATGGAGAGAAACAGCATACATTTAACAGGATCATAATTATCTCTCTTTCCATTTTTTTCCCCCATTCCTGTGGGGCTCTGGAAATGTCATTGTCCTTATTTAAAGCAATGCAGTGAGTATAGGGGAGAGTCCCTCTTGCACCATGCAAATCCCTCAGCAGCTTGCACACTGAAGGAAGGAAGATGGAAAGGAAGATTAAAAGAAGCCTGTGGTATTGATTGAGATAACAACCAAAACAGCAAGACCCGGAGTCTCTCCCAAAAAGAATAGAGGGAGCTGCAACATGGGGCAGATTCAGCAGGAGTACAAGTAGGCAGGGATGCTGGGGCTCTGCTCTGCTCTTTACAGCCTGATTCACCACCAGGCACTTGGCAGAGGAAGCTCAGCCCTCCGACCTGTGCATCCGCTGCAGAGGAAAAAGGAGCACCATTCTCCTTACCCTGGTGTTTCTTTATCTGTCACCTAAGTACAGGGGAAAGGGAAAGTTTATTTGGGTGGGAAGGGGGGATTTTTTACCCTGCATATTTATTATCTTGTTTCTTTCCAGTCACCAAGATATTCAGAAAGCAGACTTAGAGGAAGGCTCACCTAGAGAAAAGAACAGCCAAGCTGCTGAGGGCTCTTGAATTTTTAATCCCCTAACATTTTTCTCTCCTTTCTCTATTTATTGTCCATTTTCAAAGCCCTGGGGTAGAAGGATTGTCTGAAGCCTGCTTGTTGGCAGCCATTCAAAAAGTTTCATTTTGTAGCATGACTAGGGGAAAAACCAAGGGTAGGTTGGTAGAGAAACTTTCTAGGAGTCAGGAATGATATCAGAAACTCAGTGTTTAATAGTGGGAAATACAAGTAATAAAAACAATGGCCTGGTGATTAAAGAACACAAAGAAATTCTATTTGGGGACAACCATTTGGAGGCAGGTCCCAGCTCTCTGTCCACACATCCCAGGCCCCCATGCCCAGGGTTCTGCCCCACCCCATAGCAAGATGTGGCTGGTGGTCTATGCATGTGCAGTGACACAACTTGTGTTCCCCAGTTATGAACTTTACTCCCCAACCTCCAGGCATCTTGACCAGTACCTAAGTGGGCAGGATTTGCTGCCCCTCCTCAAATGGCTTCAGCCTTTGTTCTATAAGAAAGAAGGGTTCAGAAGCAGCTCTGTACCTTGCCCACAGTGAGTGCTTCTGCAGGGACCCTTCTCCCTTTCCACCCACTACTCCAGTAAACCCAGAAGTAGGTGGGGAAGAAACTTTTCAGCAGGTACAAATGCTCCTTGGGCTGAATATTCTCAGAGTCTTCTGTGCTCATACTAACCCACGTTCTGCCTTTGGCAATTTGTTTAAATTTTTAACTTATTTGTCTTTGCCAGTGTGCACAGTGTTCAACAGCATCCACCCCAGATAAGCAGCAGTTTGCCTGGAACCTCTCATTGCAAGTCTTTACATTTTGAATTGGCTATTTGCTCTGCTAATGTTGCTCTCTGATAGAATCAAGAAAATCATCAATTTGCAGGTTAATGTTTTTCTTTCTGTTGTTAGTAGACAGGGCTGTTGCTCCTTTTTGCTTCATACCTCCTAAGTAGAAGGCAGAAATCAGGAGATGTATTTATTAAACTCAGTTTCAGGGGCTGGATTTGAAAAGGACTTTAAAATCTGGATTTGAAAGGGACATTTTCAAATTGTTGCTCACCTGGAGGATAACAATTTGGACTGGCCTACAAGGCATGGTAAGGGATTTAGAAATATCTAAATTTAAGATGAAAAGTCTAAGGAGAGAACTCTTTAAATATGCTCAAGGCAACCATCTGGGAGGAAGATTAGACTTTGTTTGTAATGGGTAGAGATCATAGGGGAGGAGAATTCTGACCAAGATAGTGGGGATATTTCCTAGTAAGAAATATTAAAGCTGTGTGAGTGTTGTTTGTTTTGTTTTGTTCTGCTTTATTTGTGAGGTCAATATCTCCCTTGTGACCCTGGATATGGTAGAGTTGGGCTCGTTTGAAAATTTCTCTGAATATTTTAAAAGGTGATCCTAATATCTTTTAGAGTTTGGATGAGATGACCTCTGACATACTTTCAACTCATAATCACGAGGAATATCTTCTCTCTTTTTAGCCTCTCAGCTCTAGGGTACAGAACCCACAGACTTTCAATTTCGTTTTATGTTTTTAAAGGAAGTGTGGCTTCTTAAGACAAAGAGTATACAGTATAGTTTGGGCACTTAACTATTAACAAAAAAAATAATTTATAATTATTTTTAAAAAAATTTTTTTAAAAATTTAAAATTTTTTAAAAAAATTTTATAATTGTTAGTGGTTTTTCTGCTTGGACTATCTACAATCTATGAAAATGGTCAAGTTAAACATTAAAATTAAAGACAAAATAATGATGAGTTACCCAAGGAAAAGAAACTGACATGAACAAGAGCAATTTTAGTGATTTTAAGGGCCCAAATTGAAATCCCAGAGGGTCAAAATCACCTGGTTTTGAGGAGAGGGAGGGGAAGGGAAGTACATGGCTTAGCTGGGGACCACATGTGAATGCATATAAAGGGCCAGCACATGTATGTGCGAATGCCTACCCAAGGTGAAGTGGAACACAGGTGATGCATATGGCAACTCAGAGCCCCAATAAATTGGTGGCTCTCCCTTGATTGATCAGAATCTAGAAACTCTATTTGGGGACAACCATTTGGAGGCAGGTCCCAAGGGAGGGAGCTCTGGGAGGTGGTAGAACCGGGTGAAAGCATGTTTTTGGCTTCCTCAGTGGCCATGTTGTTTGCCAACTCTAGATACCCCTGCAAAGCATGAAGCTGATCTGCTGACTTCTTTGGGTCTTCCACATGGAAACAACAGGGCCAGACATATAAATAACTTCCGTGATATCCCATCTAGTCTTCACCCTAGACACACTATGCTGCAAGTTGAACATAATGAAAAAGTCTTTCTTTTAAAATGTAATGAAGAGGACACTTTGAGCCAGTTCAATATAGACACAAAGGAGTTGGTGCCAGTATTGTGAAGTACGCAAGGCTCACCTTCAGCCCCTGTCTCCTTTTCCATTTCTTCACCCTCTCTCTCCTCTTCCCAGGTACTGCCCTTGCCATCTTCCACCACGACTCTTCTCTTCCTTGGAAAGAGTCTACTCTGAGTTCTTATGTGGCTTCTTTCTGGCGAAACGTGTTTGCCATGTTGGATTAAGGTTGATCTAACACACAAAGATCACTTTGGCAGATATGTTTGAGCTGAGAGTAAGGTAGGTGGCAGATCTTGTACTGAAATGGATCATGCCTCTTCTCAGCACAGATTGATTCTGAATAAAACCAGGCACTTGAAAATCTCTTGTGTTCCAGTTTTTTCAAGGCATGAAAATCAGCACATGATTGGCAGAGGTGTGCACTGACCGCGCTCCTTGCTTCTCCTTCTGTTATTCTTGTTTCCTGCAGTTTGAGGGTTACTTTTCTCCACATTTCCCCCTGGAAGAATCCCCAGAGAACAAAACTGAGGAAATAAAAGGCAAATTTTCCTACTTTGTTAATTTTAGTTTCTCTGCTTAATGATTTTGATAGGGAAAGAATTTGAAACAAACAACCAAAATTCAGGTAGTACAGTATAAGTAATTTATCAGTAGATTGTTTCTCATTTCCACAACTTTCTTAAAAATCAGAGTTGATTCTGATGGTTACAATTTTAAGAAAGAACAATAGTGTAAAATTATTTTAACTCAATCTAGTATCAAACTAGATTTGATACTAGATTGAGTTAAATTCATTCATTCATTTAACAAATATTTGTTGATTATGTACTATACCCCAAGGACTGTATTAGCTTCTGGAATACACAGACCAAGAGTAAAGCTCCATCTGTGTTCTTACTTTGGATTCATTATTCTAAGCACTATGGAGGGACAGAAATGGCTTCAGATATGGTTCCTGCATTCAAGAGGATATATTGACTAGGAGAACAAAGATATTCACAAGGAAATTAAAGGAAGCACTGGTCAAGTCTTGCCAATTATGTAGCATTGCAGAAGTACAAGGGATTGAGAAGGAAACTGTGTTAAGTTGTTTAAATCGGAAAAATGTAGATAGAAAAAAAGGGTGGGAGGTGAAAGTAATTCTAATGCAGTAGATGGGACAGTAGATGGGACAATGAATGTGACAGCATATTTCTATTAGATGTGAATATACACTAATGGAGGAAACTAAATCAGCATTGAGAGCCTCTTATGTGATCAGTACAAATCCAGAAGATACAGGGCATTCAAGAGTGCTATAAAGTATTGTCATTTTAATCAAGGGATTACAACTTCATTGAAGTCCCAAGAATAATGCACATGAAGCAGTTATTAAGTAATTACATAATAGCAAGTGATTAGCTTCTAGGTAGTATGACTATTTCTTGTGTTATATGAATTACCAAAAGAAGGAGGCACAAAAGTCTGGAGAAATTATGAATGCCTTCACAGAGAAGGTGAGACCTGAAGAGGTAGAGAAGATCTGGAGACAGCATACACTGTTGGTGGGACTGCCAATTGTTGCAACCACTATGGAAAGCAGTGTGGAGATTCCTTAGAAAACTTGGAATGGAACCACCACTTCTCAGTCTATACTCAAAGGACTTAAAAACAGCATACTACAGTGACATAGACACCTCAATGTTTATAGCAGCTAAACTCACAATGGCCAAACTACAGAAACAATGTAGGTGTCCTTCAATGGATGAATGAATAAAGACAATGTGGATTATACACACTGGAATATTACACTTAGCCATAGAGAAGAATAAAATTATGGCATTTGCTGGTAAATGGATGGAACTGAAAAATATCATGCTAAGAGAAATAAGCCAATCCCCCAAAACCAAGGGCCAAATGTTCTCTCTGGTTTGTGGATGCTAACCCAAAACAAGAGAGGTTGGGGAGGGGAATAATAAACATCCATGGGATTAGACAACAGGAAACGTAGGAAAGGAAGTAGGGTGGGGAATAGGAAAGACAGTAGAATTAATCAGTCATAACTTTCCTAGCCTTGTATTTGAATATACCACCAGGGTAACTTCACATCAGGTACAACCACAGAATGGGATACTAAATAGAATAAGTTATACTCTATGTATGTATAATCTGCCAAAATACATTTGTTATTTGTGTAACTAAAAAGAAAAAAAAAAGAATTTTAAAAAGGATCTGGAGAAGGCCTGGAGGAAGAGTATTTTGTATGAATTCAAGAGTATCAAAGACTCATTGATGAAGACCTCTGTAAAATGATGCCAGGTCACTGGCCTGGAAGCTGACTATGAATGGCTTTGTATGCCAGAAAGAAATCTAATGATATTGGAGGGAGAGAACCTTTGAGAAACATTTGTGGCTGTGATTAATAGAATAGAAAGAAAATGTTTAAATACTTCCCTCCTCTAACCAGGATCACTGGAGAGCCCGAAAGAATTATGGGAGACCCCTGATTAACAGGAATGCAAGGGTAGAATGATAGGCAGAAGAGAAGTAGCTGTTGCCCAGAGGAGACACTGTAAGTTTTGTGGTGTCACAATCATCATCTTGGTCCTTTCTGTCACTAACCATGGGAAGTAGCTATTGGCTGATTGTGCTAAGATGGATCCTCCTCACCTCCTCCTTTTGCAAATTCCATTTAACAAACTCCCTTGCTGACACAGATAACTGACCATAAGGAGACGGAAAAGGATGAAATCTGGCTGTGTTTCCTCAGGTGTGCTTTGTAGGAAAGGGACTGGGTTTTCTACCAGCAGAATGCTCTCCTTGCTTCTCCAGCCCTTGTGGGAAAGAACCTGTACTGTTACATCACGCCATGGAGCTCTGAATTCTGGGTTCTAGAAACACTAGTTTCTCCCAGAGTCCCTCCAGCCCTTTGGATGTTGGAAACCCCTTGTGGTTAATCCCAGAAGTGATTATTCATCTCCTGTTTGGTTTGTTAGCTTTTTTTTTTTAAATCACCAGTGTCATCATGTCCATATATGATATTCCTATTGTTTAAAATACATAGAAATGTTCCTATTTTCTGGCTGGCTGGTGACCCATATACTACATAATCACAGGTAAAACATTCAAACATTTAAAAATCTCCCTGGTGCTGTTTATTTTTTTAATCTTTACTATATAGAACAAGTTGATTCTAGTTGATTTCTATATGAACTAGTTGATTTTGCATTACTTTCAAAGAGAACACGTAAACTTAGAAAATTAGGTATGTAAAATACTATATGAGTTTATCAATTTGTGATCCATGTATCCATATAAAACCTTCCCATATGATATGTGGCACACTTTTGAATGTTTGCAGAGTTCAAATTTTAAAAGAATTATCCAATGTTTGTAGAACTTAAATGGTAGGGATTGATCCAACATAAGTCAGCCTTTCTAAGGATCAAGACTTATAATCTGCTTGGAGATTCACAGAGAGTAGAGGAAAGGATAAAAGAAAGATTTCTCATGAGAAAAAAAATCATTTGGAGCAAAAAAGGTCAAGAAATATAGGAAAAGAGAAGTGTCCTTCTTCCTAGCATTTGCAAACACCCACCTACAGTGTCACATCCTTCATCTGAATTTCCATCTCTTTAGTGACCAGGACCACCTTATTACCTTGTAAGTATCTACTTCATTCACATGACAGGCAATTTAGAATTTTTGTAATTATCTAAGGATTACCAGTAGAGTAGGCCTTGTTAATTCCCAATTGAATGCTCAATTTTAGGCCATAATTGGAAAGATTTCCCCTAATTTGCGGTAGTTATATTTACTAAAAGGAATGGAGGTGATCTTTGTTACTTTAGTCCTTTGTCAGGTCATTAGAGCCCACATTTGGCAGGGGCTTGAGATAATCTGTGGCAGTATGCATCTTAGATGAGAATTTTTTTGTTGAGACTCAACTGCAGAGGCAGTTGAAAGGACCTTCTTTTGTTAGTTATTTATCCTGCCTGGGAATTATCAGTATTCATAATAGCATGGAAACATTTTTTTTTTTTGTCAATGATGAATTAGTGGAAGTTAAGTTTTGCCTCAAATTAACCAGTTTATATTTTTAGGTGTATGATGAATTACTAAATAGTTAATGATTAAATAAACACTGAGTCACCAAAAGTGATGTTTTAAATAATTGATGATACCAAATACTATGGTATGCTTGGTACAGACACATGAAATGGCACAGCTTTTCTTTTCTTGGTTAAGAACAAAGCAAACACCTTGACTCCCATGTACAAAACAACATGGGATAGAATCCTCAAAGTCTATTGGACAGTACTAAGAAAACATTGGTATGTATCTATGTACATAGATATATACATTATAAAAATGGCCATTGACAGTCTATGCCATTCTAATGAAAAATTATTCCAATAACAAATCAATTCTGATGTGAAAAATATTCTAGGTTCTTTGTGAGATACAAGGGGGAAATGATGGAACATTTCTCCTACTTTTTGCAGATAAATTGTAGATAGAATACCAAATATGAATTTTTGTTTGAGTTTTATAACAGTTTTAGAAATTAACCATTGCCTTTTAAATAGAATTAAAAAAAACAAGGATATCATCTATCGATTTCCTGTAGTACACTGGCTTTGTAAGTGAAGGACACTAGAATCAGGAGACCTAAATTTCATCTCTGCTATTGTGTGATGTTACTAACCTGCAATTTGTTTGGGTATCTATGAAATGTAGGCATTATATTTGGGTGGTAAATCTCCCAGCATATCATGATGCTAAAATCCTTCAGAATTGTGTTGCTAGATTTTGATCAGTATGTGCATTTTATTTTAATACCAAAGATGGAAATTTGGGCTGAATAGGAAATATGACACAGCACAAAGTGGTACATAATTTACTGTGAGTCAATGATATGTTTCAATATAAATCCATGGCCCAAGATAGAATTTGTGTTTGCTGGAATATGTGATTGGTTTATCTCTTCAGTAATTCAAATTGCATGCTTGGTATAGTAAACAGCTTGATATAAGCAGCTAACCAATGACAAAGAATGCTTAATTAGTTGTATAATATCTGTCAAAGATTTATTTTATTTCATTACTTTTTTCCAAACTTGAAGTTTAAAATTTCTACTGACATCCTATTCTTTGCAAGCATTTTTTCAAAAGCCAAAGAACTCCACCAGCATAAAATGTTTGAAAACCACTGTCCTAGAGAATTTTTAAGATCTCTTTCAGTTTTTATGTTTGATGGTACTATCTGTACCAAATACAGATAAGAAACATTCCACTTCTGTTCAGGATTCAAAAAAGCACAAGAAAATATTGTTCCCATCCTAACAATCATAAAAAAAGGCTGGGTAAATCTACAAACTCATAGCTTTTCTTAAACCATCAGATTGCTGTGTTTCCAAAGTATATATTTGAAAGAAGAGAGTCTTACATAAAGAGAGAATGAGATAAAATAGCTGTTTTGCTTTTGGCAGAGCAAGATAAATGACTGTTTCTATGCATGTATTTAAGAAGAAATTACCTGAAATTTCTTAGACCTTAAGTGGTGAGTGTAGTGTATAAGTATTGAATAACTCTGGGTCCAAAACACAAGAGACAATTTTGCTTATTTGAAAGCTCTTATCCAGGGCCTCCGTCAAATGCTAATGAGACATATTTGGAGCTAAGAAGGTGACCAGAGAAAAGACCAGTCTGTGGCAAAGCTGTGCAGTTGATTGATTGCACCTGGAGGAAATAGACACAAAACACACCTCTTCCATTCATACATCTTCTATTAGAAACATAGCTCTTCACCAATAGGAGAGGGATATCAGAACTTCCAGCTCTGAACTCAGGCAAAGATACTCTTTCTGGGTAAAGAGTAGAGGCAAAATCTTCTGCCTCTGGGAGAAGAACAGGAAATCTTGTGAGCCATGTTTCTTCTCTTTTACACAATAGAGGCATTTACACAAGGAGAGGGCTAGGAAACAATCTCTGGCCAAGAGACCAGGCAGAGCTCTGGTGCCCCTGGAAAGTTTCCACTCCCAGAGACCTTGCCTAAAGCTCATACTTGACCATGGGAACTCCCCCACCCAAAATAAACCTAGTCTGGGTTATCAAGAAAAGTATAAAACTGAGGAAAGGGCAAGAATATGGAGAGAGACCCTCTTTAGAGGCACACTCTCAGGGACTGCTAAAAGCAGAGGGTGGGGTGGGGACCCTTGGCTAAAACATTCTGGCACCCAAGGCCTCCCATAGATGCAAGTCCATTGCTGGAACAACTTGAAAACTATGGTGAATTGAGGGTAAGAAGAGTAGCAACAAAACCAAAATTTAACCAGCTACTGATTTGTTTGACTCAACCTCCCAGACTATGGCTAGATAGAAAATGAGGTATGTTCATTTTCAGGAAAAATAATATTTAACTCAATCTTCTTCCTTTTTAAATACAGCATTCAATCAAAATTATGAGATATGAGGTAATAAATAGGCTAGACTTAGAGATGACTCAAATGTTAGAACTATCAGAGAGACCTTGAAATTACTATTAGTAATATGTGAAGGGATCTAGCAGGAGAACAGAATGACATACATGCATAAATGAGGAATATCAGAAAAGAAATAGAAACTACAAGACAGTAAAATGGAGTGCAAGAATCAAATACTCAATATTGGCAGAAGGAATTCTTTTCACAGGTTTATCATCAGACTGAAAAGAGCATCAACAATCATAGAACTTGAATATCATACAAAACAGATTATCCAAAATTTACAAAAAGAGAAAAAAAAATGAACAAAGAACAAAGCATCTGAGAGCTGTGGGACAATATCAAATAATCTAACTTGCATATATTTGGTGTCTGAGAAGCATAAGAGAGTTTTAAAGGAGGATAATAGTTTTTTCCTAAGCTAATAAAAGGCAAACTACCATTTCAAGAAACTTAGAGGAAACACAGGTGATATAAACACACACACACACACACACACACACACAACCAACCAACCAAAAAACAGTTTTAAAGATATGATATTAAAACCAGTGCAAACCAACCTATAAAGAAATATTGAAGATGACCATAGAAAAGAAGATATCAAAAATCAAAAGGAACAAATCAAATATAGAATGACAGAGAACAAAACAGTGGTTACCAGGGGAGGTTGTAGAGGGAGATGTAGGTCAGACATGTAACTTAGTATATATGTAGGATAAACAAAATTTAGGGGTTTATTATAGCACATGAGTGATATTGTACTTACTATATTTGGAATTCATGCTGAATGAGTAGAATTTAGATCTTCTTGCCAATAAAACAAACAAAACAGATAACTAGGTGAGATGATGATGTTAATTTGTTTTGCTATAGTAACCTTTTTACTAATTATATTTATGCTATGACATCATGTTATATACTTTGTATATACACAATAAATTTATTTTAAAATGAGTAAACAAAAAGAATGTAAGAATTACAGCAGATCATTTCATTGGAAACTATACTACTGGAAATCAGTGGAACAAAATTCTAAAATGCTGAAAGGAAAAACAAATTCTGACAATCCACAATTCTACAACTACTGAAAATATACTTCAACCATGCAGGAAAAAAATAAAAATAAAAAATAAAGATGTTCTCAAACAAAATCTAAGAGTTTTTATTGCCAGCGTAAATGTACTAAATGTGTTAATAAGAAAAGACCTTCAGAGTAAAAAGACAAGGTACCAGATGGAAATCTGGATCTATACAAAAAATAAGGGGCACCAAAAATGGTAGAAATGAGGATAAATATTTGTTTTTACTTTTAGTCTTTGTAAAAGTTGATTAAAGTGGAAAAAAGCAATGTACTTGCTTTATAATATGTCCAAGTAAAATGCAAAATTTAATAACAAGATGTATAAAAATATACTGTTAAAATATTTTAAAATACTTGAAGTGGCATACTATTAACTGGTGGTAAATTGTGATAAGTTAAATATTTGTATCGTGAGGCCTGGAGCAAGATCAAAAATTATGATTTCAATAGGGTAATCATAGAGTCAATTAAACCCAAAGAGGACAGGAAAAGAGGAGAAGAGAGGCATATATGGCCAAGGGAGAAAAAGAAACAATTGGCAAGATCAAAGATTTAAATCAAAATATATCAAAAGTTGTATGAACTGTAAATAGTCAAAACCCCACATAAAATGGAGAGATTGTCATATTAGATATTGTGTATTATTGATCAAAAAATCCACTTGGTGAATACTCATATATTGGATTATTGTTCAGAAAAAAATGTTGATATCTTCAATATTGTGGATGATTCCCCAAAATAGTATGCTAAGTAAAAGAAGCTGGAAACAAAGTTGTCATACTGTAGAATTTCATTTACATGATAGCCTTAAAAAGACAAATACTTGGGGAGAGAGCAATGTTACCAAGGTTTGGGGATGGAGTAAAAGACGACTGTTTACAAAGGAGCATGTAAGAAATTTGGGGGTGATGAAACATTCTACATTTCATTTTTGCAGAGGTTTCAACAAGGTAGTCATTTGTGAAAACTCACTGTATAATATATAAACTATCCCTCAATAAACTTGACTTTAAAGATCTAGGATATGGATAATTATTACAAAAATAGTCATCAAAGATAAAATATTGTTAGAATGGAAGCTTATATAATTCATTTTCTATCTAGTCTGAGTAAGATTTAATGAATATCTATTGAATTTGATTTGTAAACTTGGGAGGAAAAAGAAATAGTATTCTGGATACTATAACCAAGTGCACTATCAGTGATGAAGATAGCCTTGGTAATTTATCTTTTAGAAAATTATTTATGAAATTAATTGGGATTGAAATTGAATGTTTCTGATTATGGCAGTCAATTAGGCTTTTGTGCTTACTTTTTCTCCCTCTCAATACTCTACTGAAATGAACGTTCGGTGGGTTTTGGTGTGTGTGTGTGTGTGTGTGTGTGTGTGTGTGTGTATATATATATATATATATATATATATATATTTATTTCATTTTTATTCACTTATTTAAAAAATTAAATGGGAAAATCTCACCAAGACCAAAAAAAAAAGTTTTAATAAACAGTAACAACAAATGGGAACATAGATGACAAATCATAACAGAGAAGAAGAGATACAGGGAGAAAACCTGAGTAAATGGTAAATGGTGATGAAACCCTAGGAGATGGATCCAGAAAGGCTTAGGTAGCACAGGTACCTCTAAGAGTGGTATGGAGATAGAAATAAAACCAGATAGAAATAAAACCAGGATAATTGATGGAATGTTCTGTATAAAAAGTCATTTTGTTGCGGGATATAGGACATAGGTTTTCAGCCAAGAAGCAGCATTTATTAGGGCAGGCACTGGACCAGCAGATTTGCATCCAAAGGCTGAGCCTGGAGCACAGTGGGCCATTGCCTTGTATATCCTGTTAGTTTCCTCTTTAGCCCTTGTCTGCTCTATATGGTACTATTAATTCTGATTGGATATCCCATACTAGAGAGTTGCAAAAGAGTTGCACATGCCCTCATAGGTACTGAGTGTGACAGGTCGCATTCCCTTTGTTCTGGGAGGGTCTTACCAGAGCTTCAGCTCTCAAATCCCCTTTCTGATCCCACCGCGATAGGCAAATCATTTCCTACAACATATCAGAAGATGGGACATTTGCTCTGTAGATAGAGTGCACCGGGGAACTGCTAAGCACTAGAAAGGAATAAAATACTAAAAATAGAGCATGCACACTGAGCCCCAGAATGTGAAGCAGCCATTTAGTAAGGGCCATGCTCACTTTGCTCAAGAGAAGCAGAGGTTTGGGGATTGGATGGACACTCATAAGGGGTAACTGTCTAAACACAGTGTAAGGAAGTATACAGAAAAAGGTAGCAACAACACAGCATAATATATCAGCCTGGTGGGTGGCCTCATGACTCTTAGGCATGGTTGCAAAATTTCCTAGCCACACAGTGTTGGGAAACAGATAATCACAAAAAGACAAACTTGGGAAAGATCAGGCCATCTCAGCTGAGAAGATCTATTGGTTCTTAACTCTTTGGACTACTGGCTCTTCTTCAGTGGTGGTTCCTCCAAGACAAGATGAATAGGACTTGGTCTGTGGTTCAGCTGTGTCATTCATTACCAGGTACTCATCACAATCCCAACAATGAGAGGCTTGTGCTTAGCTTAAAGCATAATTTCCTCAGCTGAATTCTCACCTATCTTGAACATAGAGTATTGATAAATCCCTTGAGTTAGTGTTTCAAAGGGCATTCAATCCTTGGTCAAACACTCAGGCATCCTGAGGCTAGAGAAAAGGCCAGGAACCAATACTGTGAAATAATTTCTAGGGTCTTGTGCTTCTAAAGTCTTGTCAGCAGATAAATCGACTGCCCTTTGGTCCCGATTATAGTTTTAAGGATAATTAGTAGACAGCCTTTGAAAATAGAAATAGTTCCCCCCTGTTAAGCAAGGGCAGGCATTCTTATAATCCTATATAACAAAGATAACATCTGTCCCCAGAGCAGAAGTCAGGCATTCTTAAAGTTATAAGAGTCCGGATTACCCAGCCTCAGGGTTCCTCTTGTGTAATTCCACGCATAGTGTGTGGGTATTCATCTGATAGGACCTCAGTAAGCCTCAGTCTGTTTAGTCCTGGAACTGCAAAAACCATGTACTGTGATATCTTTGTCATTATCTGCTGGTGATAGTGCAAGATTACTAACTCAGTTTTTCATTCTGCTACAATTTCATATTATTCATCTTGCTACTTTTTTTCAACCGATTTTTCATGCCACTCCTGGTATCATTCCTTTGAGCTTCAAGGATCCACATTTAATTTTGAAAGGATTCTTTTACTGTCTTCAAGATCCTTATTTTAGTAAATATGGCTCTTTCTTCCTTGTGTAATTTGCAAAGGTGACTCTTCTCACATCCCATATATCTTGATATTTGGGAATGGTCTTATAATTTTTTAGCTATACTTCCAAACAATGATTTTTCTATAGCTCACCAATAATACTTCTTCCTCTATAATGCAAGTCATACCTATATCATTGTATCTATGATGTGCCTCTGGTCATTTGAAAGCACCCCAGGTTAAATCACTGAGAAATTTGGTTTGCATCTCTTTCTTACCCCTGCTAGTATCTATGGCAATCTTCATATTTATATTATTCATGTAAACCTGTCTGATACTCTGACCTTATCCATTTTTGCTCTGAGTTACTGATCACTTCTCTGTTCCATATTGGACCTTGCTACCATGGAAAAATGCTGCATACTTGGAAACATCTAAAAATGTTACATATTGATGTCTGATGACAAAATTTTCTAGAATTTTCCCTTTTATTTTGAGTCCACCTATTCATAGACTATGCTGAGAACTCCCCTCCTATCCTGTTTTCTTCAAGTTTTATTACTCTCTCAGGATTTGACATTTTTTCTTCTTCCATTTTAATATCACAGGCCATCACGCCATTCTTTGGATAGTCTCTTCAGTGTCCTCTCAGCTACCAATCTTCCCTCCTTTAGCCTAATGACATGGTGCTAGTACAGAACAATTTAATGGCCTCATCCATGGAAATGGGAGCACCAAAAGTCTTAGACTTTTGTCCAATTGATGTAAGCACCTAGAATAGTTAAGGCTCCAAATTCACGACTCAAGAAATCCTTAGAAATTACTCAAAGACACAGATTAAAGAATGAAAGACCTAATTTCATCCCAACAATTATTAGCCTGTAGCAGGAAGAGGTCAGTATGACTCAAAGATCTTTCCTTTCAGAAAGTAAGTGATCCTCAGAGAGACTTATAAAGGAAAGTGATCCACTCTGGATTCAATATATCAATCACAGGTTTGTGATTGAGTCTCCTTGGCTTGCTCCTTGAGAAAATTGAAGCAGTTAATTGAAGGTAAGTGACATGATAAATTCCACCAGCTACAGAGTACAGATTAGAAACCTCAGTCTTGTTGAAAATTTATTGCCTAGAGCCTTAAGCCATATCTCTAAACCCGAAAATGTATTTTCTTCCCAACACCATCATATTCCTAACTTGGAAAAAGTAAACTAAGTAACCAAAGCAGTGTTTTTCAAATAGGATGTAAATCCTTGAATATTTGATCCCCAAAATGTATTTTTTTAACTAGAAAGCCAAGGGTTGGTGAAATGAGAGATTTCAAAGTAAAGATTCATTTCTTTCACTTTTAAATATGATTCTTTGGACAAGTCATTACTTTTTGTAATCATGGGGCACAATTTTAATATGGATTATAAAGATCAAAAGAAAGCAGAAAAAGAGAGATTTGTAAACTAAAAATTTTTTGAGTTATACAAATGCAAACTCCTTTTGTGCATTTAGCATACAGTTAGCATTTCACAAGGGGAAAAATTATGTATCATGGAACATACTTGAATTACTTTGACATTACAGGAGTCTAAGAAACAGTGATCTCCACTGTCACAAATGTTCTATGTGTATACAGGTATGATAAGTTATATGTAGATTCTAAAAGATATGTTCAAGGAAATAGAGGTTTGTTTTCTTTCCTGAGATTTGTAAAAAAAATTTTTCTATTTCATGTACTTCAAAATTTACTTTTCTTTTTCTAGTTACTTTCTTTTTTGTTTTGTTCCAATTCATCTCTTATTATTTGGGAAATATAAACATTGTGACAAAAGTACAAATATAATGTTCGCAGTTCCTTCTTCCTTGTCCCTATATGTACTTCACTAAAATTTTTAAAAGTTAAGGAAGATTAAATATTTTTCAGTCTATAGTTGATGAGATATGACTGATTTTAAATACAATATTCAAAGAAGAACTTATACTGTATATTATATGTTTTACAATTTGAGGATGAAGTGGTCAGGGGGTGATGGGGAAAGTACCATGGAGTCATTCTAGATCTAGATAGAGGAGCAGGAGCTGTCATGATGGTGGGGATTATTAAAATGAGGTCTCATGTCTTGTGAAAGTGGGGCCATGGGATTGCTCTGGTTCTCTCCAACTTAAAAAAAAAATTCTATGAATATAGTATCTGGGAGAAAAGAAAGAAAGGGGATATTCCTGTGAGTGAAACACTAAAGGAAAATTTCAAAGATGGAGAGATGACATTATACTTTCCACAATGAGGCAGATTGAGTAAGTTAAGGCGTTCCTTGAAGGCACTGTATATTGTATGTTTTACATAAGAAGGTGATTAACTATCCAATGTTCATTTCCTCCTCTTCTTTAATTACAGAATTCTTGCTTTGCTCAGTGTGTCCATGTGCCCAGTTAAAATACCTTCATCTCATATTGTTGAGGCCAGAGGTGGCCCTTTGTCCTGGTGTGGCTAAGAATGAGTGGTTGTTGCCAGGATAAGCTTCCCAGGAAACCTTTTAAAGAGAGTGACTCCGCAGTCCCGTGCCCCCATTGTTTCTCCTGGTGATGTTCTGCTTTTCCTCTTTGTTGATAGGAACAATGAGTTGGTGCTTGAGGTGAGATGACCAGCTTGGCAACACAAGGACAGATATTAACAACAAAGATGGTAGTGCAAAGCCCAGAAGGAACTTGAGTCAGAAGTAGCATAATTAACTCTCTTACCAGCCTGCACTGCCTATCTCCACATGAGACGAAAAATTAAAAACAAAATATTTTTGTGTGTTCAAAGTCACTATAGTGGGGTTTTCTGTGGTTGCAGCTAACCCTAATGTTTATTGGAACATGTAGTTCATATTTGTTATGGTTTGGATATGAGGTGTCCCCCACATGCTCTTGTGTGTGACAATGCAAGAACATTTAGAGGAGAAATGGTTGGGTTATGAAAGCATGAACCCAATCAGGGAATGAATCCCCTGATGGGATTAACTGAGTGGTAAACTCAAATGGGATAGAGTGTAGCTGGAGGAAGTGGATCATTGGGTGTGTGCCTTTGGGGTGTATATTTGGTATCCGGCAAGAAGAGTCTTTTACTCTACTTTCGGGTCATCATGTGAGCCACTTTCCTCCACCAAACTCTTCTGCCCTGATGTTCTCCCTCACCCTTGAGCCTTGAGGCATGGAAACAACCCAACTGTAGACTGAGACTTCTGAAAACTGAGCTCTCAAATAAATTTTTTTCCTCTACAATTGTTCTGGTTGGGTCTTTTAGTCACCATAGTGAAAAAGCTGACTAAAACAATATTATTGAGTGTTAGTAAAATGTATGATGAAAAGAGATGTTGAGTCGCTCAAATTGAAATTCAATGATGTTAAATCTGTATAGTGCTTTTGGAAGTATGGTCATTTTGATAACATTAATTCTGCCTATCCAAGAGCAAGGTAGATCTTTCTATCTTCTAAGATCTTCTTTGATTTCTTTCTATAGGGTTCTATAATTTTCATCATATAGATCTTTCACTTCTTTCATTGATTTCCAAGTATTTTATTTTATTTTATTTTTGAGGCTATTGAAAAATGGGATAGTTTTCCTCATTTCCCTTTTGGAGGTTTTGTCATTGATATACAGTAATGCCTTTGATTTATGGGTGTTGATTTTATATCCTGCTACTTTGCTGAATTCATTTATTAGTTCTAGAAGTTTTCTGGTGGAACTTTTAGGGGCTTCCAAGCACAGAATCATATTATCAGCAAATAGTGCAAATTTGAGTTCTTCTTTTCCTACGTGTATCCTTTTAATTTCTTTAGTCTGTCTAATTGCTCTGCCAGTGTTTCAAGAACTATGTTAAATAGAAGTGGTTAAAGAGGGCATCCCTATCTTGTTTTAGTTTTTATTGGGAATGCCTTCAATTTTACAATTGGTGGATGCTATTTGTGAACATCCTTGTGATCTATGAAACATACCTTTATGTGTATCCAAGAATTCAGGGATCTGAATGAACAAAGAACTTGATGAACTGTCGATTATCAGTCAGTTGAACTCTTGGGATAGGATCGAAAGATTTCTAAAATCAAGGTTCCTTGTCTCTGCTTTCGGTTGTTACTCAAATTTTAAAATTTAATGAGAACTGAAGGCTACCATAGGGAACAAACAAGGAAGTACTAACATTTGCATGTATCTGGATAATATTTTTGATCTAAAAACCCCAATATTTATTCTTCCTTTTATTCAAGCGAGAATTATTGATGTAGGGTAGGGATTTGGCAGAAAGGTTAGCAGGGAGACTTTTTGATTTTAGTTTGAAAGCCTTAGTCACTGAGGGTGTTTAATGTTTATGAATGTGGACAAGATATCTTCTTGGGAAACATGGGAGAAATAGGGACACTCTTTTCAGCTATGATGAGTGTGGATCGATGGGAAACAGGACCATGGGTCACACAGAAAAATAGAGATAGGATTGAAAGACTTCTAAGATCAACACATCCTGATTTCTAAACAGAGAAGGAATCTTGAATTTCTGCATGATTCATTCATTTAGAGGAGCCTGGTAAAGGTCCCAGGAAAAAGCTGCTGAATCAGGACAACTTATCCAACTGAAATGCTATGATGAAGAACCTGACATGTTTCGCTGTTCTTTAAGGAACATTTGAAATGTATAGTTTCCAAAGACACAGCAAAACATGGGAAGGGAGGATACCTCTACAAAAGACAGGGATTGCTTCTAACTATCTTGATAGGATAGAAGTTCAAATTAGAAAACTTATGCTGACTTGGAGAAAAATAGAATAATATAATTAAAGAACTTGAGATGTGGATCCTGTTTATACATTTCTGTGGTTTGAAACTTCTTACATAATTCTGAGACCAGTTTTAAATTAAAAATTAATTATATTATTATTATGTAAGGATATATGTACAAGGCATTGATCACACCACTATTTATAAAGTTGAATACTGAAAGTAACCCAGATGTACATTTATAAGTGACTGTTTGAGTCAACTAGAGTATATTCACTCAGTGAAATACTCTACATGTGTAAAAAAAAAAATCACATACCATCATGAATTGATCTGCAGATCAATGGAAAAGTTAAGGGGAAGCAAAATGTAGTATTTTGTCACTTTTCCAAAATAATATATACACACACACAAACACACAGGACCCTAAATACTTATATTTGCTTATATTCTAAATGATGAATAAATCAAAAGGTAATTTTTGAAAGTGACCTATCTTTTAAAAAAAAAGCAAGCAGGTTAAAGTGAATATGAATAACATGAGGCTTCTCTGAATATGCCTTTTATTGTTGATTTGACTTTTGGAATTATGTAAATATTTTGCATAATTTAAAAGTACAATTCACTTTTTAAAGAATATATTTAAACTTATAAAAGTTAGAAAAAGAAACAGAGCTATATGCACCTATTTACGTATTCACTTGGTAGCAAACCATGCAGATAGAAACCAATTCAGGAATTTGAAAACACAGTAATTTGATTGTGTATTCCTAGTAGGATATTCCATAAGAATACATGAAAGCTGGAAAAAAAAATACTTTTCGGTAATCCTAGTGTTGGTGATAGTGATAGTTGTTAGTATTGTTATTTAAGACTGGAGCCTAAGTATTCTGGATCAAAACAAATGTCTATTTATGCTGATATGTTGGGTTCCAGGATTTATATATATCAACAACGTCTTCAAGTACTTTGTAACCATTCAGTATGATAAAGAACCAATTCATTTTCTTGAAAACTCATAAAGGGGGAAAAAACTAGCATTTATGTTACCTTATTTACAAACCAGACATCAGAATAACCTATCACTGATGAGCATTCAAAATTATTCCCACCAATAAGCAAGGAAAATATGATGGAATAAAGATGTCACCATTTCACAATACCTAATTAAAGAACAGATTGGTCAATGATCATTCATGATTGCTGGTATAACAAAAGAGAAGCAACTAAACATTGTATAACTCTGAATGGAAATATATAACTTTAACCTCAAAAATCCTAGCTACCCATGCCACCCTGCAAAAATGAATCCTGAATCAGAAAAATGACTCTTTAACTAAACTTCAAGGAAATACAAGGAAAAAAATATATATTAAATGATACTTAAAAAATGACAATCAGAAAAACAATTGTGAAAAACTCTATGGGTTATATGACCTGGTTTCTTCAGTAATAAATTAAAAGGAAAAAGTTGAAGGAGGAATCCACAAAATGAAAGAAATTCAGGGAAAAATCTACAGAGCTTATTTGGATGCTGATTGGAACAAATACGCTGAAAGAAAAAAGTTGTAACAGCTTTTGGAAGAAATTTTATAGTGGATAGTTACTTTAATTAAGGAAGAAATTATTGCCATATTTTTAGGTGGAGTAATGCAGTTGAAATACTGTTTAGAAATACAAAAGTCTTTGTATAATATACCTACATATTGAAATATTTATGGCACAGTGATGTAATGTTAAGGATCAGGTTCAAAATAATTTGTAGAGAGCCTAATTGTGGAACGGTATAGGTAAAAAAATAATTATTCCTACAAGGATACCATTGAGGTTGGATAACGGGCACATGGACATTCATTGTTAAATAGTTCTCTTCCTTCTATATTTTCAGATTTAAATTTCAAAAACATAATAAAATGCTGCAAGCTTCATTATTATATTAAAAGTTATGGCTGTTTACTTTAACATTTCTCTTCTTCACCTATATTCTGCTTTGTCTATTCACCCAGATATCCACATACTGGTGAGTTTTTATTTGTACACACTCATTTGTGAGTCAGTATGCCAAACACACACTGACATGGAACAGAGCTAGTAATGAATTCATTGGTTAGAGATTTTTTTTTTAAAGTACAATCTTCTAATGTTATAGATTTTATATAATCATAAATGGAACCAAATTGATAAATTGAATGCAAATGAAATTGCAAATGCATGAATCTTAAAATAAATAAGTTTAAAATAAGATTTTGGGGGAACCTGAAATCAATTATTTCTCAAAATATTAGTATATAAGTACTAAAAACTAAAATCCAAGTTTTGATTTCAAACTAAGTTGCTACATTCACAAAAATATTATGTTCTTCATATATCCGTGAAATAATATGGGCCCCATTTGGCATAGAGATGTAGGTTATGTATGTATGAATGTGTGTATAAATATGCTTCTGTTTTCCTCTCCTTGGTCTGTGGTTATTAAAGTGGTTCTACCTAGTCCCAACCTGATAAGAAAGCCAAATGCAAATTATAGCAATGAAGTCATGTTTCAGTATTCGCTTTAAGAGAATATGCAAATGACCTAGAATGTGCCACACACATATCAAAATGAAAGCAAAAAGAGACACCTTGAAATAAGGCTGTGAACCCAGGGTGCACAGATACTAGGCTGAGAATACTTGGTGTAGGACTCACAGTCAATAATTTAATATACTTCCACAGAGGTAGGAAAATGGGGGAGAAGGAGCATTATTGCTACTTTAAATGTGCTTCTTTAATGCAACCTTTTAGCACATCCAAGTGTGACTTTTCCATAAAAAGTAAATATCAAATATTTAATATTTTTGGAAAAAATCAATCTTTTGGCCGAGTCTGCATGAATCTCCTAGAACATCAGATAGAAGTTTGTGAGTAATGAAGGTAGTCATGCATATAGGTAGAGTGATCGTATATAACTATAATCTTGGTGTAATTATTAGTAACTATCCTGTTTAAATTTCAGAGTCCTACATTGGAGAGTAAATAATATATGGTCACCATTTGCCTAAGTGAACATACACACACATCAAAGAAATCATTTTGGGTTCCTTTTTCAAAGGTTTGTGTGGCACACACAGAGTTGTACAGCTCAGATTCACCTCCAAGAAAGGATATATTCTTCAGCTCTGAGGCATGTCATTAATTGACAAAGCCTAACTATCAGAGTACTTCAGAGCTTCTCTAAAGTGAGAGGCCCTTTGTCAAAACTGAGCAAGGTGGTGATACCTGAAGCCATAGTCTTCCCAGAATGGTCCCTCAGCCATAATTTTTAAGGTGGGGTGGGTGGGGATAATGGCATAACTTTTCACATAGGATAGGACTCTGACAGGAAACCTTTGCATAAAGTTCCCCATTAGGTGAATTTGTCAGATGCACATATTTGCATCATCACTGAAAAAAGTATACTAGATTTTTTTTTTAACATACCAAATTCTATCTCTGGAAAGGTTAACCAGACAACCCAACCCTCAATCTGCAACACTTTCTTATTAAAAGTTGTGTTCATGCATGAGCTAAAAGTTTAGCAACATCAAACTGGTTTCAAGATTTTAGATTGCATCAGAAGTTATGAAATGTTATTTTTAAAAAAATATTTCAATGTATGGCAAATAGCTATAGACCAGCATGAAGGCACAGTTAAGGGAGCTCCATCTCACAGAAGGAAGGCCAGTTGAAACTTGAAAACTCTCTGCTGAAGGAAAACTACCCTTGAAATGTTCCTGGGCAAACATGGCCATGATCTTTTTCTCTTTTTCCTCTCTGCTTTACTGCAAGAAAGAGAGGAAGCAAAGGCTTGAACAGGGAATTTATAAGGGCAAATATAACCTTTGGTTTGATGCACAGTAAGCTGACAGTTAAAGGTGTATCATGCTAGATAAATGTCAAAAGCCAAATAAAAGCCTTGATAATATGCTGTCCAGAGGCTACAATCCAGAACTTTCAAGCATGAGGGTTTTAATCCTTGAAAGCAAATTTTAACCCTACCTGCAACTTTCCAGGGTGACTTAAAATGTTGTGATATACTCAAACTAAGGGTTTGAGGGTAGTGGTCATGGACAGAAGAGACTAAAGAGGATACTAACCCCCAAAAGAAAAGGTACCTATTTACAACAGGATGTTGTATTTATTTAGGTCTAGGTCTTACCTTAAAAATAGTAGAGTGGACAAACCTAGTAATTCTTGTCATGGATTAAATTGTGTACTCCCAGAATTTATGTTAAAAGCCTAATCTCTAATACCTTACATGGAAATGTTTCTAATTCCAAATAGGAACTTTCAAAGGAGGTCATTAGAGTGGGCCCTAATCCAGTGTGACGGGTATTAATTTTACAGAATCACACAATTTTAGGCTGTGTTGAGCCACTAGAATCACCATTATTCATCAATGCATTGTTTATTATAGCAAATCTAAATAAAACTTAAATGCTTATCAATATAGGATTGGTTAAATAAATGATGATAGATCCTTAAAATACCTAATGGAAGGAAAAAGCTTACCTACATTTGTGGACGGTATAAATTACATTCATGGTATCCATAATAAATAGGATAAAAAAGCATTCCTAGATGTTTATACCAGTTGCTAACTTCAAGTGTGCTTTGTTGAATCTCCTTTTCTTGTTCTTTAATAAATAATCTTAATAGCTCTTGAGTGGATTCTGAGATTTCCTATTGCCCTGTTTTTACTGTTAAAAATCTAAGCCTGCAAAACTAAAAATTCTAACCTTTGCCTGATTCAAAGATCATCCTTCCCTTTCAACTGCTGGTCTTAAGGTTCAAGTAATCTACTGTGGGGAGAGGATGGGGCTGGTCTATAAATCCTCCCTCTCCCATGGTGCAGTACATAGTAGACAGGGTAGACTTCTCCTTTGTTCTAGTTCTCTAGCTTCACATTGTTTATACATGGGATGAGGGAAGCCTCTGGGGGAAAGTCTGTGGCCAAATATTCCACTAGAGATCATTTATTTCTGACTAGAATAAGTTATTTGTAATGTTGGTGAAACTAAGTTACTGGAAAGTGGAGGAACACACAAGCTAAAAATGATACTCTGTCCTGCCTTTCATCCTCAGGTTGTTCTCCTAGTAAACTTTTCCAGCATTTGACTTCAAAGAAGTATCTATGGCCTTAATGCACATGATTAAATTCTATAAAGAAAAATTCAACTGGGATATAAATCTTTTCCCATGTACTAGTGCCATATCCCAATCTCCAAATGCTCACTCATTTTAATGTCTGAAGGATACAGTCTTCAGGTTATGGTTTTATTTGTTGAAATTGAATCTCTTAAGAGAAAACATTTTATCCACTTGGAAATGCTAATAAGGAACTGTCAGTCAACCCTCACACCCCAAAAATATAATGATCTACTTACATTTTAGGGTCACAAAAATCTTACAAGAAGAAAAGCTCTGTGGGGTTTTGTTCATCCCAGAGGAGATAAGAAATGAGCTGAGTTGGGGTTCTGGGTTTTCAAGGGAATTGGATAATTAATTTGGGTAGATGTACTTTGAGAGGTAGGCACTCATTAAGAGCTGACAAGAGCTTAGGCACTCAATCTTCTCATAGGTGTGTTACTTGTTGCTGTCTGTTGGCTTTGTCAGTGATAAGGCTCCATGTAGTCCATTATTCAGACTGGAGACCAATCAAACTTTGATTTTGCCTCCTGTCGTCACCCACTGATATGATTTTGTGGGCAATTTCAAATCTGAGATGATTGAAGTCACTTTTAACTTGTTCCAGGCATGGTATACTCCAAGAGTTATTCCAACATAGGAAATTCTTGGCCTATAGTCCTCCAAAGTGTCTTAATGCCTCTCAAAGGCTTAGCAGAGGATGAAAAATATCATGAGATAAGACACAGGGGCCCACTCCCCTGCAGCTTTGCTGGGTTTACAGCATGATTAAAAAGGAAAGAGATTTCAGAAATCAAAGTCTCTTCTGCATCTATAACAGGGTCATATGAAATAAAAGAGTAATCTGAATTTCATCTATAATAGAGGTACAAGTATTGGCAGTCCCTTCCAAGAATGACTTAGATTTCCTATACTTTTGGAGACTTAAAAAGGTAATTTCCTTCTGCATCTATCATATTCCTTCATTATTTTCTTCTCACCACCTCAATCAGTAAGTTTGGTAGCTCTCACCTTTTTGGTGAACATTTTATGCTAAACTATCATTTTCCCTGTTTCTCAGGTGTGATTCTTTGACCTATAATTTTATGGTCAAAACAAGTCAACAAGTCAAACGAAGTACATTTCATGTTTTTCTTGATAATATTGTTTGTGCGGTGAGATAATGCATGAAGAATCATAGAAGAGAGAATAGAAAAACAGACTAATTTCTTCCCCACAATTGTATAACTTTGCTCAATGGTTCTGGACACTGGCGAAACATTAGCAACTACTGGGGAGCTTCTCAAATATCCCCATTCCTGGTCACTTTCCTAAAAGCCTGATAAAAAGACTGGAGGCTGAAACTGTCAAATATAAATGTGAACATGAGTGTGTGTGTTTAAATGTACCATATTAAATTCCAACTCTTGTTATAGCTTTCTAAAGGATTTTAAATCTCTCAAAATGCACATGACCCAAATTTTAATATATTGTATAAGGATGGATGAGGCTATCTATTGTATCATTTTTTTCCCTCTTTGGATTCTCAAGCATGTTTTGGCAGTGCAAAAAATCTGTGACATAAGATAATTAAAAAAAATGGAATCAGCATAAATTTAACACATGCATAGTAAAGTGATCAAAATAAAGGAGGCCATACATAGAATTAGATGGAATTGTTCTAGTCACTTTTGTACAGTAGAAGCTTAGATGACCCCTTTCTCAATCATGAGTTCCCTGTTTATCATTCTTAATTTGGGTTATTATTGGAAGTAGGATCTAGGTCACTTAAAAGCACAGATCCAATCCTGAAATATTTCAAAGGAAAGTTAAAATCCCCACATCATGTCTAAATATTTCACGTTTTCCCTAAAATTATTTTTTTTTTAAGAAGTGAGAAGCATAGATGGAATCGGCAGGTTGGGGGACATTCCATGTAAATGGAGCACAGGAAATGGGAGCATAAGGAGAGGAGGAGATGGGGATAAATGATGAGAGAAACTTTGCCAGAGCCCAGTGGAGAAACCTCTGCTTAGAAAGGCAAACCTGATACTTACGGATTCAGAAATAAAAGTTGTCTACGTTTCCATGGCTGGCTGTTGGTTGATCCCATATTCCTCACAAAGTGAGCACTGACCTATTTAAAAATCAAATAGAAGTATCTATGCCATCATAGAGACCTAGGGGAAAAAAAAGACATTTTTTATAGACTGGAAATTGTTGATAGCTACATTTCAGAACAGAATCTTCATAACAACACATTCTGAGGCCCTTAAGACATTGAGTGCCATGTTTCTGGCTTGGGACAGAACCCGAGCCTACCTTGGGTACTGTCTAAGATGTCCAGCTCCAGATGGCTCTTCTCTAGAGCACTCCTGCCCTGCCTGCGAGACACATTTAAAGGCAGACTTGCAGCTTTGTCTGCAAGAGACCAGCTCTCTTCCTATCTCTGCATTTAGATTTTGCATAATCCCCTCAATAACAGAAATCACATCTTCTTTTGTGGATGGCACATAATTCTGAATGAAAGTTTTCACACAGTGAGCACTGATTATTTTACTTGTTAATTTGAGAAAATTTATGTCCTAAGTGTGCGAGCAATTAGAAAAAATGATGATGGAAAACAAGAATTTCTAAATGTAACCAAACTCAGCTCATTTGTTTTAAGCAATAAACCAGAATGAAGATTCTTCGCATTGTTGTTTAAAGACTTCTAAGTCTTCATGATCATTTGTGCTCAAATAGGATGAATGTCTCCTTTGAGGAAGAAGAAAGTTTACAGTAAGTAGTCAAGCTTGTCAAAACTCTTGGATATGTGGCAAAAATGGTAAAGTCAGGCTTATAGGTGTAAAGTTTTTGCATTAATAGCTGTTTCAAATGTCACTGAAACAAATGATTTGTGTAAGCATGATAATACTCTTTCATAAGTGAGCACCTCATTAAGACCAGCACAGCACCTCCTTAGTTGTGCTAAAAACCATTTTACCGCCTATTTTATAGGTTCATTCAAATGATTTTCAACCTTTCAGGGAAATTGTTTTGCATCAGAAAAAGAAAAAGCCTGAAACATTTCAGTGAATCATTAGCAATAGCATTCTCTATTCAAAGTATCAGACAAATTCCATATAAATTAAATAACCACAACCAATTTATATGTATTATATAAATATACATATAAAACACATGTAGTTTTAATTAGCTTTAAAGTAAAATTAAGCAGTTGGACTTATGAATTTTGCTTCACATGAAGGTGTCCTTGAATCCATGTTTGAGTTAGGTTCAAATACATCATGCTACCCCCATGGAATAATCTTCTTTCCCTCAACCTAAACAGACAATATGATAGAAATTTCATTCGTATTCAGCTCCTTTGTGTATCCTTTTCTTGATTCAGTGGGACAGGCTGTCCAAAAATCAACAGTACACTTGGTGGATTTTCATGTAGGGGAAGAAGTACAGTCATTGCATCCTGTCTCTTCCAAAGGCAAGGTATTCTCCTGGTACATAGATGTGGTTAAAAGGCCAGAAGAGGGAACGTCACAAAATGAAGCAGGCCAGGATGGGGAAGAATCTGATCTGAAGAATCTTCCTCTTTTATGAGTATTTTGCTTCTTAGGAGCTTAGTAAATTCAGAACCAAGACATTTTCCTTCACTGAAAGGACACTCCAAGGTCAGAAAAAGAACTCACCATTGGTGCCATTAAGCTCAGACTTGATGTTCAGATTTCAGCACACAGATGCCCATCTGTCATCAATATTGGATACTATGATATCTAGTGGTTCATTTCTTTTACTTAAAAGACATCTGGATTTCCTGTTTTGTAAGAAACAGATATTCATTGAGTACAAAATTAACTAAAAATTAAATTTTGTTTAATATAATTTAGAAACTTATAAAAGAAGGAATGCCAGGTTATGATGTTGCATGTTTTGACCCCCCTTGGAACAGTCCATGGTTTGTCCAGGGCACATTTCTAGATGTCCTGCCTGTGTCCTACAGCTCGGTTATACCATGCCCTGACATGCAAATTCACTTCTCTAAGCTACAGTTTCCTCCTCTGTGACATGAGCAGAGTGTTGGTAACTATGTGAGAACTGAGGCAGACATTAAAGGAGATGATGTGTGTTAAACATTAAATACTGTTCCTGGTACATACTGACCATTCAGAAAAATAGTTCTTATGAAAATTACTACTTGATATAGACCCCTCTGGTACCCATATTGCTATCCATTCTCAGTCAGTTATCTGTGTCCATGCCTGTCCACCTAAAAGTTTAAGACTGACATTTCATTCAACATTTGTAAGGAAAACTAAAAGTCATCGGTCTAAAAAGACAGTATTAAAAGGGCTGAAAACTGGTGATGATAAGTCTGCTAATAAGGAGTTCTAGAATATGCCCCACTTTTTTTTCCCCAGAAAATTCTCTAACTACAATATCTAATGTGTGGTTTAGTGAGGATTCCTGTGTTGATTTACACTGGTGCTCAGAATCATTTTTTTTATTCAAGCTCTGCTTCTTAACCCTTCTGAGTCACAATATCTTCATCATGAAATGAAGATAAAAATGTCTGCATTGATTATTCCCCACAGTTGTTTTAAGTTTCACATGAGACAATGCATATATTTGCAAACTTGAAAAAGACTATGCAATACAGCATAATATTTAGGACTCACTGAAGTTAGACAAAATTGGATCAATATCCAGGGGACCCTGAAACCTTAGAACAGCATAAGGTGTTAGTGACTTAACCCTGTGTCTGGCAGGTAGTCAGAGCTCAGTTGGTCAGTAGCTACCATAACTGTATATTGGCCTTGTAAAGGAAGGGCATCAGCACCAGTTATTGATTCTGATTATAGACAGTGATCTCAATAGACATTAAATCCCATCCATAGAGCACTGCAAGACAGAGCTGATGGCTAAGATCTAGAGAACTGAAAAATTTTCCAGTGAAGTAAAGACCTAAAATAACAAAAATAGTTAGGCCTAATTTATCTCTAAAATTAGTAATAAAAGAGTGTCATTTGAGCATAGGGATTTTGTTTCTGAAAGTATACAAGCACTGTTAACCATGAATCTTGAATTTCCTTTATTTCACTTTATGAAAACTTTATAATAAAGAGATATATGATTCAGTCATATATAAAATAGAGAAAATAACCTTGCAATTATAAATTAGCTGATAAATTTCATCATTTCAATCTACCAGAAGAACATTTTTTGGTCTTGAAACATTTACTGATAGCAAATGTAAATATGTCCCTTGCACATAATACAAACTTACTAATTGACTGATTGTTTTGGTTCACTTTGTCTTTGGTGAGCAAATTACAAGTAATACTTACTCTTTTATTTTTTTTAAGTGCAAGGAATATTTGGGGTAGAAAATTTGCAAAGACAGTAGAAGGAGAAAATGTAGGATGTATAAGTCAAGGGCTCTAACAGTGTGGTCCCTGAGTAGTAGGGTAAGCATCGCTGAGGAACTTAATGGAAATGCACATTTTAGACTTCTCGATGTACTCAATCAGAAATGCTATGTTTGAGTCTCAGCTATCCAGGTGATTCTGATGCAAAGTAAAGTTTGAGAAATGCAGGTATATGGAAGATGATGAAAACAGTTGGTGAAGAGACAGCTGTGGAAAGATGGTTCAGGAGGACGTTGGAGAGATAGATAAAGACTTGGTGAGTGTACGACTTGAAATTGCTAAAAGGCAAATTATTATAGTAAAAGCAACGAGAACACAACATCTTAAGCATGGTGTAAGTTGAGTGAGAACAGGATACAATGTGCATTTTGAACAAATTCTAGTTAAAGAAGAATGTTTTTATGTAGGACAAGATGATTATATCATTAATTTATACTGCAGCTTAGAAATGCAAGAAACCATAGTTACTTTATTTACCTTAAAACTGATATGCATTCTTTGTGAAAATCTACCCTCTTTTTAACAGGAAAGTCTGATCCAATGAAGTTGGCCCATGGTCAGTTAGCTAGATTCTACCAATCTGACTCCCACAGTTTACATTCTAACTTTTGCCAGTCATTAAACCTTGCAGAATTCACATCTTTAAAATGGAAAAACATTCCTGACCAAAATATTTTAACAACATTATTAGACAATAGATATAAACATGCTTTAGACATTAAAAATGCCAGTTGTGTTATGATTATGCAAAAACAAAAATTCATTATTCTCAGAATGATTAAACAACAAATGCATTTTGATATGTCCATGTTAATGCTATTCTTTATTTTAGGGTAAAATATGAATTTTGATCAGGCTTTTACTGAATCTATAATCAAAGTCTCTTTTGATTCCCAAAAAGTAAAAATCTGACATTGTGGGTGTAGTATAAAAACATCTTTTTAAAAGATTTGAAATTTTTAAAAATAAATGCCTGACTACACTTTGAATGGAAAGTAAAATATCCATATGGCAATGTTATCAAACATTCCTACTTGTAGCAATGGACGATGGTATAATTTGCTAGACATAGTCAAATTGTTCTTTTTAAAAATAGCTTTATTTAAAATTCTAAAACCACCTTTCAGTGAACTGCCTCACATAATCAGATGAATAATGTTGGAATATAGAGTGGTGCAATGTTTATATCATCCGGCATGTTATCAGCAAGCTCAAAACAGCTGGAAGGCAAAAATTCAAAGGATTCCTGATATGGCTGAATTGGTCTCTGGAGCGGGACTAATTTTCTATAAAATTGTAAAGAGGGAAAAGTTTATATCTGATTCCTCCCTTCAAATTTCTGCTTTACTACTACCTTCCCATGACTTTCCTTGGAACTGCATCTTGAATATATGGGGACTCATGCAAATATTTTCTTCTAGATCCCTATCAATATAAATAATTTCATCTAAAAATGTAATATATATTCAAGATTAACTTGAAGCATATTATAGTTCCAGCAAGTAAGAAAATACTCAGCAAAGATAAACAATGTGATGGGAGTATTTTGAAGGGACATGTGTACCAACTGAAAGTGTTCTCAATGGCCAAAACTGGAACAATCTGAGAAACAAAATAAATATTGGATTTTTAACTCAAAGTATAAAATACATATTCATAAATCCATGATGATATAAATAAATGGTTGAATAAATAAATAAATAGATAGATAAATAAATGCAAAAGAGACGAATCAATGCAGAAAAGTTTCAAACAATTTATGCAGGTATTCCACCTCATGGAAGTGGAATATGACTCCTCACTCCTGAAATGTAGACTGGGCATAGCGAGTTTTTTCCAAAGAATATGAGGAAAACAGACTTCTTTGTAGTGGAGAAGCTAGACAAACATTAACTCAACCAGGTGACCAAAGTCAACATCACCAATGCTAAATCAAATTGACAATATGCATTCTTGATATGATACCAAAATGGCAAACTACATCTGTGGTCTCCCTCCCCCAAAGTCACAGCCCTGCTATAATTGTGAGAAAAATGTCATAAAGATACCAACTGAGGGACATTATTCAAAATACCTGGCCTAGTACTCTTCAAAATTGTTACAGATTATCAAAAACAAGGGAAGACTGGATCCTAAGGAGATATGCTACATATTATTTTGTATCTTGGATAGATCCAGTCCTAGAACAGAAAATTCATTTTAGGTGAAAGCTTATGAAATGTGAATATATGGCTTTAGTTAACAATTATATATCAATATTGGTACATTTACTGTAAGAAATGTACCAAAAACGTTATGATGTCAACAATAGGGAAACTGAATGTGGGGACCTTAGCATTTTTGGTACATTTGTTACAATATGAACCAATATTGATATATAATATATATGCAATTTTCCCTAAACCCTAAAACTGCTCCAAATTTAAAAGTATGTTTAGAAAATTGCAAAATTAATGTTTAGAAACTATTTCAAAATTCAAAAGCCTTATAAGGTAAAGTGATGTATTGACCATGATTTAAAACTGATATTTATAAACATTTTCTATAACATTCAAGAGTAAATAATTTAGGCTTTGTGAACCACACAAAGTCCTGTCTCTATCACATATTGTTCTTTCTTTGTTTTCAACCCTTTAGAAATGGAGATATCATTCCTGGCTGAAGGGGGCCATATGGAAATGAACAGAGGCATGAATAGGCAAAGGCCCACGATTAAAATAAAGTCAGAGGTGCTTACACATCGGTTCATAGTCTCATTAATGTACATGCAGGTTTTTATTACTGTCGATCCTCCAGTTCTTCTAATTCGGGCACAAAAATCATCCCTTTTTAATGAACATGAAAATCTTATTCATCAGTGTTCAACTAAATGATTTTATTTGCTTAACTACAACCACTGAAGTTGAGCCTCCCTTCACCCCACACTTAATGCTCTTACTCTTTCCTTCCTAGAATGACCCCCATATTTATCTTTATCCAACACATCCTTCAAGGCCACTTTCCAGAGTTTTGGTTTGTTCTGCTTTCTAGCTTCACTGATTTATGATCGACAAGTAAAAACTGTGTATTAGGTGCAGAATATGATGTTTCAATACACCTACGTATTGTGAAATGATTTCCAAAATCCAGTTAATTAATAAATTAGCTACTTCAAATATCTGCCTTTTTGTGAGTGATGATAATGTTTGTGATCTCTCATTATTAGCTATATTCATACTGCTGTACACCGGGTCTCTAAAACATATTCATCTTTTAATAGAAAATTTGTACTTTTTTAACCAACATCTACCCATTTTCCTTACCCAAAACTCCTGACTCAGGTAACTACCATTTTACTGTTTCTATGAATTTAATTTTTAAATTGCATATATAAGTGAGATCATGCGACATATGTCTTTCTGTATCTGTCTTATTTTTCACTTGGAGTAATATTCTCTAGTTGTATCTATGTTGCAAATGGCAGCTTGCCTTCCTTGTTAAGATTGTTTAGTCATGAGAAAAAATGCCACTAATATTTCAGTATGTCACATATTTCACGCAGTGTGTGTGTGTGTGTGTGTGTGTGTGTACAGAAATACACAATACATATATTCTTTTTCTATTTTTGCTAGTCAGTTTTTATCACTGTGATCATGACACCTGATACGAACAACTTAGAGGAGGAAAAGTCTATTTGGAGTTTATAGTTTCAGAGGTCACAGTCCATGCACAGCCAACTCCATTGTTCTAAGCCTGAGGTTAGACAGAACATCCTAGTGTAAGGCCATGCTGGAAGACACCTGCTTAGCTCATGACAACTGAGAAGCAGAGAGAGAGAGGGGGGGGGGG
>NW_025999990.1:16194249-16198344 GCF_001458135.2 Marmota marmota marmota | reverse complement strand
GGGGGGGGGGGGAAGAGAGAGGAGCCAGAGACAAGATAGAGTACTGAGAGGCACACCCCCTGTGACCTACCTCCTCCAGCCATGCCCTACAGTTACCTACAGTCACCACCTAGTAGGCCATTCAAATTATTAATGCATAAATGGATAAAACCACAGATGAGGATTCATCGCTCATAATACAATCTTTTCACCTCTGGACGACACTGCTGCACGGCCCATCACGTGAGCTTTTGGGGAACATGGCTAGATCCAAACCATAACACCACCTGCCCATCAACTGTCACTTAGGCTGTTTCCTATACTGATTGGCTGCTGTGGATAATGCTGAAATGAACAGCTGTTGTTACTGTATAGAAGTGCAGCTGGTCTTTGTAAGCTGATTTTGTTTCCTACAACTTCACTGAATTTATTGGTTCTAGTAATTTTTTGTTGGTCTTTCAGATATTCTAAACCCTTATAATATCATGGCTTTCCTGGTTCTTCAGCTTGCAGATGGCCCTTCATGGCACTTCTTATACTCTATTGTCACATGAGCCAGTTTTCATGAGAAATTTCCTCATATATTAATACAGATGTTTCTCTGGAGAATCCTGACTAGTTCAAGTTTACTCTCATTTTCTTAGCTAAAGGTTTTGTCAACTTTGTTATTCTTTTCGTAAAGTAATCTTTTTTCCTTTTTTTGTTATAATTATTAATGCCCATTATTATATAAATTCATGATTTTAATATGACATTTACATGCATGTATGAGGCTTTGATCATGTTCGTGCTCCCTTCTACCCTCTCTTACCCTGCCCCCTATTCCCTTTCCTTTCCCAAATTGTCCCTAGTTTACTTCTAGGTGACTTTTGGTTGTTTTGTTTTGTTGGTTGCCACATATGAGAGAAAACATGGGATAGTTGATTTTCTAGTTGATTTTACATCGTTTAATCTGATGTCCTCCAATTCCATCCATTTTCCTGCTACTGACATAATTTCATTCTTCTTTCTCACTAAATAATATTCCCTTGTATATATGTACCTTATTTTCTTTTTCCATTCATCTGTTGACAGGAAAAGGAACCTCGGCTGATTCCACATCTTGGGTATTGTAAATAATGCTGCAATTAATAAAGGTGTGCAGGTGTCTATTTTATATGCTACCTCGTTTCCTTCATTTGTATGCTGGCCTCATTTCCTTCAGATAGGTACCCAAAAATGGAATAGCTGGATTGTTTGGTAATTCTAATTTTAGTTTGTTGGGGAATACTCATACTGTTTTCCATAATGGCTGTACTAATTTACATTACAACCAACAGTGTATAAAAGATTCCCTTTTTCTCCACATCATTGCCAGAATTTTTTTGTTGTTGTTTGTTTGCTGTGATTGTTTTGTATTTTTAGTAGCCATTCTGAGTAAGGTGAAATAGAATCTCAATATAATTTTCATTAGCATTTTCCTGATGACTAAAGATATTGTACATTTTTTCATGTATTTATTGCTCGTTTGTACTTCTTCTTTTGAGGAGTGTTGGTGCAGATCATTTGCCATGATTTTGTTGAATTACTTACTATTCTGTTGCTTTTGAAGTCATTTACATATTCTGGAGATTAATTCCCTCTCAGATGAATACTTGGCAAATACTTTCTCTGATGCTGTAGATTATCTCTTCCCTCTCTTGATTATTTGTTGTCCAAAAGTTTTCTCTTTTTGTGTAATCCCATTCGTCAATTCTTACATTTGTTTCTTGAGCTATTAGAATCCTGTTCTGGAAATCATTGTCTGTACCAATATCTTGAAATGTTTCCTCTATGCTGAAAGCTTCAGTTTTACATTGAGGTCCTTGGTCCATATTAGGTTAGGGTGAGGGTCATGTGTATAATTTGTCTTCCACTGTGGATATCAGTTTTTCCAGAATGCTTTGTTTGAAGAGAATGTCTTTTCTGCAATGTATTTTAAACACCTTTGTAGAGGATTGGTTCGCTCTCAATGCATGGATTTATTTCTGGATCTTCTATTCCACTGGTCTATGTTTCCATTTTTATGGTCAATACCATGTTGTTTTTGTTACTATCCTCTGTATTTTAAAATCTGGCGTTGTAATGCCTCCAGTGGTGCTGTTTTCACTCAGGATAGATTTGGGCTACTTCACGTTTTTCATATATGTGTACATGAGTATGTACATTTGTGTTTCCAGATGAATAGTATAATTAATTTCCCTAGTTCTGTGGATAATATCATTGGCATTTTGAAGGGAATTGCATCACATCTGTAGATTGCTTTTGGTAGTGTTCATATTTCCAAAACATTAATTCTTTCAATCCATGATTATGGTGGGGGGCGGGTCTTTGTATTTTCTAGTGACTTATTCAATGTCTTTTTTTCAGTTTAATTTTTGCAATTTTATTTGTAGAGGTCTTTTATTTCCTTTGATATTTCTAGACATTTTTAGGCTTTTGTCAATGGTATTGATTTCCTGATTTCATTGTTAGTGAATTCATCATTACTATATAAAAATTGCTTGTTTTAATACATTTATTTTGTTTGTATACTGCTACTTTGCTGAATTTATCAGTTCTAAGACTTTTGGTGGGGTTTTTAGAGTACAGAGTATATGTCATCTGCTAAAAGAGATAACTTCACTTCTTCCTTTCCTGTTTGTATCCCTTTTCTTTCTTTCTCTTGCTTGATTGCTCTGGCTAAACTGTATCTAATCCTATTGGTGAAGCATTCATCTATGTTTTTAATCTGACTTATTGAACATTTCATTTTCAAGACTTCTGTTGGGCTCCTTTTCATCTGTATCTCTTTACTATATTGATCATTCATACCCTCATTGTCTTCCTTAATAAATAAACATTAATCTGTTTATTTCTATTTTTTTTAGAATTCATTGATATTCTTTAAAATAATTATTTTGAATTATTTTTCTGGCATTTCATCATCTTCTATATCTTTGGAATCAGTTGTTGGAGTGTTAGTAAACTTTAGAATGTGTCATGTTACTTTTTCATATGACTTGTGGTTTTTTGTTGAGTTTTATGCATCTGTTTGGATTGGATACCTATCTGTTCCCCATTTATTGGAAAGCCTTGTTAGTAAGCTTCCTTCTCTTGATAATGAGCCCTGGGATAACAGGTTTTTGTGTAGTGTGGAGTTTATTTCCTATCGGATTTCACAGTGTGGTTTTCCTGTGACTTCTTTGGCTACAACTAGAGGGTTTTGACATAATGCATACTGTGTCAGAGCCTGAGGGACCCACTTCCATTGTAGGTCTCTCAACAGTGGGGTCCCTCCACTATTTCAGGTGGTATAGAGAGCAGAACATATGGGGTGTACTGTCTGTGGTTACTCCTCCAGTGTTGTTAGCAATGGATGGTCTGGTAGGGTATAGGAGCAACCTGTACAAGGTCTCTCATGGATGTGGTGCCTACAATGATTGTGGCAACCATTTCTCTCTGCTATTGCTGTGGGGTAAATGTCCAGGAGTGGGATTATTCCTTACCCACCCAGCTGTGCCTACTTGGGGCTGCATCAATTGTTGGGAGCTTTCATGTCCCTTATACTTTAAGTTAAAGTATCTGCCAATGTTCAAGTGGCATGGTTTACTCTGAGCTTGCTGAGAATGTAGTTCACTGGCAGTGCACCCACATAACACGCTTGACGTGCCAGACGTGATCTCTAGCACTGCATAGAAAGAGAAATGGAAAGAACAATAACAACAGCAAAACAGATACAGGAGTCAAAACAACAACACAACAACTTCAGCACCCCAACAGAAGAGAGGTAGAATAATATAGAGTAAACTAAAAAGCTTAAGAGATAAGAAAACAAAAGAAATAAAGTTAATAAGAATTTAAAAATAAGAAAGGAAGAAACAATGGAAAAGAGAAATTTTAAAACTAGAGAATAGAAAAAAGTGGAAATTAGGAGAAAGGTCAACAGGAGGAAAGAGAAGCATATAATGAAGATGAGAAAAAGTGGAGGAAGAGGAGGAGAAAGGAATTAAAAGGAGAAAGATACACACACATATGTATGTACATATACTCATACATATGGACAGCTAAAACAAAACTAAGCATTAATAAAAAAAAAAAAAAAAAAAAAAAAAAAAA
>NW_025999990.1:15849472-16194227 GCF_001458135.2 Marmota marmota marmota | reverse complement strand
TAAGCATTAAAAAAAAAAAAAAAAAAAAAACAGTGTCCATTCCCTAAATGGTCAGTTGTGCCAGAAAGAGTGGTAACCTGAGCCAATTGGGGATTCTTTCCATGACTTTTTAGGGTCTGTGCCTTTCAACAGGAAACTGCTTTCCAGTTATTTCACTTCTGTCTAGAGGAGAAGAGGGCCACTGTCAGGTACCTCTAATCAACCATCGTGAACGCTCTTTTTTATTTTCATTTTTAAAATTTGTTCTAATTAGTTATAGATGACAATAGAATGCATTTTGACACATCATATACATAAATGGAGTATGACTTTCTCATTCTTCCATTTGACGTGGTATAGAATCACACCAGTCGTGTAGTCACATAGGTACATATGGTAATAATGTCATTTCCTATCATTTTTCTAACCCCTATTTCATGTACTTCTGATTTGATCTTTGTTAGTTCTTTCCATATGCTGACTTTGGGTTTGTTTTTCTAGTTCCATGAGGTATAAATGTAGGTTTTCTATTTGAGATACTTCTCCTTAATGTAGGCATTTGTCATTATAAACTTCTCTTAGAATTGCTTTTGCTATGTCTCATAAGTTTTGATAAGTTGTATTTTTATTCCTCTTTATACAGATAGTTTTTTACTTCTTCTTTGACTTATTGTATATTCAGGAGTATGTTGTTTATTTTTCATATATCTGTGAATTTTTCAGCTTTCATCCTGTTATTGATTTCTTATTTCATACTATTGTTATCAAAAAAGGATGCTTGATATGATTTCAATTTTCTTAAATTTAAGGATTTATTTTGCCTAAAGTATGATCTACCCTGAGAAATGTACTGAGCATCCTTTAGAAAGAAAATATGTATTCTGCAGTTGTTGGGTGGAACATCTTGAATATGTCTATTATGTACATTTAGTGAAAAGTGTAGTTTAAGTCCAATGCTTCTCTGACCTATCTGTTGTCTAACGGGAGGGATTAAGTATTATTGTACCGCTACCAGTTTTTACCTTAAGATATGTTTGTTTCACTCTGATATTGGCTATCTATATGTTTACAATTGTTTTATTTCCCCTTTGTCATTCTGTAATTACCTTCTTTTATATATATTCTATTTCATCTGATATAAGTATAATTTCTCCTGTCTCTTTTGGTTTTCATTTCATCTTCCATCCCTTCACTTTCCACCTGTGTGTGTCCTTAAGGCCGAGTGAGTCTCTTATAGACAGTGTAGAGTTGGGTCTTGTTTTCCTAATGCATCCAGGCACTCTATGTCATTTTCTTCGAGAATTTAATCTATTTATGTTTAAAGAAATTATTGATAGGTAAGCTTTTATATTAGCATTCACATATTGTTTTCTGGCTGTTTTATGATTGTTTTGTTCCTTTACTTCTCTATGGCTCTCTTCCTTTGTGATTTGGTGGTTATCTGTATCTGTATATTTTGATTCATTTATCTTTAGCTTTTGTATATCAACTCTAGTGTTTTGCTCCCTGTATACCATGAAGCTTACATAAAATATCTTATAACAGACTAAGTTGATGGTAACTTATCTTTGAATATATAGAAAAGTGCTGAAATTTTGCTCTAATTCTGAGCATTTTATATTATGAACATGATGATTACCATGCTTTTGCAATAATTTAGCAAATTATTGTAGCTAGAGTTATTTCAATGTTATTATCTTTCAACCTAAAATTAAGTGATGTACACACCATTATTACTATTAGAGTATTTTGGATTTGACTACTTACTTTTAACAGTGACCTTTATAAGTACATGTCTTTCAGGTTGCCAATTATTGTTCCTTTGTTTCAGCTTGAAAAACTTCCTTTAGTATTTCTCAAAAGGCAGGTCTAGTCCCTCGGCTTTCCTTTGTCCAGAAAAGTCTGTCTCACCTTCATTTCTGAAAGCCAGTTTTTGGTTATATTATTCTTGGTAGGCAAGTTTTTCTTTCAATATCCCTCAGCCCCACCAATCACTTCAGTGTTCTGAGTTGGGTGAGAAAGAAGTGGGTGTATTGTGCAATGTCCATGGTGATTGGGAAAGCTGGGGAACTCACTATGCTGACATATTCCCCCATGGAAGAAATATGTGATCCAGGGGGTCTCTCTTGGCATGAGGTGTGCCACTTTGAGGGAGGGGTAATGTAGGTATAGTGAAACTCTTCTTCACATATATTTACTGTGCCTGTTCTCAGAATTTTTCTTCTAGTGATGTGGTGGAACTTCTCCACTAGATTACAGGACTCTCATGTGGACAGATGACTGTCAAAATTAATGGTCTACAGAGTGCTCCTATTCCATCATGTAGCCCCTTCTTGATCATCATATCAAATGCATCATTCCTGGTTAATCTCAACTCCCTCACCATGAGACAAAGCTAGCGATGCTGTTTTTCCTCACTATGCCCTAGCCCTTTGGAAACTGTTAGATTGAAAAAAAAAAAATATATATATATATATATATATATTTTCATGCTTTTCGGTTCTCTGCTACTATTTTCTCATGATAATGCACTGTCCATTGGGCCACCCATGAACACTGGCTTCCAATGACTCTTAACAATTTTATTATTATGCTTTGTGATGATGATGTCAAATGACAGCCTTATGCATAGTATGTAGGCAAGTGTGTAATTAATTTTCTGGACATGCTACTTTTACTTTTTGGGATTTTCAAGTGTTAATGTTGAAAAATATCCCTTCCACTTATGCCATTCCTTGGACTATTTAGGCTTCTGTCAATGCATCACAAGAATGTGATATCTCAATGTTGACTGCACCCCTGCCTTCCACACATTTGCACCCGTGGAGAAGAGTGATGAGGGCCCTTTGTGCAGAGTGAGAAGGGAATTCTATTTTGCACAAATTGTGCATCCTACATCCAACAAGTCATAAGCAAACTCAGGAAAGCATAATGTCACTACATTGAAATAGGACATAGTAAAAGGTCACCTGGTGATGAGATGCCATAGTATCAAAAGCCCTCAGAAGAGATATGTGTGATCATTTTAAGGAGTCGCACATGTGGAAGAAATGGAACACCATCCTTGGTGATTGGCAACTGCCATTAGCCAAACTGGCACTGCCCCAGGAAGAAACACTTACCTCCATTCTCATCACTGCCATTTTCACTGTCTTCCAGTGCTGAGGCAGATAACAACCCCATTGGAATACACAGATTGTCGTATACAGCACAAGTAACAATATCTGTGGTAAATGGTAGCCCAGAATTTCACAATTGTCTAGGATACAGAGTGAGTGAGTCACTGCAAGTCAGTGTGTTAACACCATCTTGATGCCTCAGTCTCATACAGTCACCCAAGAGAAATATGGTGTCTGCCAGCTGTGTCAGTCTGCTCACTCTTCTAGTATTAGGGCTCAAACACAGGGCTCTGGGAAGATCACGTAGTTGGGGCAACCTGATTGAGCCAATGCACACTGAGTTTGAAGGGCCAGGGCATATCTGAAGGAGAAAATTGGACTTGGGCACCTGGCTCTATTGGCACTATACCTCTAGTGTGTCCCGAGTCACTAGAGTGACAGAGAATTTTGAAAAAAACTGTCCAAAATGCAGGAGCCCCTGGTGGAGAATCTAAGGGGTAGATCTTTCCTTCTTTGGTATAAGAATGACACTGTATTTCTTCAACCCCTTTCCTTGGGCCATGGGAAAAGCCATGTCCCTAGGCTGACTCCAAACTCCTTCTAAAACTATCCTTCAGATACAAAGGCATATATAAACTTTCATTAAAACCTTCCCCTCCCTCTCTTATACCTACTTGAGGGATACAAAGATACACCTACTCTGTGTCCCACTTGAAGATTACCAACATAACAATACTTCTGGACCTTTTTTTAAAAAGTGTATGTGATCAGCATTTTATTTCTTCAGGCCCTTGCTGTTGAATAACCAATTGGCAGAACTAACTCTGAGTAAGATGTTAATCCTGATAATATCTTAATTCCAGATAATGCACTTTTGTTTAACAAGATCTCTTTTAATGCTTTAACACAAAATTGTAACCTCCTCTGACAAAGCTTCTTGAAACATGGAGATTCACGATTAACTGGCCACTGATCATTGCTGCTCTCCAGCTACTTACTAAGAATCATCATTTTCATTTACCCTGATGAATACATTTGAAAAACTCAACTAATACAAGCAATATTCATTGAGGATGTTTTGGGGTATCATTTACAGTTCATGTAGTCATCTTGATACTTCAACCTCTAAAATTGAGACCACTTTTCCTAAGAATATTTCAAATATATCATGTTTCTTCACCTTTACTTTTTTGATATCGCAAATCATCTGCCTTGAGTTGCTTTTATTGACTTATGTTTTTGTTGTCATGCCATAAATCTAACTTTAGGGAAAATGAGCCTAATTAAACTTGATACGATGTCTTTTCAAAGGATTTTGTTCATCAAAATTCACATGTGATTGAGAACTTAGAGTAGGAAAAAATATCAGAGTAGCTAAGAGCTCTAATTTTTCTGAATAACTGGTTCACATGTTTAAACCGATTACAGAGAGCAATATGCATGTCTTCTTCTTTGCTACTAGAAAACTCATTAAGTTTGCAGTTTAACTCCAAAGAGTCCAGTTTAACATCAAAGAGATAGTGTCTATCCTTGCAAAAAAAAAAAAAAGATCTAATATATCAGAGCTTAACATTCACCATGATGTGCTCTGAGATGACTTCAGAGTCTATTTTGTTATTGTACCTTTACTTACCTAATTCATGTTTTCTTAATTAAATTTGATTCAATCATTCTATAATGTTTACATGTTTGTAAACCACCTTATATCCCTTTTGGAACAAGGATGATTACAAATAATTAGGAAGCTGCAAACAAAGTGCTTTTGAGAGACTTTATGTTGTGGAAAGAGAGGGATTTGGAACTATGCAGTTGTGGATCAACTGTTAGATCTGCTGCTTATGAGTTCTGTGACCTTCAGTAAGTTTCTTAACTTGATGTGGTATTTTCCAGCAGTGTCTTAGCTGCTGACTAATCCCATTGTCTTTGTTCCTAATGCCATCTTCACTTTAGTTTTGCTTTGCATGTAGTGCTTTCCAGCGTCTGTCTCTCTATTCTAGCAGAATGCAGTAAGATGTTCTCAGATAATTTTCATTTAAAGATGAATATCAGGATGAGAGAAGACCAGGCGATCCAGACAAGAGATACATTCTCGAAGAAAACTCAGAATTAATTTCGAAATCCCTCATTGATAACCTGGCAAAGTATAAATCTTGAAACCTTTAATTCCCTATTCATAACCTGTTGCTTAATTTATACTACAGATTTCATGAGTTTTAATCAGAAACATAAGTCACAGTGCTTAATTTTTTAACTGTCATCAATATTTTTTCCATTAATACAAACAGGAGCATTCCTTAGCAATATGCTATGCATCAAAGAGATAGTGTCTATCCTTGCAAACAAACCAGATCTAATATATCAGAGCTTAACAAGTCTCTTCTATCTAATGAACGAATTTACAGTTTCAAAGAGTAGTAAACTTGTCAGAGGAAATTAAATGATATGTTACACCCGGAATAACTTTTGTGTCTGGCATTTGTGTTAGGTTATTACTAAGAATTTTGGAAATGGAACATGCAGACCATGATAATGAACCTGTCTTTGAAATTGTTGTTAGGGTTGACTCCTCTGGAGATTAAAGTGGCAGGTAGTAGAAGGTATCATGCAAACATAAATGTGATATTTTTGTTCTATTTTAAGTTCCTCATGGAAAATGTTTTTGTGATTGGTCTTTTAACAGCACTTTATTTATAATCCTATTTGCAACTTAGATTTCGCCTCAGAAGGCGAGTGAGCACACTGCTCTGGCTTTTCTGATTTCTGAAAATGTCACTGCTGTCATTTGTCAAATATGCCTGAAATCTGCCTTCTCAATAAGTGACATCTCCCACTCATTTTAGGTGAAACTTTTCATTCCATTTTTCTTTCCAAAGGAGAATTCTAAATAAAAAACACATATTTTAGATTCTAATTTTTATAACAGGAATGAGAAATTAATTTCTTATATATTAGAATTACTAAGCAGCAGTTATTTCAACATAACTAGACAACATTGGGATTCTTTTAATTTTACTTTGTATGGAATATCATTTTATTGCATTTATAAAATGGATTATGTTTCTTAATACTTGAAATAATCTCATGGAGCATGAATTGCCTTCCCAGAGCACAGAGATTTCAACCCACTTTTCTGTGGATGAATCCCTTCTTTTCTTTGTATTAATCTTTGGGAAGGTTTTCCTTTTCCTCTTGCTCATCTGCTACTTGCAATCCCTGCAGTCATGTCTTGGGATTTGCTACTGACTGACCTGTCTGTCCTTTTGTCCCTGATTTAACTTCTCCAATTCCAGGTTACATCATCTGTGAGACGTGGACAGCATCTCCTCACATCATGAAGGATGTTGTGCAGATTAATTAATGTTTGCAGTACACACTGAAGACCAGGGATGCAAGCCGCTTTATAAATTCAAAATACCACTATGTTAATAGCAGGCTCAGTTATGAGAAAGCTGCTAAATACAACCTTCCCCTCTCTGGAGCTCAGTGACCTTTCTATCTATCCTTCTAATTCCATGGCATGTCCCAGAGGGGTAGTCTGTGCCTCTCCAGCCTGGATTCGCTTCTAACTTAATAAATGCTGCAAACCTGGAAAGCATGTACAGGAAAAAAGAAGGGATTTATTTATTTAAGAAATGCTTGTTCACCTGGAACATAATAGCAGCTGGATTCCTGCTGAATCAAGAATCTATTTGTTCCAGCAGGTCATCCAATGTTGTTTATCAATTTTCATTCCCACTAACAGAATTAGGCTCCCAAACCATTTCAAATCCTTTTTCTCCCCTTCATTTTGAAGGCCTTCAATTGAGGGGACACATTTAGCACGGTTATAGCCCATTACTTACCAGAAGAATGTTGGTCTCTCCTTTGTCTATGCAGAGCTGAGCTTTCTAGAGAGCATCCCCAACCCCAGATATCAACTAATGTACAAATACTGTCCATTCCATAGGGATTTGGGAATTGGCAAATTTTGAATCGGATGATTTGCAAGTTCCTGGATATTATAGGTATAAAAGGTTTCTTTTGTTGTTGTTTTTTAATGACCTTGTTATAAATTATTTTAACCTGGTGATCAAACTTGGATTTTAAATAGAAAATTTTAATTATGGTTAAAAAAAGACCTGCCTATATTTCAAAGGAAGCCATTTCTTTTTGCATTATTTTTCTAATAATGAATTGGGGATCAACTAGAGTCAAGCTGACCTTTTGACTAATTCTCCTTAGGGGCTGTGGCTTAGATGACCTAAAGCGTCATAGCTGGGCTTAGTTAGCAGTGGGACACTCTAAATCAGAGATGAACAATTTTGGTGATTTCAACAAACTGTTTTGGTGATTTTCAGAGTTTACAACCATGTGCAGAGTTTACACATTTACAGATATTTTCTCCTGAAACCATACTTAAATGAAGTGAAATTTTAAATACAGCTGAAATCCAAGACTGCAATGAGAAGAAAAGTGTGATTATCTATGGGTTAGAGGTTTGAAAGTATTCCTAAAATGTTAAAATTAGATGATACACAGGAGCACTGGTGCACCCCTGTAATCCCAAGCTACTTGCTCTGAAGGCAGATCCAGGGAGATTGCAAGTTCAAGAGCAGCCTGAACAATTTAGCAAATGAGATCCTGTCTCAAACACAGAGCTGGGATATAGCTGGTAGAGTACTTGCTTATCATGCACCAACCCTGTGTTTAATCCCCACACCACTGGGAAAAATAAATACATATAGACACATACACACACACAAATATATATATGTATGTGTGTATATATATATGTGTATATATATATACACACACACACACACATGTATATATATAAACATGTTTTGTATATATTTATTCAAATATAAATATATTCAGAATAAATAAATATATATTTATTCAAAATAAATATAGTCATATATACATATGTATATATAGGAAGCAGTAATAATGAAAGAAATGGGAAGTGGTTGGAGCCACAATAAGAGATGTACTGTCCAAAACAGGTTTTGAAGATATAGAATTAAAAATAAATAATGTAAAATACCATAATAATTTTTATACTGATTAAAAATGAAATAATTTTAAAAATATTTCGGAGGGATAAAATGTTATTAAAATTAATTTTACTTTTTAAAGCTTTTAAATTATGGATTTTTAGAAAATATAAAATTATACACAAGCCTCATTATTTGTAACTTGCATTGTACTGTTATTGGATAATCTTGCTCTTGTCTAGTGTACTAGGGACTATTGAAGATTCCCCAAGGAAGTTCTTGTGTCTCAGATGCATGATGGTAAGGAGGACAGGATGAAAAGGAGCTCCTCAGTAGGGAAGTATTCAAGGTCTGCATAAGGAAATATTGGCTATTTGCTTCCACCCCAACCCTGCAAGCACATCAGCCAGAGCCAGGTATGGGTCCTGGTACGGCTAGAAGGCAGATTAACTTTTTTTCTAAAAAAAAAAAAAAAAAAAAAATAAATCACGTCAGGGTACAGAGGGGAACTGGTTTGGAAAATAGCTTTAGAATAAAGTTGTTCACAACCTGGCATTTAGAGTTTCCCAACCTAACTGCTAGTTGGCAGCCATGCACCCCAAATCAAAGTTGTCAATTGACTAGCCCCACTGATGCACAGAGATTCCCCGCTAGTTTTCCTGAGAAATTGTTTAGTATATAAATGAACAATCAAGGATCACTAGATATTTAAAGAAATTTGCATAATGAAGAGAAAGATCAACACAGAACAAAATAACACTAGAGGAAGTATTTAGAGATCAAAAGGAGTAAAGTAAAACAAATAAAGCAATTTTACTTGGTATCTTCAGAGAGATTTAATAAGATATGACAGCATAAAGCAAGAAGTTGGTTTTATAAAAAGAATGAATTGATCTACTATAGTCTTAAATAAGGGGGAAAATAGGTACCAGGTATACAGCACACACACACACACACCCGCCCCATCTTTGCCACTCCCTGTGAATCCATACTGTAAGGAAAAATTAAGGAATCAATATGAAATAACTCCCAACATTATAAGTAAGTATACTTCAACATAAGTAATGATTATAGAGAAAGTTTGGAAGGTAAGAGTTGAAGAAATCCTCCAGATCATAAAATTGAAAGAAAAAGAGAAAACCTAAAATGGGTCGTCCCTGGAGGAGGAGAGAGAATAGTATGAGAATAATATTTTGTGTGATATTAGAATTGTTTGGTTTTATTAATGTTAAACTTATTTATTGGTTTTCAAATTTTGGAGTTAACCTACAAGGAAATTAGAAATTGGAAAGTAGAAATTTTAAACACAAGGAGGGCAAAATCAAGATGGTCGTAATTATGACCTTGCCCTCTGTTTTCCTTCTATACAGCTATGGTAGTCTGAGGCTGTAGCAGGAGTCCCAGCTCTGGTGTGTGTGGTTTCTTCACTTTGTCTGTCTTTCTTTCACCATCTCTCTGTCTGACCATCTCTCTTTTCCTTGCTGCCTTCCTCTTTCCTCAGATTCTTTTATTCAAGTGGCAGTGAGACACAAAGATTTTGTCCCTTTTGAGAAAGGCTAGAGTTGTTGGCCTTGACTAGCTATGTTCTGATGTAGGGACATGTGGATTGTGAGTGGCAGTCCAGTAGAGGGCATGGAGGTTTGAATTCTGGCTGACTTTCTGGTTGACCTCTTTTTTAAAAAATTTATTCTAATTAGTTATACATGACCGTAGAATGAATTTTGACACATTGTACACAAATGGAGCATAACTTCTCATTCCTCTGAGAGTCACACCAGTAGACTGATCATATATGTACATAGGGTAATAATGTCTGTCTCATTCTACCACCCTTCCCATCCTCATGGCCCCACCACTCCCCTCACTCCTCTCTGCACAATCCAAAATTCCTTCATCCTTCCCTACCTCACCCCCCACTATGGATCAGCATCCGATTATCAGAGAAAACATTCAGCTTTTGATTTTTTGGAATTGGCTTATTTCACTTTGCTGGGAGCCATTAGCCAAGTAGGTATGACAATTTCCTTGCCAGTGTACCCCATGTTGCAGTGACATTGAATGTAGGTGACCTTGCTCAAGGACCAAGGCGGATTAGGGTGTTCCCGGTTTAAGATAATCGTGTTTAGGGCGTTCCCAGTTTAGGTTCCAGGTTTAAGGTTTAAGATTATTCCTGCTGGGAATAGGGCGTATCCTGCTGCCTGAGTTCCCCTTGAGTTCTCACGGGATTCAGAGTATATTTTGGGAGACAGAAACCCAGTGGAGGTGGATTTGGGCAGAGAACGTGGATTTCCCCAGAACGTGTTTGTATATGGCTGGTGTGAGTTCGGGAATAAAGAGTTGCTGTTTGAATCTACAAACTGTGTGGTGGCTCGTGATTTTGTGCCCAGCCAGACTGCGGCATCACTTAGCATGATATTCTCTAGTTCTATTCATTTACCTGAAAATGCCATCATCTTATTCTTCTTTGAGGCTGAGTAATAATATTTCATTGTGTATAATACCACATTTTCTTTATCTATTCATTTGTTGATGGGCATCTAGGTTGATTCCATAGTTTAGCTATTGTGATTTCAACTGTTCTAAACATTGATGTGGCTCTATTACTGTAGTATGGTGCTTTTAAGTCCTCTGGGTATAAACTGAGGCATAGGAGAGCTGGGTCAAATAGTGGTTCCATTCCCAGTTTTCTGAAGAATGTCCATACTGCTTTTCAGAATGGGTGCACCAATTTCCAGTCTCACCAGCAATGTATGAATAAACCTTGTTCCCCACATCCTCACCAACACTTACTGCTTGTATTCTTGATAATTTTGATTCTGACTGGAGTGAAACGAAATCTTAGAGAGTAGTTTTGATTTGTATTTCTCTAATTGGTACACACGATGAAATTTTTTCATATGTTTGTTGACTGATCATATTTCTTTTTCTGTGAAGTGTCTGTTCAGTTCCTTAGCCCATTTATTGATTGGGTTATTTGTTTTTTTGGTGTTAAGTTTTTGAGTTCTTTATATATTGTAGAGATTAGAGCTCTATCTGAGGTGTGTGTGGTAATGATTTTTTCCCATTCTGTAGGCTCTCTCATTGTGTTATTGATTATTTCCTTTGCTGAGAAGAAGCTTTTTAGTTTGAATCCATCCCATTTACTGATTCTTAATTTTATTTCTGTGCTTTATGAGTCTTGTTTAGGAAGTCAGGTCCTAAATCAACATGATGAAGATTTGGGCCAACTTTTTCTTCTATTAGACACAGAGTCTCTATTCTAGTGCCTAAGCCTTTGATCCATTTTGAGTTGATTTTTGTGCAGGGTGAGAAATAGAGGTTTAATTTCATTTTCTTGTATATGGATTTCCAGTTTCCCAGCACCATTTGTTGAATAGGCTATTTTTTTCTCCAATATATGTTTTTTCCTGTAACTGCATTTTATGTATTCACATCAAACCATGTACACCAGACTTGGGTAAAGAAATTATCCAAGGATGCCTGACTGACTCACAAAAGTTTTGTGCTAATATTTTGGATCCTAGCAAATAATCAAGACTTGCTGAGCCTTCTTGTGTCTTTGGACTTTAGATCTGATATCATTGTTCAAAGCAAGAGTGACTGAGTCATAGTTAGATATGGATATTTTTTTTTGTCCCTGATCCAATACTTCAGATTCCCTCAATGCAGTCACCCTGTTCCCAAGGTAACTCAATCTAGTGCTTCTAGACCTATTTATTGGCCTCCCAACCAGGAACTCTTTTTACCTACTCTATAAAACTCTACATGAATGGAGAGAGATATTTGTGCCTCTGCACCCATTTTAATTCCATTGAGTAAGAAATGCAGATGCCACAGAAGTTTAGAACTGAGATGATCTAATGGATGTGAAGGTGATTAGCAAATAAATTCTTTCACGATATTATCAGAGGAATCCTCATGTCTCCTCGAATCAGCATTGTGATTTTCCTTGGGAAACCTGACTGGCTTCTCAGTTCTGAATTCTAAACTGATGGCTTTTAAAAGGCCAAGTTGAAGACCATTAGTATAACAGGGAAATTGATTTTCCTCCTTTTCATGGCTTATAGAAGATTATGTATTCTAATCGCTTCATTTTGCAAATGAGGAAGATGAGGCAGAAGGAAGGTATATGCTTGCATAGGCTTCTGAGGGCAGAATTGTAACTAGAATCCCAACTGGCTTTCCATACATTTGATAACACAGATACATTTTTTTAAAATGGCAATATTTATTCCAGGAAAAAAAATAACAGAAAAAAATCAACATTTCCTCAAAAATCAGAAAAGAGACTACTTGTAATTTCAAAACCTGAATAAGAGAAATTCTAATCTTTTCCTTCTTTTGTCACCAGATTAATTTGCCCAATTTTCTTCACAATGGAGAGAGATCCATTATTGTCCTCTCTCTGTAGGACAGTCATTTTTCCAAAGTTTCTTCTCTTTCTTAAATATAAAAGTTTCCATTGAGCACCATAACAAATTCTAAATCAAGAGTTTGCACAAAAGATTCTTTTAAATCATGTATCACCAAATGATTCTGATACAATGATCTATAGAGCATATTTTGAATAACTTTGCAGTAAACTTTGAGCTCCATAAAGTTTTAAATTTACTAAATCTTACTAATATCAGCACAGAATGATAACTACAGTACTTTTACAAGTTCAAATCTGTCATGTGGTCAGATAGGTGATAGAACAATGGACAGAACATTTTCTCTGGGGTATATATTGTCACACACAGACTCTCAATCAAAATTTATAGACAAAAGATTAGAACTAGGCTTTACTAGCAGAATACAGAGCAGTTTCTTTGCCTTTGTCTTGGGTGAGTAAAGTCTCATTTATTGCATACTTTGAAATATTGCCCCACACTGATTCTGGAATTCCTTTCATTGGTTGCTTTTCATTGCTCAGGCAGGTAATCAGTTCTGAAGGTTGTCACTATATTGACAGGTTGATTTTTCTAATCTCTAGGAGATATTGAGTAGAATATTGGATATTTTTCTGTTTTTCTCTTGATATCCTTAAGACAGAGATATTGTTCAGAGCCCAACACAGCATGGAAAGAGGAGAGGTGGTGATGCAAAAGAAGACTAGAATAAAAATTTCTTTCTTTTTTTTTTTTGGAGGGGTGTACTGGGGATTGAATTCAGGGGCACTCAACCACTGAACCATACCCCCAGCCCTATTTTTGTATTTTACCTAGAGACAGGGTCTCACTGAATTGCTTAGTGCCTCACCCTTGCTGAGTCTTTGAACTCACGATCCTCTTGCCTCAGCCTCCTGAGCCTCTGGGATTACAGGTATGTGCCACAGTGCCTGGCTAGAATATAAATTTCATTTCTTCTGCTTAGGTAAACTTGAGAATCTGTTTCCTCTTTTAAAGTATACTCTTTAAGGTAGTTCAACTTTTAATGTTTCAACTTTACTACCCCACAAAAGTTATGCCACTAAGAAGACTTAATTTAAATTTTGAGTTTTCATCTTTGCTCAGGCAGCAATATGTGGTATGATACTCCCTTATGATGCTGGGCAACAGCAGAGAGCCATAGTTCCCAATCAACACATGGTTCTGAGGATAAGCAACCAACATTCTATGGTACACTCTGTTGCTAACCTCAGATGTTTGGTAGGTTAGAAGTATTAAATGCATTTTTCACTTACAGTATTTTCAATTTATATTAGATTTATTAGTACATAACCCCATCATAAGCTAAGGAATATCTGTAATTCCATTTATCTTTTGGAGTTGGCCTAAGACATGAGGAGATTCAGTATTTTTTAGTGATGCCCAGAGCTGTACTTGCTCAACAATTAAGAGTCTCATTCTCCTTTTTTTTCCCTTTTTTTTTTTTAATCTTACCATGTTGCTAGTGCTCCACTGAGTCATACACATGTTTGACAGATTGGATTTACGTTAACAAATCTAGAATACTTTTTTCAATCATTGATTCATTGCTCATCCCTATAGAATTTGGCTTCATGGCAAACAAGTACCAAAGTACAAAATTCTAGAGGAACAGTGTTCTTAATATATTTTGGAGGCAGGGAAACTAGAAGAGATGTTGAGAATTGACCTGAGACTTACAGAAAGAAAAGAACCAAGGAATATATTAAAATTTGGGTGCTCAACTATGAAGTATCAGAATCACTTAGATTAAAATATAGAAGAAACAGAGGGTTGGGAGGGAACAAAGCAGAATCAAAGGTTATGTCTTAGGCATATCAATGATCAGATGCCCACTGAACAACAAAGATGCATATGGTGGAAGGATATATGTATCTTAATCATAAGGGGAAGGATCAGAGCTGGACATAGATATTTGGCAAATGTGTACATATAACTATATACAAAGTTATGAATATGGTATTATGGTTTAGATATGAGGTGTGAGACAATGCAAAAAAAGCTTACAGGTGAAATGATTGTATTATGAGGGCCTTAATCTTCCAGTGCATTAATCCACTGATAGGGATTAACTGGACAGTAAGTGTAGGTAGGTAGGTAAGGTGTGGCTGGAAGAAGTAGGTCACTGGGGTGTGACTTTGGGCTTTATATTTTGTCTGTAGTGAGAAGAGCTCTCTCTGCTTCCTGGTGGCCATGTCCTGAGCTTCTTTCCTCCACCATGTTCTTCTGCCATGAAGTTCTCTGCCTCACCTTAGGCGCAGAGCTATGGAGTCAGCCATCTATTGACTGAGACCTCTGTGAGCCAAACTTTTCCTCCTCTAATTGTTCTTATCAGGTCTTTTGGTCACAGTGACAAAAAAAAAAAAAAAAGCTGACTAAAATATTCAACTTCCTTATGTCTGGAGAGAGTGCAGCTATAGACAAAGGAAGAGGCCTTGTGCCCAACTAGCAAACCTGATTATCCTACCAGTTGACTGTGAAGTAAAGGAGGAAGAAACAACATCAAAAGTGTAAGGCAGGTCCAGAGAGGTTGCAAGAAGACAAAGGATATCAGGATATCACAAAAATAAAGTGTTGCAAGGGGAAAATGCTCAAATGTGTGGAGAAGATGTAGAATGTGGCAGCTTAAAAAACAAGGATGACTGGCAAAAGGAGTTTCAGTTAAATGATGGAAACAGAGACCATTTGGGGCCAGTGGAGGACAGAATGGGAATGTCATTGGCTGCATGATCTTTTGTGTATGGGAAGACATCACAACAGGAACAACCATCTGAGACAGAATGATAGCCTTGTTATAACTTCAGTGATCTTTCTGAAATTGTACTTCCACTGTAGGTTAAAAGGTTGAGCCACAGGTTACAAATATTTATACCTTATATTTCCTTAAGATATGATCAACTAACCAGTTGTTTTGTCTTCTGCCTGATATAAAGGTATTGCCATGGCAACTTGGTCTGCAGGTTACAAAGACTTGGCTAGCATTTTTCACATTCTGGTGCAAATCCTTGAATTATGACGGTCCCTCTCTGGATGGGAAGTCTAACCTTGCTATTGTCCTTACAGAAAGGAGTTGAGAAAATGTGAAGGGCTAGTCAATAATGAACTTCAAGTTAAGAAGAAGAGACCCAATCACATTTGAGCCTTCAGGTCAGTCTTGTTTAAATTGAAAGAGAAAAGGAGATTGAATTTAAACAAATCCAAAAACCTTGAGTGAGCAAGAAATTGTCTTCAAATCTCAGTAGTTGTCATCTATGTTTTTGCATGTCTATGAGTCCAATGCATGATTGAATTTTATTACTATAAACAAGAAACACAGAGAATATATATTCATCAAGCTGGGCTGGCTATTTTGGTTTAAATTTTTCTTCTGATGTAAGTGAATAGTTTATTATTAAGGCAGAATGTAGAAATTCTTGCTTTAGATTCAAATGCTCAGTCTGTCTCCTATGTCCAGCTTGGAAAAGAAATGTATGCCACATAAGACCCCCCAGAAAAAGCTCAGGCCTCTTGTGTGTTCAGCTCTTTCTTATTTTTGATTGGCTTGGTGTTTAGAACATTCTCCTCCTGACTTTAGCATCAATCACTTAGCAGTAGCCTCATTGTTCTTCCAAAAATGTACTGCATTGTCTTGTCTCTGGACTTTGGTCATGTTGTCACCATGGTGTGGACTGTCTTTATCTCTCCTTCTTTTGAAATGTATTGACACTTTCCTTGTGGTTTTGTACATGATTTTAAAAAATATTCCACATATATGTGAAAATGACATTTAATCTCCTGATTACAGTATTCAAGACATATAGATGTAGATACATAAATGTGTCATTCAATCTTCTGTATCCTTATGGATTTTGTTTACTTTAGGATTTCTTGAAAAACGATTATTAAATCTCCCACTAGAATGTTAACTTTGATAATTTTTCTCATAGTTATATCAACTTTATATATATATATATATACATATATATATATATATGTATATATATATATACACACACATACACACACATAATGCTATAATGACATTTTATTAGATGCATGGAAATTTTTCATTTTATATCACCCTTAGTAAATGGAACTTTGTATCAATATTGTGTAACCTTCTTTATTGTTAGTAATGTGTTTTGCCTTCAGGACAAATGCAATTGATGTTAATACAGTTGTGCTAGACTTTTTGGGTAGTGCTTGACTGCTATATATCTTTTTTTATTCTTTTCAGATGTTTCCTGTTCTTATGTTATAGATGTTTGTGGTAATATAACCTAACTAGAGATATTAAACTTTTACATTGAGACTATTGATATATTTGGATTTATTTCTACAATCTAAAGTATAACAGTCCCTTTCTATTTGTCTTGGTTTTAAATATATCATATTTTTTACTGTTCCCCTTCCTTGATTTATTAAAGCAAGAATCATTTATACCATAGATAAATCTCAAAGTGTCAGTAGGTGAACTCAATAGAATTTTTTTTAAAAAAAACCTGTTTGCTGAGTTCAAAAATAAGTGTTCCTGCTTGATGACTTACTTCCAAGGGCTGATGTGGGAATTCAACTTCCTTATGTCTTTGATTCAAGGTTATCAGAGCAGGGGGAAAGGGATGAGGGATTAGACATGAGAGAATATCATGAATCTGCTAGGAAATGGTCCATTGCTTCCACATGGCACTGACCAGAATTCAGTCCCTTGACCACATCTAATGTGATATGGGGGGGGGGGTGTTGAGGGGACTCACACTTAACAGACCTGTATGTCTAGAAGTATAGGATAGTGGATATTCTACCCAGTCCCCTGCCCCCCACCAACATGCCAAATCTCATCCCTTCTTTATTCCAATTCGTCTTTTCTACTCATTTGGAAATTATCTAGTCTATTTTACCTTTTGTTACCCTATTTTTTTAGCATACATATGTAATTCCCAACTCTTAAACTCAATTAATATGTTCCCCCCAAATAATACCGTGACTTCAGAAGTCTTTAACTCCAGCCACATTCCATGCCAATCACTGTCCAATCAGGAAAAAGAAACCACCTGGTAATTTGAACAGGAAAGATTTATTATAAAGAATTATTAATAGGAGATTGGAATAATAGGAATTAAATCATAAATATCAAGGGATGCAGGAATTACAGCTATAGGGAATAGCCATTATCCTCATGTCCAAAATAAGGCCCCAAAGCAAAAGCCTCCTCCCTTCTGGGCTAATTTTATTGAAGAATCTGGACACAGAAGTCACTGGTGGGGCTTACTGGGAATCTCCCTTCTGGAGTCCTATTCATGGGGAGCTACCATGTCTCACAATTCACTGTAAGCCACCCAAAGGGCATAAGCATCCATGGACGGGTGCTACACTTTTGAAATTCTGCAATAATTATCCAATGGGGTGATTTGGGAGGTAATCCATAGGGACCTGGCTATTGGCATGCCATAGTGAAGTTATGAAGGTTCTGAGAGAGAGCTGGCTACTGACATCACAAAGCACCTCCTGCTGCAGGCATCAGGGGCTAGAGTAGCCACCCTGTGAGGAGCTAAATACCAAAGAAACTGCTCTGCTGGTGCTGAGTACGGGGGCAAGCTAAAATCTACAGAAATATGACAAGTAAGATATACAAGGACATGCAAGAGAACCCCCTTTTTTGTGTGTCCCTTGTGAATGCTCTATTGATGAGTTCTAACAGCATACCAACTGGCAAAGGGGAAGTAATTGCAAAGCACACATCAGAACAGAGTGAGTTTGAATCAGAGAAGCAAAAACTGCAGAGTGCCACAAACCAATTTCAACTTCTATGTTATTTTTGCCCATGAGTTTAATTCTTTCTCAACCCTCTAATTAGATAATTATGTCCCAGGATTATAGACTTTTTATTGGAAGTTTTCTCTCATTTTGCTATTTTCTTACAAGTATTTCTATCATTTCAGACCTTCCGGTGATCATTTCTTTTTCTTCATGAAACATGTTCTTTAAAGTTTGTGAGGCTCAAATTTGTCTTCATTCTCTAAATAGTTGTCTTCTGTGGTGTTCTCTTCCTTTATTTTATTTTATTTTTCTGAGATTCTAATTTCATGCATATTGTTCCAGAGCCCTTGATTGTTCTATGCATTTTTTTTTGTTTTTTACTCTTTTTTTGTCAGTTTGATAATTTTTATTGACTTATATTTAAGTTCACTGGCTCTTAGTTCTGATCAGATTTATGAGCACATCAAGAGAATGCTTCTGATAAATATTATCATTTGATTCTTTCTTAATTTCCATCTCTCTCAGGTTACTCATCAGATAATTCAAGGAGTCCACTTTTATTTTTCTCTAGGATTCTTAATACCCTAGAGAAAACTTGAATACATTCATCATAATTATCTTAAATTCACTGAGTTCAACTCTTGTTCCATTTCAGGGTCTGATTCTGTTGATTGCTTTATATCTTGACAGGGTGCTGTTTTTTCCATAACCTTTGTATGCTTTATAAATTCTCTGTTTAAGTTTCTGTTTTGTAGGACAGTAGAAGTTGGGAAAATAGTGTGTTTTCCTGAAACAGGAGAACTTTTTCTTTTGCCTGTTCTATAGCATGAGAGTTAAAGTATGTAGAAATTTAACTAAATTTGAGTTTTGTTATTTCTATGATTAACTTCAGTGAATCACAGAACTCTAATTCCTTGGAGTCACCTTGTGATAAAAGTGGGGTGTTTTTGCAAGAGAATTTTCTCAATATTTTCTTCATTAGCTTCTTCTTTTCTCTTGGTACCTCATCATCAATTGGGTGACTTTTTTTTTTTAGCATCTTAAGGATTTTGTTCCATAGAGAATAGAGGAGATAAGGTGGGGTTCCATGCATTCATTCACCTCCCCATGACAGCGTGGCTACTCATCCTCTCTCCAGGCTTGTACCATAGGCAGGCTTCCTCAAAGCTCTCATCCTGCTCCTAACCCTTCTGGCGAGAAGGCAGTGAAGTCTGTGAAAAGCCTGTGAATCAGCCCAAGTTCCTCCCTGTAGCTTTCAGGAGTTCTATACTCTCATGCTGGTCCACACTTGACCTTTATCAATTCATTGCAAAATTTAAGTAGAATTTTTATCAGTTTGAGTAGCATTCTGAGACATGTAACTTAAGTAAGGAAGTTCTTGTGTCCTATTTCTCCTTGGAAGTACGTGTTTTTCCCCTAAATTTTTGGTTAGCTGCCTTCTTATATCTTTGAGCAAAGTCATGAAAGCCATTGTCCAAAAGTTCTATTATTATATTGAAAATGAGAAAGTCATTCCTTTCCAAATTTCTACACAAAAGTAGAAACGAGAAGTCTCATTTTTATTCTTGAAAAATAGATTTGTTGTACATAGAAACCTAGACCGACAGTTATTTTTCTCCTAGTTCTTTAAAGATATCATTTTATTTCATATAGTTTCTGAGGTTATTGTTGAAAACTGATGTATTAGTATAACTAGCATTATTTGAAGTGATCTTTCCTTTCCCTCTGATTAGTCCCCATGGTCTGACTGTTAATGTCCAACTTAAATTCATATGTTAAAAATTATAACTCCCAAAATAATGATATTAGGAAGGTGGGGCCTTTTGGGAGATGATTAGATATACACGGGTGGAACCTTCATGATGGGATTAGTGTCTTTATAAAAGAGGCACATAAAATGCCCTTTCCTTTTACCACCATATGAAGACACAGGGAGAAGGTATCATCTATGAACTAGGAAATGGATCCTCACCAGATACCAAGTCTGTTGGTGACTGATCTTGGCTTTCCTAGACTCCAAAGCTGTGAAAAATAAAGGTTTTATTTTGTTTTGCTTTGATTTGCTTTGGTTTATAAGCCACTAGTTTATGGAATTTTTCTGATAGCAGCCAGAATAGATTAAGGGAGCCCATAGCTGTGTTTTTTTTTTTTTTTTAAAAAAAACAAAACTATTTTTGTAGTTGTAGATCCATACCTTATTTTATTTATTTATTTTTATGTGGTGCTGAGGCTCAAACCCAGTGCCTCAGGCCATGTGCTAGGCAAATGCTCTACCACTGAGCCACCACCCCAGTCTCCTGACAGTCTTTTGCATTCTGTAATTTTCATTATTGTGTACCTACTTATAATTTAAAGTTCATTTATCCTACATAAGATGTTTTAGGATTTCAGAACACTAGGTTTTTTCATCACCCAGAAAAAAATCTCTTTCTTTTTAAATATTACCTTTCCTATTTTCTTATAACTTATTCTTCATCATTTCTTCTTTTTCATGTATTTTGACGAATTTTGTCATGCATTTTGTGATTTTATTTAATTTTTATTTCACTGTTTCTCAATTTTGTCTGTCCATTATTTTGTCGTTTAACTTCTCCTACTAACTTGTTAGAAAGAAGGTGTGATAGAGTTAGACACACAGATGTAGAAATTTACATAATTTGAGCTGAAGTTTTGTTCCTCCAGGTTGCTCTTGCCTGTGTCAGCCTATCCAGTCACCTTGGGACCCTTCCAACCCAGAATTACTTTAACTAAAATTTCCAGCCTCTGATTTTGGGGACCAATGGAGGTAGGTTTGCAATTGAGAATTCTCATTAGGGTCTTTCCTCTTTCTTCTGCCCTGCTCAGAATCAAATCCCAAAGGCAGCTGTCTCCCTAAGTTTCAGCTTCCCCCCTCATTTACATGTTAAGTACATTGTTCTCTAGGAAACCTCTTTTCTGCAGGGTTTCTTCTTCTGTTTTACAGTACAGGCTCCCAAGCTGTGTGCCCTCTACTTTTCATGACTCAAGACTTCTTCAAACAGCATGGCTCTAGGCCATCATTGATCAGACAATTATGTCGACTTCAGCTTTACTGTCTTTTGTGAATTCATGCATCTCTTGTTTCTTGCTGTTCTGATATTCTATTACTTTATCCCTACTCAGCTATATATCAAAAATATGTATTTAAAAAAATTTCTTTGATGTTTAACTGAGGATGATTTCTCTAAACCTCTAGCTTCATAGGAAGCAGTAAAAGATACCTCCTTCACGATACTGATTCAATACATTCTTCTCACAGTTTCAAGAGTCAGTTCAAGTACCACTTTTACTGTGAATTTCACTCAAATCAGAATTATTTTTTGCTCTACAAATCAAATAGTGTATTTCTCTTAGTTTTATTATTTGCAGGTTTTTGCCTTACAGTAAAATTTGTGGTTTATACATCAATGCCCCCTTCTAGATGGATGGAATCTTTAGGCAGGAAATCAAGTTTTAAGTCATATTTCTTTTGGCCAAAGGGGTGACACATAATAAACACTCAATTGATGTTGAAAGAGTAAACAGATTAATGAATAAATGGGTAAAAAATATTTTCATTGACTTTTTTATTAACTGATGAAACTAAGAGACATTGAACACCTTATATATCACATATGTTGCTAAGAGCTGAGTAAATTGAAGTAAATTTAAAAATTCTTAAAAATGGTAATTATCCTTATATTCTCTAAGATAAAGTATGTGGGATGGGGAGATACAGGATTCCCTTGGATTAGAAGAGAGTTTATGAAAGTGTTACTGTGGTCAATGAAGCATTCATAATGGATAATAGAAGAAATAAAGAAATAAAGATTCTGAGGGTCATCTCTTCACAGTTGAGATTTACATCATGCCTGCCAACCATGCTCTTTCACAACACAATTGAACTAGGTGCACAAAAGACTACTCTTGTGCATGTGTACATGTGGGTGTAAAATTATACAGGCCATGAAGAATTGTCAAATTACCCTTACCCCAGCAATCAAAAACAAATTGTGATTATGGAATATGTTATTTTTAGCTTATAAAACTATATAGTAAGTAGCCTACTTTTATACATAATTTATTCTTAATAATGTATATCAAAGTTGATTTATAAAGGATAAATGGCAAAATTACAAATTATAAGGTAGGGGATTAGTGAATCCAGACATGAATAAAAGGTTTTCATTTATATTTTGTTTGCTTTTTACACAAATTTCAATGATTTATTTCTAGAATTTCAAATATGTTCCTGTTTGTTATCATCTTATTCACAACTGAACAAACACTCGACTGGCACAAACCCAGGGAGTGTCTTGTTGATTTACCACTTTTGGCTCAGAGAAATTTGTGTCTCTGTATCATCTATACTAGGTTTGCAAGATATACACTTCTTGTATCAGCGTTTTTATCTTTCATTTGTTTTTATAAAATAATGACGACAGAAAGAAATAAAATATTCAAAACACACAAACCCTGTGGTACAAATATGCTTCCAAAAGTATACACTGGTTGGCAGTCAGAAACTCTATGTGCCATCTGAACATTTTGGTTTATCAGATACATAGAGGAGGCCAAATTTATCATAAAAACTTGTTTGGGCTCTTGATATATAATGTGTACATGATCAGATTGTATAAGAACACAACAAAGAAAAGCCAAGGACACTATCTAGCTAGAATTATGACCCTTAAGTCTATTCTTTGACTTGTGTGTGAAGCATAGAGTGAGCCTGTTGCTAGAGCTGTGGATGTGTCTTTAGGAACAGACAATGAAGGAAGACCTTTTGGGCAATTAAAGTGGAAGTACTCAAAACTGTATGTTAACATTGACAAAATAATAACGACATTAATAGTGACAACAAGAAGTATCAGCAATATTGACATCTAAGTATTTTATTATTCTCTTTGGGTGAGGTTATGTTGGCCATTTTCCATGGAAAGAAATTACAGGGGTAAGAATCTCCCCCTTATTGATGAGAAGTTTCTTCTCATCCTCCCTCAAGGATTTCTATCTAGGTTACAAATTCACTCCATACATTTATATTCCTAAGCTTTCCTTTCCTTTGTGTGAACTCAGGAAATAAATACTCAGATACCAGTGAGATTTGTCTTTCTAATCTCAGATTCTCAATTATTTTGCCTTATGACTTTGATTTTTCTTTGTTCCTTTTGTAATTTTTTTTAAATCTACTCTTAGGAAAGAATATATGATGCACCTTTGACCCTTTGATTGAGCCCATGTCAATGTGATAATTCTGCAAGGTAATTTTCCAACTCTATTTCTAATTACAAAGTAAAAGTATCCATAATGATTTTTGTTGTTGATAAGAAAGAAATGGGGGGCGGGAATAGCACGTAGTTTATTTGTGGGTGAAGGGAGAGTTCTGAATTGGCACAAAATAAGTGACTACTAGGAACCAACAGCCACAGGGACAGATAATCCTGGTTGAATGTACTCTTCTCCTTTCCTGTCATGACTTCACACATGGTATAGTAAGGACCCTGTGAAGGGTCTGTATTTAGACTTATGGAAATTTTTTTCAGCCATCATTCTATATAAATAATGTCAAGGGATGAGCTTTGGGGCATGTTACATTCTATCTTTGATCCTTGTTTTTTTTTTCTTCAGTAAAATAAGTATATATGACTAAATCAGTTGTTTTTAACTTTTGGAGCACATTACAATTCAGAGAACCTTTAAAACTATGAATGCTTATTCATTTATCTCAGTAAAATTTCAGTGAAAGCTAACAACAAAAAAAAACCCACCCAAGTTTTACCTCTAGGTAGATTCAGTTTGGGCATGGCAGGGCCTAATTATAAATACATTGGAAAATCTCCCTTGGTGGTTCCAATGTGCAGTCAATGCTGAGAACTGCTGGATAAGATGATTCCCTAAAGTCTTGTCCAGGAAGAAAGTGTAACATAAATGTTTAAAAGAACACTGGAGTTAGGTTAATCTCAGTGTGAATCTTAGCTCTCCCACTTCTAAGCTGCCTGAGCTTGGGCAAGTTGTAATTTCTTTAAGTTCAAGTTTCCCCATCTTAGAGTACAGATAAGACTAGTCTTTTCTGGTTGTTATGAATATTAAATATGATAATATGTATAAAACAAATATCTCAGGTCTTTCAACAAATGATGATGATAAAGAGGATGCTTATTACAATGCTGCTTACACCAAAATAAGTCAACAAACAAAAATTTCACTGTGGTACTGAACAAAGATTTGGAAGTAGAATAACAAAATTAAATTGGATTAAAAATCCAAATATTTTTAATGTTTGAGCATGATATGATAAAAATGCAGAAGTTTGTTAATCTGGGATTATAATCACAAGGTTTTAAAAAATATTTCATGTGTGCATGCATATTATATAGTATATATATGATGCTTTTCATATATGTGTGTGTACACACACACACACACACATACACACACATATATGTAGGTATGCATATAAAGCATGTGTAATCTTGTCTGCCTTTTCATCTTCATCTCCTAACCTGCTATCCCTCAAATCTTTGTGCTACCATTAGTTTGAAACTTGACTATTTGCTCACATTGCCCTGATCCTGTGCTGCGAATTTTGTATTCTTTTTCTCACTTACTCTTCACAAGGGAGTTACTATCATCATCCCTTTTTATAGATGAGGAAAATGAGGCTCAGGAAAGTGAAATAAATTTCATGGTCACCAGGTTCCAAAGTGGAAGGATAGCAATGGGACATCAGGGCTGGCATTATCAACCACCAGACTCTGGAAACATCTTGAGTGTGCAACCACAGTGTTTATCATGTGAGGTCACTTTCTTTCTCCGTGGTGAGAAAAAGAAGAAATGATACTATGAATGACATGCATGGAGGGTCTCTAATGGAAGACTTCAACACATTCTCGAGTGTGGAGAGAAAAATGTCAAAGAAGATTCTGCTGGTGTGGTGGCACACACTTTTAATCCCAGTGACATGAGAGGCTGAAGCAGGAAAATTCCAAGCTGGAGTTCAGGCTAGGAGATTTAGTGAGACCCTGTCTCAAAATAAAAGAAATAAAAAGGACTAGGGATATAGTTCACTGGTTGAATGCCCGAGGGCTTCACCCTCAGTGCCATACAGAAAATGTCTTATTTTCCTGAGCTCCTTATATCGCTGAATCCTATGAACTTCTTACATTCCAATTTCCAATCCCCAATCTCCTTTCTCTTTCTTTATGCATATGAAGACCAGGATTTGGAAAGGGAAAGATATTAATATTGACCAAATTATGAAATTCTGTGCCTCATCAAAATGAAGTTACATCTTTTTGGGGAGAGGGGGAGGGAGGGTTCCAGGGATTAAACTCAGGGGCACTCTACCACTGAGCCACATCCCAGCTCTATTTTATATTTTATTTAGAGACAGGATCTCACTGAATTGCTCAGTGCCTTGCTTTGGGCTGAGGCTGGCTTTGAACTTACAATTCCCCTGCCTCAGCCTCCCAAGCCTCTAGGAGTACAGGCGTGCACCACCGCACCTTGCAAGGTTACATCTTTCCTGATAAGTCCATTCATTTGAGAAATATCACCTCTCTAGAAATTAAGATAAAACATATGCAACCAAATGCCAAGATAACTTAATTTCCATCCCTGTTATGAGAAGCATAGATGAAGTATATGAGCAATATAGATCAGTAATTTTCCTTTCTGTTTTTAGTGACACGTCTGTTCACTTCAGTTGCAGATTAACAAAAATTTGCCTTTTGATTTCTAGGATCAGATTAGTAATTGGCATTTTGACCTGAAAACCTTAGAAATGTTTAGTTTCTTTGAAGAGTAGACCTTCAAGCCATAAAAACTGACATGTTCTGAGAAATGACCTCATCATCCCACCTAGATTACACAATTACCAGATATGAGATTAAAGAGAAGAAGGAGAAAAGGTTGGAGCGTGAAAGAGAAAAGTGTGAAATCTGGGTTACTTCCTCACTAACTCAGGCCCTGGGTATATTTTGTGAGTCTTTTTCTTGGGCATTGAGGTTCCCCTTGGCTCTGTTGTTCTTAGCCTCAGCTCTATCAAAGGTTTTCCACCAGAGGAAACTTCCTCCATACTTCTATGTGCTGTTCAACTCTGGACAGGCAGAGATTTGCATCAGTGATGGATTTGGAAACAAATTTGGCTCAGGAAATTCTTGATCTCAAAACATGCCCAGCTCTCCCCTTCTTGTTTCTGTTGGAAGTCACCCTGTCTAGAAGACATGCTTAGCTAAGCAGAGAGCATCTACTTGTGTTAGGTGGGGCTGTAGTTTCCCAGGGCTGTCATTCTGTGCCTAGGTCTGCCTCATTCCAAGAGAGGCTGTTAGCAGCTGGAAGCCAAAAGCTGATAATTTGATCTCCATTTGCCAGTTACTTATTTTTCCCCCAATTAGTTCTAAACTCAAGAGGAGGATGAAGAATATAACTTATTGCCCCACAAATCCTTGACACACAGCATCCTGGGGAAGATAAGTTAAAAGGGACAACAAGAAAAAGAGGAGCAGTGAAATACTGCTAGACTCAGCTCTGGGGAAGGCTGCGGATATGAACAAAACAAAAAAAAAAAAAAAAAAGGAAGAAAATCCATGTTATTTTAAAATGGCTTATTGAAGGAAATAATAGTAACAGGAAAATCAATAAAATGCATGATGCAGAATAAAAAGCAATGAAGTCTGGGGTAAAGGCAAACAGTATTGTATTCAACAGAAGGAATCATGGGACCAATAACAATTATGTACTTTTTATTATAAGAATAAATAAAATGTTTCCAACTGAAGTCACTGATCCCAATAATCAGGAGTGCTTGAGAATCACAGCACGCATTCATAATCTCTTTTTTTAAAAAATCAGTCCAATGTTTAGAGTATATTATCAATATCAGGGAAGTGATATCTGCTGGCAAAAGAAGTCAACCCAGAATTATAGTGCCAATTGTGTCTTACAAAGCATGTAATCAGTGTTCTCTCAGGAGCAGTTGTGAAAGGGACTTTTTTGTTTTTTTAATACCATGAGTGTCAAATCAGGACATTGGATAGAGTGCTTGGTTTTATTCATTCATTCATTCATTCATTCATTTACCCATTCATTTTTTCCCTCCTGGGGACAGAAAAGAAATGAACATACTTGAACTTCAGCTACAATATTAGCATGGTAGCAACACATGAAGCAATTCTAAGTGCACAAGCCAATCTTAGCTTTTACGTCTTGCACAAAAGTCATAGTCCCCAAAGACAGGACTCCAGAAAATACACTGAGAAGAAGCATCATAATTATGTTGGTTGAAGCTGACCACTTTCTTTTTAATTTTCTGTAAAAAAAAATACAGTTCCTGGGAGAGGACACAGTCCCCACTACCCCATTTTCCTCACCAGTCTGCCCAGCCATCTCTCTTGGCCTGAATTCCCTGAGTGATGTCTCCCTTCCTCTTTGGTTGGGTGGCTGCAGTTTATGGTTGCATGTCTTTATTCAGACAAGACCAAACTTCCACACAAACAAACTTGTCCTGCCTGGATTCTTCAGGTTGAAAGGTTGCAGCTCACTTGAATCTGACCCTACTAAAAAAATGAAAGGTAAAATAGGAGTTCCAGAATCTTTATCATTTTTGTCGAGGAACAGAAATCAAGGTCCAAAGAGTGAAATTGGTCATTGTTTGGAGATTGTGGTGTGCAGTGTTAAGGCAACAGAGTCTGGTGGCATCAGAGTATCAGGAAGGGTGAATGAGCTACTAAGAGCCAGGGACGAAAGTACTTAGAATATACTCTGCTTTGCATTTCCTCTGCCTGAAATTATACTTCTATTTTATTTTATTGTTGTTCCTATTGGATTCTTATTCTCCAAAGCCCTGTTTGAATACCATTTCTTCTTTGGAGTTGCTCTAAACTGCCTCCTCCTCTGCTTCTCTCTTCTCCTCTTTCCCCTCCCAGAAGAGGTAATGCATTCATCCTCTAGGCTGTGCTAATCATTTGCATACAACCCCCTCCTGACATGTCTCCCACTGAATCAGAGAATCTGGGCACCTGTCTATTACTCCCCCAGAATGTGGGAGCTTTGAAAGCAAAGACTGTGCCTTACTTTTCTTTGTGTTCTGAGAGATCATTAGGAACCCGGTAGACAGGCAATATCGGCAGGAATATGCAAGCTGGTGAATGGTGAACAACACTGTGCACTGAGTCTTCCATGCACACGCTGCAATTGAATGAAATAGTGAAGCAAGTTCTTCTGGTTGTGTGGTTGGCAGGAAACTGGCCCTGACAACTTGCTTCTTGCTCAAACCAAAATCTCAAGAATCACTTTTTTCCACTTTCCTCCTTCTTCCCCTTCCTGCTGTTTCCATGCACTAAATGTCTCTCATCCTTTCCCCTTTCTCTTATATTGGTATTTCCCATACCAATGACCCATCCCTCCTGTTAGCATTCTATGCAGCACCATGATTGTGCGTGTCTATGGATCATACCTTCTCCCACCACCGTCCAAACAGCAGCTGTTTTATACCAAGAGTAAAATGGATGTGTTTACAGAGATAACTTTAGAATGCACTTGCTAACTGTTAGAGGCACATGATATATGAGTATAAGTTAAAATTATCTGAGATGTTAGGGATGTTAATAAAATAAATTGGAAAGAGATGTGCATGCAGGGCCCTTATCGTTCACGATAACATCAGAAGCTCCAAAGTAGACTCCCCTGTGTAACTGAGGGGAACGTTTTACAAGATTAAAACGTTCCAAGCTCTGTCGGTTTTGACAATGGCATTAAACAATTTTCCACAAGGGGTAGAAATAAAACCAGTTCTAATAACAAGGACCCTTACATGCTGCATGATGAGAAAAGGAAAGATGGAAGTGTCGCAGAAAGGATGTGTCTGACATGCAGGCGTGCCAGGCCATTCACAAAATCCTGCATGGGTGTAAGTTTCCGCCTGACACTTTAATAACACAAATATCTCATTTTAACTGGTGTTAGCTTATTTTTCCCCCTGGCCTTTCTGTTTCTATTTCTTACAGAAAGCAAATAACCTATTATCAACTCCTCATAATATGTGGTGGTTTTAACTTCAGCTCTTGAAGCTGAGTCTTGGGAACTAGTGAACAAGACAGCATTTTTCTTCACATTCTATTATGAAAACATTCTTGCTATTTCTCTTATTTCTTATGTCTTAGAAAGCTCAGTAGGGTGCTGAATTTCAGTAGAGATACAAATGTACTTGCAAACTTGGCATTGATTAATCCTGATCTTTCCTGTGAGGGGAAAACGAGATTATTTTTGTAGTACAGATTTTTCTGGAAGAGTTTGACTTCTAACACCTCTGATGGCTAGTCTAATTGAGTTTTGAAGACTATATGAAGTTCATTTGTTAAAAAAAAAAAGGAACACAGGCACTTAAAGGTAGGCACCATTTAAAAAAAATTATGACATGCTTTATTTCAAAAGGATTTTAAGCCAATACCAGCTCCTGAGTTTATATCAATACTCTTGGCACATAAATGAAAACAATATAAATCACTAATTAATACATTATTACTAAGTTTTTTTAATGAAAAGATAATTGAACAATTAAACAATCCAGTGTCATCTTGTTCCTTTTCATATTGGATATTACTTACCAATGTGTCTAGTCTTTATATTTTCAACAAGTAAAGGACGCCTTTTAATGACCTGGAACCATATAGCAAGTTAGATGGAAACTGTCTCCAAACTCTTGATAACTGCATCATTGCCTCCCAACGGGAAGCCCCCAAATGTCAAAGTACAAAAGGAGGAATGAGAGCTTTCTTTTGGCCATTGTCCATAACAAGTACATCTTCAGGAATGCCCAGACAAAATGCCTGAATACACGTCATTGGCAAGTAAAGGATTTGAGTAGATGACAGAATACATCTTTTTAAATGTATTGAATTAACCAAATTTAGTACAGTAATTGAGAGTCCTTAACTGAGAAGCAATTAAATTTAGCAAATAATTATTGTATTCTAAGGATTTGTTCTAAGTGGCGCACACATATGGAAAGCCTGGGTGTGAATATGCATGAAACTTGGAGGCAATGCCAAAATTTGAGCTTTCCTCTGCCTGAGGATGCTCTATGAACAATATTCATCAGGATGTTCCTTTCATTCAGGGGAATTGGAACTGTCACTATAGGAGGAAACATCTCACCTAATACATTATATATATATGCAATCAGAGGCAAGCAAAATACATTCTCCCTCAGTAACAGAACCCCATTTCACCCTGGCAGCTGAGGGTACAGCGGGAGTCCTGAGGAAAATGTGCTATTTCTGAATCTTTCCTAACAATATTGGGTGACTCTGAGCCACCCAGGGCTGGTACCAGGGAGCGCAGTGCCCACCTATGAGCATGAGGGACTTAGACCTTCTCTGATTGGGGGGATTTCATTAATTATTTTTCCTTTCTCCCCAAAGACACCACCCATGCATCTTTGCAGCAGGAGGTGGGGAAAAGACACTGAATGTTCAGGAATCATTTGAAAAGGTGCAAAATTTTCCTAAAACTGAAGGTAATGCTTGTAATGGTCAGTCTTACTAGAAGACACTGGAGTCTGGATTTGTTAATTGGTCTATATAATAGGGTGAGCATTCAAAGAAGAGCACAAGAGATTTGTATTTTAAATATCTTCCCATCACTGAGCCATGGAAGATGATACCATAATCCAAGCCAAAGAGAGAGCTGCCTCCTGACACACTCACCTCCAAACTGGGAGATGCAAATCCGAGGTCCAGAGCCTCAGTGGTATTCTACTGCTGCTATCGCTGATAAACCTAGATGCCACGCCAAGAGAGATCACTTCCCAGACTGATAACAAAAACCTTATGGCACTTACTTGCAGAGGCTGGCAAAGGTGCCAGGAGGGCCAGGTGCTCACAGCCTATCTCCTCCTCCATAAACAATTCCGGATGTTTTATGCTAGTGGTGGAATAATGACGCTAAGAGACTGAATGATTAAATGCCAGTCTGCCAGCCAGAGTACATTTGTTTTCTGCTTGAAAAAGCCACTTTCATTTTGTATGACAGCTTTCTTAACTGCAACATAGCTCAGAAAATGACAGAGAGCGAATGAGAATAAGTGATTGTAAACTGGCAAACAACTATTTGCTACTATTTGAACTACCATTAAACTGTTCATTCAATTTCTAGTCAGAAGCCATCACTCAGACAGGGATCCAGAATGTAAGTATTATTTATTTGGTGGCATTACAATGCCATCTTAATCTTGTGGACAATCTTTTAGACAAAAATCAGAATATCCAAGATACAATGCTTAAATATGGCTTCTTCATTCTCTGTATTCTTTCTCATTCCCAATCCAACATCACTAGCATTTCCTTCAGTTTTAGGCAAATCCTGCACCTTTTCAAATGATTCCTGGCTATCCTGGACATCTTACTGCCTACTCAGAGTAGGAGTAGTTAGTATTGAGCAAAGCTGAAAGTTTATAAGATAAATAGGCTGGGCCTGATTTCCATTCCATTCTATCTACTTTCTTTGGGAATATGTCATGTCATTTCACAGTCTGCATATTCCCTAAACCAAAGTTGCTTTGCATTGAAGAATAACTAGGAATTATTACAAAAATAATGAGGCTAGTTATCAGATGCTCGACTTACTTCATTTTGTTTAAAACTGTTAACAATCTTAATGTGGTAAGTAGTTTGCCCCTGTTGTAGATAAAGAAGCCAGGATCTCAGTTAAGTGATCTACCTAAGAGTTAGAATTTGACCCCCATCTTGAGTGATCATAAGCTCCTACTATCAGGATGCTTCTCAAAGGAAGTTACTAGTGGTATTGCCTATTTGAACCAAAAGGAAGGGAATTTAGGTATCCAAAGGGAGTCAATTAGTATTTAGTATATATATGATGTGAATTTGATGGGATGGGAAAAAAAATTTAAACAAATGTCCCAGAGTTAGATTTCCATATGAGAGCCAATTTTTAATTTATGAATTCTAAAGACTGTATCCTTTGTCTAACGATATTGACCACATTAAAAAATCTTTCAGAGCTGCTTCTAAGATTTTCTTCAGACCTGGATTTATAGAGGTTTTGTTCTTGTTTTTTGCATGTTTCCTTGTTTTTGAAGTTACCTATTTTTCCCCCAGGTCTTTAACCTCCAAAGGAAAAGATAAACTAATTCAGAGTCAAGTATAGTGATAATGAAGAGATCACTATTTAAAATCATTTTGTGTCTAAAAGGTTTGATCATATAGTAAATGGATGTGAGTTAGTGTATTTCATAAGATGAAGCATTTGAGTATTTATAACACTCATAATTATTTCCCAAGAGTGTTAATTAGAAATAAAAGTAAATTTTCTAGAGAATATCTTCGACATATAAGTCAAAACTTCTAAATTTTTCTATAAAAGTTTTATTACCATTCCACTTTGGGAAACTTATGCTAAATAAATAAATAAAAATGTTTGGTAAGATTTTTGTTTTTCTAGAGTACTCAACAATGCATTATTTTAAAGGTTAAAGAGTAAGTATATATCTGACATTAGGAGTCAGTGAATTGAATTGCTATACATCTATAAGACAGAATTATATGCCACTTTTAAAACAAGGTTAGAGAAGAATATATACCAATTCCATAAATATTCACAACATATCACTAAATTGTGTTTAAAAATACATTGCAATATACTTCTATTTTTGTTATCAATATTAACATTTATGTGCACATATCTATCATTCTTTATATATCTTATAAGATGTACATGGGACCAAAACTTAATGATAGTGTGGATAAATGTGTGTTTTTCTCTAAACTATCTACAGTAAATATATGTTAATATTTTAATAAAAATATGTAAAAAACTTTCTATTAAAAGGATGGGATTTTTGTCTACAGCTGTACTTTGTCAATTATAGTATGTTTAAATAATGGAAATAATGAAAGGTCATCATAGCCCCTTTTAAAAATACAGCCTTTACTCTCTTTGCTTCCTGGTTGCCAAGTCTTGAGCTGCTTTCCTCTGCCACACAATTCTGCCATGATATTTTGCCTCCCCTCGGGTTCAGACTTGTGGAGTCTGCCAACCATGGGCTGATCCTCTGAAATCTTATACAAAAAGGAAATTCAAGATGGTGAATTAGATGTGACTGCATTTCCACTTGCTCAAGATTCAGGCAGTGGGAGTAGTGCTCTTCATGAGAAGAATGAAAGAGGGAAATCACTGAAATTCAATGAGAGACAGTCAGTCTCTTAGAGACACAGAAATTCAGGTGCATTGAACAAAGGACCAGAAAGATTACATTGGAAGCAAGCCTGTTGCATTGCTGGTTCACCACAAAGGGGAGGGATAACACAGAGAGAAGCATAATGGAAAAATTTGGCACAGAAAAACCTGTAGATGAGCTAACCTGAACTTAGCTGATCCAGAGGCAGCAGAACTGGTGTTTGAAAGTGCTTGGTTTCCCAACTGGCAGGTGGAGAGCTGAGGCGGGAGCCATCTTGAGGAGGTCATGCTGCAGCTTGCTACTGCAGGAACCTAGAAGATCAGAGCCATCATTGCCACACAGTCCTGGCAAGCACCTCTCATGTGGCCTAGGGTGTACTAAGACTTGATTAGACCTAGAACTAAGTCCCAGTTAACAAAACTGGGACTTAAAGACTTAAACTCTTAAAGCAACCCCACAGTAGGAGTGCATCTATCTAGTTTGTCCAGAGAAAACTCCAATTGAGAATACTTCCTACTCCATCCTACCTTATCCTGGTGAGAAGGGAAGCTGAGAGCTGTTTCAAACAGCATCAGTTTTAGGCTACTCCAGTGGGCAGGTTGGTGAGCAACACAAAATCCTCAACACCCGCCCCTTCCCTTTGTCTCCTCCTCTCCTTTTCTCCCCTCCCCTCCTCTCCTCTCTTCTCTTTTCTCTCTGGATAGCTCAAAAAGAAATGGAAAGAAGGACAGTCAGGCATAGGCAGTGAACATCCAACCTCATTGACAATTTTGACCAACTCAGTGAGACAATTCTTCAAATTTTCATCAAGAATCATATTTTCTATTTATTTAGGTGTTATTGCTGATTGATTCATGGGTATATGTATGTATACCTATTTATTTTTTCTCATTTCTGGAATTTTTATGATATTTTTCTTTGTATTTTGAGGGTTAGGATTTTTTTTCTCGTTTTGTTTTGCTTATTTTTTGTTTTGTTTTTCTTTCTCTCCTGACTTCCACATTAACAGCCAAATCCTCTTATTTTATTTCTACCTCCCTTTACTTTGTGTTTCCTAGGTTTTTTTTTTCTCCTTCATTATAGCCATCATTTACTACATCTCTTCCACATTGTCTGTTCACATTTTGAACATTCTAAACTATCTCTTAGCTTTCAGTCACACCTTGTTTTATCTTAAAGAAATATATTTTTACAATATTTTAGAACTATTTGGTATATGTATCACCTGCCTCCCCCATTCTTCTTGCTGCAGTTATGAGTACTGTGACTGACATACTGGACATCTGCTGTCTACTTCAATGCCAGATCTAGCTCATGGCTATTTATGGTTTTTGTTGTTGATAATTGCTGATCCCACCATTCCTGTTCATCCCTGTTTTGTTTTGTTTTGGTAATTAATGGTTTAGATATCATAGTGGGCACCAGGCATTTATTTTAATGCTGTATTTTTTTAAGTAATTGATATAGTTTGCCCCTTTTCCATAAAGTGATGGGAATCTACAAGGTCACTTCAAGTTCACAGTGTAGACCGTGCTCCTGAACTAAACCCAGCCAAGATACAGTGCACCTTCCTCTACACACAATTTATCCGTACTCAGACTTCACTGATACTTTAATACAAAGGAACAGAAGAGACAAAAACCCTAAAGTAACAACCAGGCCCCAAGAAAAAGGGCTGAGGGAGTCCTCCTGTCCCACTTACGAATATCCATTCCTACAGAACAACAACAACAACAAAAATACAAAAATCCTGTGGCTACCACACCTTGAGGGGGCTCAGTCTAGGTTACTCTAGGACACTTTTGCAAGAGAACTATTATGCTCAAAAGGCACACACATAAAAGTGGAAGAGAAATTCTTCCTAAAAGATGCATAAAACCTATATGAGAATAGAATAAATAGGAGAAAACAAGATAACATGATATTTCCTAAAGTCCATAATTCACCAACAACTAACTCCAAAAATATTGAAGTAGATGAAATATTAGGGAATACAAAAGAATGATTATAAATATAATGATTTCTAAGAGAACACACACAAAAAAAATGCACTGGATAAATTAAAGAATTTTATACAAGATATGAATGAAAAATTCAATAAGGAGTTAGAGATATTGAAAAATAACCAAACAGAAATCTTGGAAATAAAAGATGCAATAAAAGCAAATAAAATGTTCCGGTGAAAAGCTAATGAGTAGACCATGTTGAAGACCAGAATGTACAAGAACTTTAGCACAACATTAATAGACCAAATTTAAGAAAGATTGGAAATGAAGAGGGCTGTGAAATGCAGTTTAAGGGCATGGATAACCTCTTCAGGGAAATAATAACAGAAGATTTTCCAAACCTTGAGGATGAGATAAACATCCAAACCAGCATGCATTCAGAACCCCAAATAGACAAGATCAGAAAAGAACCTCTCCATGACATATTATAATGAAAATGCCTAACTTAAAGAAAAAAGGATAGAATTTTTTTTTTAACCCTTAAGAGAAAAACATTAGGTCACATTTAGAGGCAAGCCAATTAGAATTACTTATGATTTCTCAATACAAAGTCTAAAATCCAGGAGGGCTTGGAATAATGTGTTCTAGGCCTGAAAGAAAATAACTGTCAGCAGGTGTGATGCTGCATGCCTGTAATTCCAGTGGTTCAGGAGGCTGAGGCAAGAGGCTTCCAAGTTCAAAGCCAGCCTCCACAACTTAATGAGGCTCTGAGCATCTTAGTGAGACCCATTCTCAAATAAAAAATAAAAAGGGCTGGGGATGTGAATCAGTGGTTAAATGCCTCTGGGTTCAATCCCTGGTGCCAAAAACAAACAAAACAACAACAACAAAAAAAACAAACTGTCAACCAAGATTGCTATATCCAGCAAAGCTATCCTTCAAAAGCAATGAAAGAATAAAAACCTTCTAAGATGAGCAGGAGCTAAAGGAATTCATGAGTACTAAGCTGAAAATATAGAAAATACTTTTTTAAATACTTCACACAGAAGAAATTTAAAAAAATAAACCCCAGAACTCAAAAAAGAAAAATAATTTATTTGATGAGTAATTAAGCACATGAGATACAAGACCAAATTAAACATCAGCTATAAATGAATGATTTAAAAAATGATTAGGAATGGCAGGAGTCATTGAACCTCTTTCTATAATTACCTTGAAAGTAAATGATCTCAAGTCTCCAATTAAAACACCAGGTCTTGGAGAATGTTTTAAAACATGAGGTTTTTAAAACATCATGAAGGCCACATATGATACACTTAACATCAATAGCATAAAGAATGAGAAAAAAGCTGAAAGAATTTCTTTTAAAATCTAGAACAAGGCAAGAATGTCCACTCTTACAACTTCGATCCGGTATAGCTAGAAATTCTATCCAGAGTAATTATGCAAGAGAAGAAAAAAGGAGAAGGAAATAAATGGGTTAAAAATAAGAAAATGAGAAATTATCCCTGTTTGCAAATGATATGATTCTATACTTACAAGACCAAAAATTTCCACCAGAAGACTACCAGAGCTAATAAATTCAGCACAGTAGCAGGCTACAAAATCAACATGCAAAAATCCTATACAACAATAATAAATCTGCTGAGAAAGAAATCTGGAAAACAATTCCATCACAATAGCCTCAAAGCGAGAAAACAAACAAAATCCAAATAAATGTAGGGAAAAATCTAACCAAGAAGGTGAAAGACCTCTACAGTGAAAGTTATAGCACATTGAAGAAAAAATTGAAGAAGGCACAAGAAGATGGAAAGACCGCCCACGTTCCTGGATAAGGCGGGATTAGTATTTTTAAAATGATCTATTCACCAAAAGCAATATACAGATTCAAGCAATCAACATCAAAATACCAATGACATTATTCACATAACTAGAAATAAATAGTCCTGAAATGCATTTGTAAGAATAAAAGACCCAGAATAGTCAAAGCAATTCAAAGCTAAAAAAAATGTAATGCTGGAGACATCACAATCTCTGACTTTAAATTATCCTACACAGATATAGTAATTAAAACTACATGATACTGGCATAAAAACAGACAAGTAGACCAATGTTACAGAACAGAAGACACATAGACAAACCCATGTAGATATAGTTATTGATCCTTGATGAAGGGGCCAAAACCAAAACTAGAGAAAAAAACAGCCTTTTAAACTAATGATGCTGGGAAAACTGGTTATCCGTATGTAGAAGAATGAGACTAGAACCTATCCCTCACCCTGTACAAAAGTTACTCAAAATGGATCAAAGACCTAGGAATTAGACCAAAAACTATGCAACTCCTAGAAGAAAACATAGCGTCAACACTCCAGCATATACAGACAGGCACTAACTTTCTCAAATACCCCTAAAGGTCAGGAAATAATACCAAGAGTTAATAAACATAATGACAATACATATCCTTCACTGTCTGGGAGAAAATACTTGCAAAAACCACATCTGGATAAAAACAATTATTTGACCTGCACAAAGACTCCTTGAAACTCAATAAGAAGAAAGTGAACAACCTGAGTATAAAATGGTCAAGAGACCTGAATAGACATCTCAACAAAGATGATATGAGTATGGCAAATAAGCATATGAAACAATGCTCAACATCATATGTCATTACGAAATAGCAAATTAAAACCATAAAACACATCTGTTAGAATGTGGTCAGAATGGCCAGCATGAAAATAACACCAAATACTGATCATGATAGGGTGTCCTGTTGGTGGAAGACAGTTTGTCTTGTTGGTGGAAGACAGTTTGGTAGTTTCTTAGAAAGCTAAACATTGTTTAACACAGCCTACAATGGTGGTCCTTGGTATTTACAGATGAAATGAAAATATGTCTGCACTAAAATCTGTACCTGGACGTTGAGAGTAACTTTATTCTTAATTGCCCAGACTTGGAAGAAAGGAAAATGTCCTTCAGTAGGTGAATGGGTAAATCCATGTGACACATCCAGACAAAGGAATGTTAATCAGTGCCAAAAAGAAATGAGTGATCAAAGATATAGAGATTCCATATTACCATGTGAAAGAAGCTAATCCTCCAAAGCTAAGTACTATGGGATTCCAACTGTAGAACTTTCTGGAAAAGACAAAAGCCTGATCTTACCGTGGAGAGGTAACATCAATGCTTTCAGGGGTTCAGGAGGTTAAGGAGGTAGGAGAGATGAACAGCAGAGCAGAGAGGATGTTCAGGGCAATGAAACTATGCTGATTGGTATTCCATTGGAGGCTACATGTCATTATACATTTGTCAAAACCTACAGAATGTATAATACCAAAGGTGAACCCCAACGTCAACTGTTGAGTTTGTGTGATAGGATGTTGGTTCATCAACATCAACAACGTACCAGTGTGGTTTGTGATGTCAATAGTTTAGGCATCTAGATATATGCGAAAAAAAAAGAGGTATATAAGAACTATCTAGGATTTTGCTTAATTTTCCTGTGAACTACTCTAAAAATAAACATTATTAATTTTGTTTTTAATCCTTAAACTGCTTATCTGCCAGAAGTTAACAATCACAGAGGAAATACTGCTGATTCTCTGGAGAGTTAGCTGAATGGTTCTCTGAAAAATCTCCAGATGGGCTTAAAGACAAACCTATGAGTTTAAGGCAGAGGTTGGCAAACATTTTCTGTCAAGGGTGACACAGTGAATATTTTTAGTTTTTTTGTGCCATATGTTCTCTGTCATAACTACTCAACTCTGTAGGTATGTATGTATGGCTGTGAAAGCAGCCATAGATGATATATAAGCAAGTAGGCATGGCTCTGTTCCAATAGCACTTTGTTTTCTCAAACAGGTAACTTTCTGATTTAAAGCAAGGGATGAGTTGTGGGAGGGAATCGATCTGTGGGTACAAAGACTTTGAAATGGGAAGGAGAAGCCCTCCAACTGTGAGGTTGACCTCACAATTGAAGAAAAAAAAGGGAAAAGAAGTTCTGTCTGATGAGGAAATAGAACAACACTCTCCAGAGTACATCTATTCTCAAAATATATATATATATATTAGGGTTCCAGGAAATGCAAAGAAGTATCATTTCTCCTAACAACACCAACAGCAGTGTCATTTGTTTTCTAGGAACTAGCTTATCCCTCAAAAAAAGGCAATAAAAGATAGGAAGGAAAGGGGGAGGGAGGGAGGGAGGGNAGGGATGGAGGGAGAAAAGGAGGAGAGAGGGAGGAAGAAAGAAGCTTAAACTATTATTTAACTTTTGAAGGGTCTTCTTCAAAGACAGTTTGGTTTGACAACCACAAAGAAAATACCTGCTGAATCACTAATTTCCCAGAATTCAGCCACCTGGATTACTTTTATAGGAAGAAAACTTGTAAGTACAATCTGCTGTCTGTCTTGAGAAACTGTTACCTAAATCAAAGAATTTCCTTTTATTGGAGAGTTAAGAAGATGAGCCAGAGACTGGCAGAAATAAAATAGGAACCCACTTAAAATAAAAAGTAAGATGCATTATGTGTCTGAATTATATAAGCTTTTCTGTTGGTGGTTGGAAATACTAAGTGTATCCAGTTTGTATTTTCTCAGCTCCCAATTGTTCTTTGAAGAGGGTCTGATAGAAAATATTTTTCAGAGTATTATTACATTAGATGAGACATTAATTGTCTTGTTAAACCTCAGAAATATGCAAGTAAACTTCTTTGGGAAGAATACAGTGTACATAAGCTTGCTGACCTTTGTTTGCATTGCCTCAGAAGCAAACATGAAAATGAAAAGCACTCTGAATTATGTTTGAGGTTTATCTTTTTCTTTACAAAGAGAAATAGTCACACAAAAAGACACACATTGGGACTACAAAAGTGTAAAAGAAAAAAAGGCCTCCTGCATGCTACCTTACACATAAACATTTAAGTTAAAAGTCAAAATTTAATCATTAAATATGTTAAAAACTCAAATAGGGCTAGTAAAGCCAGAAACAGAGTGACAGTTGGAGATAAAGTGAATGTCTTATTTTCCTTTAAATTTGTGTGTGTGAGTGTGTGTGTGTGTGTGTGTGTTGTATGATGGCTATTCCATATAAATAAGAATCAAAAGAACATAGAACTCAACTATTATAGGGGATCTGGTCGTGTGTCCCCACTCAGGGATACCTTCATGTCACAAAATGTTTGGATGAGTTAATTTAGCTTATGTCCAGATATACTTTTTAATGATTTCATTTCTCTTTGGAATCAGTGGACTATAATCACGGTTCTTTCTCAGAACTCTGCCTATCTAGCTAATTCTGATTTATTCAATATAGATAGAGAAATCTCTATACATGTCAATAAATTTGCCCTTCTGGATTTCAAGAGCTTGACAAGTTGGATAATTTAGCAAATATTTGGAAAACGTTGTCAATACTCGACCTCCTAATTAATGTAGACATTGTGGCCACACCATGGGGCTTTATGCAACTTTCTCATTCCTCAACATTTTCTGAGCATCTCATATGTGTCAGGCAGTGTATTATATGATGAGTGAGACATGATCCCACTGTGAAGGAGACCCTTTAGGCTGCCTATGGAGACAGTATTTCTGCCTATTAGGTATCACTTTATATACCTTTGAATCTGACAATTTGATCTGTGGCATAAGTTGGCCCTATTTTTGTGAGTAGGTGGGACAAAAGTAATCAAACAAGAAATTTAATTTTAATTAAAATGTTTCAATTCTATGCCTTAAAAGTTTAAAAACAATAAGAATAGAACTGAACCCAAAAGGAGACTGACATTTTAAATTAAAATGAAGGATGCAATCCATGATGTGTGTGTATGTATTATATGTGTGTAAAAATTTTTGTAAATTTACCTTTGAATATTTTTATTTTGTTGTGTATGGTTGTTATTTCATATAAACAAGGACCAAAAGAAAGCAGAACTCAAATATTATGGTGAAGGGTCTCGTTATGTGTCCCTGGCTGTCTTAGTCAGCTTTTTCACTGCCATGACCAAAAGACCTGACAACAATTCCAGGAGGAAAAGTCTATTTGGGGGCTCATGGTTTCAGAGGTCTTAGTCCATAGATGGCTGGGTCCATTCCTCAGGTACCAAGGTGAGGCAGAACATCATAGTGGAAGGGTGTGGCAGAGGAAAGTGGCCCAGGACATCATACCAGGAAGCATAAAGAGAGAGGGAAATATAGGTGTATATATAAATTTAAAAAATTAAAAGGTGGTTACCAAAGGATTAATTTTTTTTCTCAGAATTATGGGAATTTAGATGACATTTTTCTTTCTATAGTTTTTCTGTGCTGTTAGATTATGTTATATATGTTATTTATACAATTAAATTAATGCTAATTTTATAGTAAAAAAAAAAAGACCCATGCAGTAGCACTAAACCATCAGCATTTTAGACTCCCACCAAAATAAATCATGTTGATTTGCAATAGACATTTTTAAGAGATCATTCAAGAGAAACAACACTTAGGAACAACCACTGGAAAATCAGCAGTTCCTTTATTGCTGAGGTCTTCTTTTTAGCTCTGGATTCAGGCACACCATCCAGAGCTGCATAGTTGGATTATATTGCTTTGCTTTTATCTTCTCCTGTCCTCCCACCACCACCATTGGCATTTTGACATTGTATTAAATGAAGCAAACAAGTAAAATCTACTAAAAATGTACTCACCAAAGATTTGCTACATAACAGCATATAAAGGAACCTCTTCTCACATAAAATGTTTCAAAACTTCTCAGAATTTGGTATGGTTCAAGAACCATGTGCATTTTTACATTTATGACATTTCCTATTTTGTTTTGGCGAACAGCAATATTTTAGCACAGATATTATAACACAACTTTAATTAATATATATAACAGTTTAACAATTTTATTTCTCACTATTGTTTCTCTAAAGTTTTTTAAAGTATATTTCTCCTAACCAATTTGCCCCCCATGAAATTTTAATACCACAAATATAGTAATACGATTATATACAAAGTGTATATTTGTTCTTTATACATAAAGTGTAAGATTTCTCAATTCCTCCCCAAATAATTTATCTACTGAAAAAGTATGTGCTGTAATAACTAAAGGTATATCTTCATGTTAACATTGCTCCATTTTATCTTGCCATTCTATTTAATTTTTTCTGGTTCTCTATCTCTGTATCCACATACAAACATCCCCCCAACACACACAATCAAATATATTTGTTGGATATATTTTTGCAAATTAATTTATTTTTAATTTTTATTTTTTATTGATTTTATTTTTTAAATACATGATAGCAGAATGCATTATAATTCTTATTACAGGAATAGAGCACAATTTTTCATGTCTCTGGTTGTATGCAAAGTATGTTCACCCCAATTCGTGTCTTCATACATGTATTTTGGATAGTGATGTCTATCACATTCCACCATCATTGCTAACCCCCTCCCTTCCCCTCCCACCCGTCTATTCTATCTAGAGTCTATTCCTCCTGTGCTCCCCCTCCCTACCCCATTATGGGTCAGTCACCTTATATCAGAGTAAACATTTGGCATTTGTTTTTTTGAGATTGGCTAACCTCCCTTAACATTATTTTCTTGAACGTCATCCATATTTTCTCTTTTATTGCTGAGTAATATTCCATTGTGTATATATGCCACATTTATTAATCCATTCATATATTGAGGGGCATTGAGTTTGGTTCCACAGTTTAGCTATTGTGAATTGTGCTGCTATAAACATTGATGTGGCAGTGTCCCTGTAGTATGCTATTTTTAAGTCCTTTGGGTATAGGCCGAGGAGAGGGATAGCTGGGTCAAATGGTAGTTCCATTCACAGTTTTCCAAGGAATCTCCATACTGCTTTCCATATTGGCTGCACCAATTTGCAGTCCCACCAGCAGTGTATGAGTGTGCCTTTTCCCCCCACATCCTCATCAACATTTATTGTTGTTTGTCTTCATCATAGCTGCCATTCTTACTAGAGTGAGCTGATATCTTAGAGTAGTTTTGATTTGCATTTCTCAAATTGCTAAAGAGGATGAACATATTTTCATATATTTGTTGATTGTATATTATCTTTTGAGAGGTGTCTGTTCAGTTCCCTGGCCCATTTATTGATTGGCCTATTTGGGTTTTGTGTGTGTGTGTGTGTGTGTGTGTGTGTGTGTGTGTGTGTGTTTAGCTTTTTGAGTTCTTTATATACCCTAGAGATTAGTGCTCTATCTGATGTATGAGGGGTAAAAATTTGCTCCCAAGATGTTCTCTAATCACTTCACAAATTGTTTCTTTTTCTGAGAGGAAACTTTTTAGTTTGAGTCCATCCCATTTATTGATTCTTGGTTTTAATTCTTATGCTATAGGAGTCTTATTAAGGAAGTTGGGGCCTAATCCCACATGATGAAGATTAGGGCCTGCGTTTTCTTCTATTAGATGCAGAGTTTCTGGTTTAATTCCTAGGTCCTTGATCTACTTTGTGTTGAGTTTTATGCATGGTGAGAGATTGGGGTTTAATTTCATTTTGTTGCATATGGGTTTCCAGTTTTCCCAGCACCATTTGTTGTAGAGGCTATCTTTTCTCCAATGTATGTTTTTGGCACCTTTGTCTAATATAAGATAATTATAATTTTGTGGGTTAGTCTCTGTGTCCTCTATTTCTGTCCCACTGTTTTGGTGCCAATGCCATGCTGTTTTGTTACTATTGCTCTGTAGTATAGTTTAAGATCTAGAATAGTGATGCCACCTTGCTTCACTCTTGTTGCTAAGCAGGAACATATCTCAACATTGTAAAGGCTATGTACGCTAAGCCTCAGGCCAACATCATTCTAAATGGAGAAAAATTGAAGGCAAAACCTCTATAAACTGGATCAAGACAGGGATACCCTGTTTCACCACTTCTATTTAACATAGTTCTTGAAACACTGGCCAGAGCAATTAGACGAAAGAAATTAAAGGGATATGTATAGGAAAAGAAGAACTTAAATTAGCAGTACTAGCTGATGATATGATTCTATACCTAGAAGACCCAAAAAGCTCTACCAGAAAACTTCTAGAACTATCAAATGTAAATTACTTTAAATACAGACAGTATGGTATATCATTAAGTATAAAATAAACATGTTGGCAAAAAGGCAGAGTAAAATATATTGGCCTTTGTTCTCTGTCCTGCCACAAATTAGATAGTAATCCATGAGTAACAAAGCCTTAGGAGGGTTTAAGAGTCCAATTAAGAACCTACAAGTGGCAACAATAAAATGAGAGTATGACATTACCACACAGAGAGTGTCAATGGGGATACTGGCATCTCTGAGATGTCTGGAGATAGCTAGACAAAGAGAATAAAGGTGGGACCATTATATCAGCTATGTTGAGATGCCATCATGACACATAGCCCAGGGATCTCCAAATCCACTACAGAGGGTTTTGCCTGCTTTTGACATGGAGGATCTGCCCCAGCTCCAGGGGTGAACTCCCCCACAGTATTCATAGAGGATGGCCTTCTCTACAGAAGTCACTAATGGCTTTCATCAAAGATATAATATACAGCTATCAATGTCATGGGGTCCTGAAAACAGAGATGCTATTACAAACCCAAGAAAAATTGTTGTTGTGCTGCTGTTGGGCCATCTCAGGGCCAGGGTGTTCACATATGCTGTGAACATCAAAGACACAGCTGTTCCATGTTCATCTGTCCTTCAGACCTTGGCTCCACAGCTAATTTATATGTGTAAATGTGCTCCAGACACCACTTCTGAGGAACTCTGTGTATGCATGCATCAGGAACTGGAGCAACCACCACTATACGCTAGCCAGAACTGTCAGAACCCTAGCTGCTGTTGCTCTCAAATGACTGTGTACAGATCTTGGCACTGTGGCTATTCTGTGAGTGCTTCAGTCACGAGAACCACAATATGAAACTTTTTATATAAACTGAACCGCACACCAGAAATATCCCCTGATCTACAATATCTCCCTTGGGAGAGTTCAGGAGCGCCCTAGGGTCCTTCACCATGGAAGACTCAACTTCAACTGCTGCGGTGGTCACCTGAACCCTTGACTGTGGCAGACTCTTGCAATCTTTACTAACATTGACCGCAGCTGACAGGGCTGCATGGAAATTATGCTGTTAAGCCTTTCTAGGAGATAGAATCACCACTCCCTATCCAGGTAGGGCCCTCCTACCCAGTCACATGTGTTCTTACCAATACCAGTTTGCAGGATATCTAGGAGAGGTCTACTCCATCAAATGTGTGGACAGCAATACAAGGCTACAAGAAACAAACCAACAGAAAATAAAAGAAATAAGACAATATCAAAAGAATGTAATTACTATCCAGTAATCCCAAATAAATGGATATCTTTGACTTTTCAGTCAAATAATTTAAAGTAATATTTAAGGAAATCTCAGGGTGCTATAAGAAAGCATAGATAAAAAATACTAAATGAAAGCAGTAAAAAATACAATCACAAAACAATGATTCAACAGAAATTTAAAAAGAACTGAACAGAGATTTTGGAGCTAAAGTATACAGTGAACAAAATAAAAAAAATCAATAGACAGTATCAGAAGTAGACTCGATAGAGCAGAAGAGAAAATTTGAGAGCTCAAAGACAGATCATTTCAATTTACCCAGCGAGAGAAGTTCAAAAAGCCAGTTGAATAATGGGACACCATCAAATGAAGTGATATTCACATAGGGATATTTTAGAAGGAGAAGAAAAAGAAAATACAATGGAACAAAAAGCTTAATTACAAGTAGTGGCTGAAAACTTCCCAAATCCAGAGAGAGATTGTGAACCTCAGGTACATGAAGCATAGATTCACAAAGATTCTGCACCTACAGATTCAACTCAAAGAGGAATTCAATAAGGCACATTGCATTAAAATAGTCAAAAATTAAAAACAAAGAATTTTTAAGCAGCAAGAGAAAAGAAATCCATTTTATACAAAGGAACACTCATAAGGCTATCAATAAAAAAACATTTTAAAAAAAATCTTGTAGGCATGGAGAGAGTGGTATGATACACACAAGGCCTGAAAGAAGAAACTACCAAGAATTCTTTATCTGGGCAGTTTCTTCGGAAATGAAAGAAAAAGATCTTCCCAGATAAACACCAGCTGAGGGATTTCATCACCACTAGAACTGCCTTCAAGAAATACTAAAAGGAGTTCTTCAAGTTCAGATAAAGTAGTGCTAAACAGTAACATGAAAACATGAATGTTTAAAACTCACTGGCAAGGAAAGTCCAATTAGGAATACTCCAATACTGTAATGGATATATGCAAATCACTGAACTCTAGCACAAGTTAAACCAAAAGTATCAAAAGTAACTGTAGGTATAATGATTTTTTTTAGGGGAGTCGAGGGAATAACTAATACAAAAGTTTAAAATTGTGATATCAAAATCATAATTGTAGGATGTGAAGTAAAAGGGTAGAACTTCTGCACATAATTCAAGTTTTGTTGTTGTTCATTGGCGCCTGATCTCCTGAGTCATGGAGAAGGCACCCTGAAGAGTGGAACGTGGAGTTTCTGTTTATTAGCCAAAGCCCAGGAAGCTGGAAGGCTGACCGTGTGGCAGGACAGCAATAACTCCTCACACTAAGCTAATTCTTGTGGGGCAAGATGACCCTTATTAAGGAGAAAACTAAGGCCCCAACTGTACTACCTGCTACGTACTTTAGGTATTTGTTTCCTGGCATTTTATGAGAACATCCTGTTTTATCACTGGGGAAAATGTTTTCTTAGTGTACTAGCAAATAGGATAGTTGTTTCCAATATGCCATAGTTAAGATTTAACCTCACATTGCCCTTTTATAAAAGATGAGCTGTGCAAGTACAAAGCAGTCTGCAGCTTTGCAGGCTCCCAGTGCCTCCCCCCTTGCCCACAATAAATAAATTGTCAATTTTGAGACTCAGAGTCTTCCTGCATAACTGCACTCAGCAGTAGTTCATTTGAGGCAGTTATTTGTTCAAAATAGATTGTTTCAACTATAAGATATTTTGTATAATGCACACAGTGACCACAAATCAGAAACTTACAATTGATGCACAAAAGAGAAAGAGAAATGGATAAAACCATACCAATTCAAAACATTCTTCAAATCACAAAAAAAGAAAGAGAGGAAGAAAAGAACAAGGTACAAATCAGCCAGAAAACAATGAAAAAAAATGGTAATAATAAGTCCTGACCTGTAAATAATGTAAAGGTACATGGATTAAATTCTCTGATCAAAGAGAGTAGCTGAACAAATAAAAGAACAAAAACTATTTGCTTTCTCTAAGAGATACTCTTCAGCATTAAAGACACACATAAGCTCAAAGTGAAGGGATGTAAAAAGATATTTCTTGCAAAAAGGAAACCAGAAGAGAAGTAATAGGTATACTTCTATCACACCTAATAAACTTTACGTAAAAAAAAACTATAAAAAGAGACAAAGAAAGTCATTATATAATAATGAAAAGAATAGTTAATCAAGAGGATATAATAATCGTTGATATTTACCTATCCAACATAGAGCATCTAAATATAGGAAATGAAATTAAGAAAATGTACCAGATCTAAACGCAAAAACAGCAAATTCATAATATTAGGAAACTTCAAGGCCTCACTTTCAACAATGGACAAATCATCCAGAAAATCAGCAAGGAGTGTGTGTGTGTGTGTGTGTGTGTGTTTGGAGATTAAACTCAGGGCCTTGTGCATGCTAGGCAGCCACTTACCAACAGAGCTTCCTATTAAGGAATCTGGGACTTGAACTGCAGTCAAGATCAAATAAACCTAACTGACCCACAGAACACTGCATCCAATGGAAGAAGAATGTATATTCGGCTAAGGTGCACATCCAGGATAGATCATATTTTAGGACACAAAATGCATCTCAAGAAAATTGAAATGATAGAAAATAGCTTTTCTGACTACAGCAGTATGAGACTAGATATCAATAACAGGAGAAAAGCTGGAAAGTACAGAAATATGAAAAGTAAACATCACAATTCGGGAAAATTAGTGGATCACAGAAGAATTCAAAGGAGAATAAAAAATATCTGTGACTCCTGGAAATGGAAGCACCAATGCAGCAAAAGCAATCATGAGAGGAAAATGTATGGCAATAAAGGCCTGAAATAAGATCTCCAAGCACTTAGCTTCACACCTCAAGGAAATTGAAAAGGAAGACTCAAAGCTGACATAATAGAAAAAAATGACAAAGATCAAATTAGAAGTTAAAAAAAGAGACTAGGAAAAGAAGAGAGAAGATAAGCAATATCTTCAATATCTGACATAATAGAAAAAATAACAAAGATCAAATTAGAAGTTAAAAAAAAGAGAATAAGAAAAGAAGATAAGCAAAACTATGTGCCTATATTTGAAAAGATTAAAAAAAATCCACAACATTTTAGCTAGACTGAAACAAAAAGAGAAGATTTAAATACATAAGATCAGAAATAAAGGAGAAGACATTATAACTGATACTGCAGAAATACAAATGATCATAATAAACTCCTATGTGCAAGTTACACACTAACAAATTGTAACCTAGAAAACATAGATGAATTCATAGAAACATATAACCTCTCAGAACCGCATCATGAAGAAATGAAAATTCTAAGTAGACCTGTATTTAAACATTTTCTAAGCCCAAAACCAGATTGCCTCATGATTGATTTCTACAAAAATTGTTTTTAGTATATAATTGAATTTAATCTTCAGAACATTATGAAATTATGTTTTGTAATGAAATATTATACTCATTCTACATTTGAGGAATCTTCAAAGAATCTTTGGCTTTAGGAGTTTAAGTTATTTAAAACAAAAAACAAGGGCAGGGCTGGGGTTTAAATCAAATAAAAATCCACAAAGTTTCCAGTACATCATGCTACATCTCATATAGCAAGAAAGTGCTGTGATAACCTTGATCTTTAAGGCTGCAAAGTTTCTTCCTGTTCTCATAGTGTCTTAAGAAGTTCAGGCTTCTATAACAAAGCTATAGACTGAGTGGCTTATTGACAATAGATATTCCTTTCTCACAGTTTTAGAAGCTAGAAGATGAAGATCAAAGTAGCAGCAGGATTGCTGGTGTGTGTGTGTGTCCTTCTTTCCCAGTAGCAGATAGCTGACTTCTTTTATCCTCCCATGGCAGAAAAATAGAAAGATGGCTCTCTGCCTTCTTCTTTAAAAAAAAATATATATATAATATACACACACACACATACACACACACATACACACACATTCTAATTAGGTATATATGACAGCAGCATGCATTTTTGATTCATTGCACACAATTGCAGCACAACTTTTAATTGTAGTCATACATGTACCTGCAAATGCCATAATTTTATTCTCTTTTATTGCTGAGTAATATTCCATTGTTGATATATACCACAGTTTCTTTTCTTCAAACATTTTAAGAAGAATTAGTATAAAGCCTTCTCAAACTTTTCTAAAACCTAAAGAGGAAGGGACATTATCAAATTTATTTTTCAAGGCTCATGTTACACATCCTAATAAAATTGAGGACAATAAAAAAAACTTGGGGGAAATTAACTCTTAAAAACATACCCACAAAAATGTTCAACAAATTACTAGCAAAACAAATTCAACAAGTGCATTAAGAGTGTTATTTGTCATAATGAGATGGGGTTTATATCTGAAATAGAAGGGTGGTCTAATTTGCAAATCAATAAATGTGATACATCACATTCACAGAAGGAAGACAGAAGCCAAATGATCATCACTATGGATGCAGAAAAAAAGAATTTGGCAAAATTAAGCATCTATACAGGATAAAAATAACTCAACATATATACAGGATAAAGGTCCTAAGAAATTAGGCATAGAAAGAGTGTTTCTCATCAAAAAACCATATATAGCGAGCCCACTACTGACATCACACTTAAAAGGGGAAAGTTGAATGCTTTTCCTCTACTATAAACAGCAAAACTAGGAAGCAGATTCCTGCCTCTCCTACTGAACATGATACCAGCAATCCTAGCAGGAACAATTTTAAGAAAAATAAATAATGAGCATCCAAATTGGAAGGAAAGAAGTAAAAATATTTGTTTGCAACTGATATGATTTTAGGATGAGGAAGTCCTAAAGATTATACATACCCCCCCAAAAAAAATTAGAACTACTAAACAAATTCCATAAAGTTGTAAGATACAAAATCAACACACAAAAATTGGTCACATTTCTACACATTAACAATAACATATCTGGAAGAGAAAAGCAATCCATTTACAATAGCATTAAAAACAATACAATGTTTAGAAATAAAGTAAGGAGTTGAATGATCTGTGCAATGAAAACTACAAGACATTGACAAAAGAAATGGAGGAAGACAAAATAAATAAAAAATGGAAACATATCCTGTGTCCTTGGATTAGAACAATCAATATTGTGAAAATATCTACAAATTTAGTGTAATCCCTAACAAAATTCAATGACATTTTTTAGATAAAGAGAAAAAAATAATCCTAAGGTAAGTGTGGAATCACAAAAGACTCCAAATAACCAAAGCAATCTTGAAAAGAATGAAGCTGGAGGCATCCCATGTCTTGATTTCAAACTGTATTATAAGACTAAAATAATTAGAACATAATGTAGAGGAGTAAAAACAGAAATTATTCCAATTGAAGAGAGGAGTCCAGAAATAAATCCCAACATACTCAGGCCAGTAACCTTGACCAGGATGTTGAGAAACAATGATGGAGAAAAGATAGATTTTTTTCCCCCAATAAATGGTATTTTGGGGGAATTGCACCCATATGTAAATAAGACCATTTACAAAAAAGAAAAAAAAGAATTGGATCATATCCTTAAACATAAGATCCGATAGTGTAAAATTCCTCGAAGAAAACATAGGGGGATAAAACCCCTTGACATTAGTCTTGGCAACTATTTTTTTTTTGGATATGACATGAAAATAACAAAAGCTAAAATAAACAATAGGTATTAAATTATAGTTGGATCAGAATAAGAATTTCTAGTGTGCTATTGCATAGCAGAATGATTACAGATAACAATAATGTACTATATATTTCAAAAAGATAGAAGAAAGGACTTTGAATGTTTTACCACAAAGAAAGGATAAATGTAGAAATAAATGTTTATAATCTAATTTAAACATTATGCAATGTGTACATGTGTCAAAACATCAACCCACTAATATAACCTATTAATATATCCCATTCTTGTGTTTTTATGTATCAGTTAAAACTTTTAAGTTAAAAAAAATAAAAACAATTGGAACTTTTTCAGATACTAAGGTTTCTCCCCAGGAAACATTCAACAGGAAAGTCAACATATAAAATTAGAGAAAATATTTATAAACCATATATCAGATAGCCATTAATATGTAATATATATAAGAAATCACATAGTTTATTAACATTAATAATTATAATCCAATGGGCTCAAGATGTGAGTAGAAGCTTTTCCAGTGAAGATATTCTGTGCAGGTACATGAAAAGATGACCAACACCATTGATCATCAGGGAAATACAAATCAAAACCAAACAGGACTAGCAATGAGTAGTGAAGAGGAAGTGGAGAGAAGGACACTCTTGTACACTGAAGGAATGTAAAAGGGTCATCATGAAAAACAGAATGGTGTGTTCTCCTCACCAGCTGTCCCACTCCTAGGTACATAGCCAACAAATAAAATTACTACTTCAAAGGGGCCGTCACCACACTCCTTGCAGCATTGTTCCCAAGAGCCAAGAGATGTCAAAAAACCTGAGTGTCCATTGGCAGATAAATGAATAAAGAGAATGTGATGTGTATACATATATACAAAATAGCTCAATAATATTCTGATACACACACATATACATATACATATATATGATGGCTGAATACTCTGAGGAATCCTGCTATTTGGGACGATGTGGGTAAAATTAGAGGATATTTTGCTAAGTGAAAAAATGTCAGCAAAACATAAATGCCATATTGTATTCCATATTATATCACTTATATGAAGAGTCTAAAAAAGAAAAAAAAATCACAGAAACAGAACGAAATGAGGTTGCCAGGGGCTGGAGAATAAGGAAGTGGGGAGATACTGGTCAAAGAGTATAAGCTGTCATTCACCTTTGCATAATGTCAATGAGTTCTAATGATCCAATGTCCAGGATGGTGATTGTACTTAATCATATTTTATTAGATACTTGACTTTTTCGAAGACAGTGGATCTTAAATGTTATCCCCCACCTCCCCAAAAAGAACTACATAGGGTAATAGATGTTTTAAGCTTGATGTAATAATATCACAATGTGTAAACATACAAAATCATTATAACATACATTTTAAATATGTAAAATGTATTTGTCAGTTTTACCTCTGTAAACCTGAAAATAGAAATACAATGTAAAAATGAAAGAATTCATAAGGTAGACAAACTTTGCACTGGAAATAAAGGAGTTCTTCAGGGACTAAGTTTTGCTCATGTCAATCAGATAAAACTAGAATATGTTAACGTGCCCTAGGTTAAGAAATCAGAAAGAGTCATCTTGAGCATGCTTGTGCATTAAGAAATATCTATCAGCAATGGATAAAGATGGAAGGAACATTACCAGTCAGAATATTATAAGCAGATTTTTCTGACCAAAGTAATGCTGTTTTAAAATACCGATTTCCTCTAGTACATGTTCCTGTTTTACTAAGGCCCTCATTTTTGAGGTTTCCTTCTATTCCCCATCTCTAATAAATCTCATTACTCTTTCCAGGAACCTTTTGATCTCATCTATCTTGAAGGGACCTAACCTAGAGTACACAGTCTCACAAATAAAAAGGAATACCATGTTACAAAACATATTTCCTATTGTGATTCACCTGAAAAAATCATCATGCTAATCAGTCTTCAGGATTGATGTGCATATTCATATCAAGGCACAAGGGAACACTGTCAGACTTGCTGAGATGATTTAAGATCTGTTTTTGGTACGAATTGCTCTTGGAACCATGTCTCCAAAGAGTCCAATAATAAATGGATTCTGGACACATGGACTGATCCAAAAGACCCTCCAAAAGAGGGACAATATTGCCTTAATTTGGGAAACAACCCCATAAAATAAAACAATTGAGGTTGTTTTAGAAAAGTCAGCTATTTTTAAATGTTTAGGATGTAAAAAAAAAAGTGGGGGACAATAAAGTTTTTCAAAATGAACCTAATGAATTATTTTCTGATTTCAAGTTACAAACATGGACGTAGCAACATCATGAAGATAGGGAGTATTGGAGAGCAGTTATATTTGTGGAGTAGAAGAAAGTGACAAAAAATATTTGCACTGCAATTGATGTGGTAGTTTCTGAACTGATTATAAAGGAAATACAAGCTATTTTAATTTATCTTACAGATATATATCTTCATAAAGTATGCAAAATATATTTAAGAATAAGTGAAGGGAAATTGAGAGTGAAATTGTAGGAACAAACAGTATCTGTATGTAATTATGAAGATTGCAATGCTGTTGCCTATCAATTTGGTTCATTTAGTTGATCATTTGGGCTCAAAACTATAATTTATTTAATTCGGCAATGATATACTAAGGTTCTTCTAAGGGTCAAGTACTGCTCTAGGCATTTGGAAACTTCCTGCTGTCATAGAATTTAAATTCTAGTAGTGGAAAAGGCAGACAATAAATAATACACAAAATATAGTAATTCAATTATGAGTATGCTAGATTATAAGTGCTATGGACAAATAAGAGTGACAGAATGGGACAAGGAGTGCCAGCCACTCTGTAGCAAGGAGTGGGGAGTTGCTGGCTATTTCTCCATACAGGAGTCCAAGTAATCAGTAAGTAGATCTAGGGGTGGCAGTGGTCAGTAGCTCTCATTGGTAAGGGGATTTGAGTGAAGAGACTTACAAGAGGTAAGTAATGATGTAGATGGATATTGAACTTCAGGTGGAGGCCTTTTGTAACTGTGAAGTGAGAAACAAGACTGTGGTTTTTGAACAGCCAGGACATGAAGGTGGCAGCTACAGAGAAGATAAAGGAGAGAAGGTGTGAGGCCCCAGGGACTGGACTATGACCTGTTACTCAGTGCTGAGAAGAGCTTGGGTTTTTAGCATGACTGGCAAGCCTGTTGTGGAGCACTTTGTGCAGGGAGCATCAGTTTGATCTGCTTTCCTGGGATAGAATGACATGAGGTGGCCAAGGGGCTGAAACATGAAGGAAATACATTCTGACTGTATTTTTTTTCCCCCTAGGACTGCCACAACAAAGCACCACAAACTGGGTGACTCTAAGCAACAGAAGCTCATTCTCTCACAATTCAGGAGGGCACAACCCCCAAATCAAGGTGCAGTAGGGTTCATTCCTGCTAGAGCTTTCGAGGGGGGCTTGGTTCCTGGCCTGTCTCCTGCATGCTGTAGCTGCAGCACTCCTGATGGTCCTTGGCTTGTAGTCACATCATTCCAGTCTCAGCCTCCAGTTTCACAGGGACCTTCCTTGTGTCTTCTCATGGCCTTCCCTTGCATATTTCCCCTCCTTCTTTTTTTCTCCTAATAAGGATACCAGTATTGGATTTAGGGCCAACCTAAATGTGGGATGATCTCATCTCAGGATCTGTAACTGCATTATATCAGCAAATAATATGCTACTTCAAAATAAGGTCATTTTCATGGTACCACAGGTAGGACATAGATATACCATTTGGAGGACACAGTTCAACCCACTACGTTCATACTTCAAGGAGAAGGATTCATTCCGAGGTCTCATATGTCACCTGGGCGAAGAGCCTTCCTGTGTGTGCTTATTTTGACTTCAGACTCCATTCTCAGCCTCAGGATGGCTGCAGCCGTTTGGGTGTCAGGTCTAGCTACAACATCTTGAAGAAAGGAAGATCACCTCTTCTTTGTGATCTTCTCGATTCCACCTGGACCGGCTGGAGTCTCTCTCTTTTGTGCATGGCAGTCTCCCTAGCACCTGCAGCCACAGAGGTACATTGTACTTACTACTCACCAACCCACACTCAGCACTCCTATGACCTGGGATGACTTGGTGCCAAAGGGCAAAACTGTCAAGAGGCAAAATTTAGTCTACCCGGAAAGGAGAAAAGGTCAGTTAGCAATGGCTGTTATTTCTTTGCTCGTAAAATGATATGTCAAATAAGTTTTGGTGTATGCTGAAATTAATGTTTCCAGGCCTCTGCTAGGTAACGCTTAACAACACAGAAGAAGAAGTGTAAGTCTACACACGTGCCGTTTCTTAGGGGCCCTCAGTCATTCCCTATTGCCTTTACTGTACCTTGGACTCTATTCCTCTTTGCAGTTTTGTTTCTCATGATACACCTGCATAGGTTCTGTCATGCCATTAGTTTATTTAGTATCTTTGCATACAACCCATTACCATGCAGGAGTAATATGTTCATTTAATAAACTAGAAAGGAACTATTAAGTGACTTGGAATAGATAGGCCAATTTGATCAGAATCATGGGATCATCTTTCACGAGCAGCAAAGACTAAGAACACAACAATTATTTTCCCTCAAAAAATATTTCAGAAAAAAATAAATCCCCTCAGGGTTTTCTAGGTTTTCTCCTATCAAAGACTATATAGGATATTAATATCATTAACTCAGAACATCCATCTTACAAATTAGTACCTTTGGGGTCCATCCTATTTTCTTTAATATTCATGTCAAGACCAATTAGTTACAAAATAATTGCTCTAAAACAGCTCTCAATATGGGCTTACATGCCCATATGTGAATATTATTACAGCATTTATTTCATATTACGCCTAGATGGATTTATTCAGACACTTGAAGACTTAATAACACCAACAAAAATTAACAATAGCCTTCATTGTATCAAAGGGCTATAGAGGTAAATAGGGTATCAAATAATACTTCTGAGTGGTGGTAGGATTATTGTTTGTTCTGTGAACTATGTGATTAAAATGAAAACCAAAGAGCAAAATATTCACACATAAATATACAGAGTCATAATTTAAAGCTTTGCAATGACATTGCAATATTTCTATTCTTTAGTATTTTTCTTGAAGGGGAAATGGCATCTTGAAATTTTATGTTCGGCTCACCAGAATTTAGGGACAAATACTTTCTATACAGAGAGGAGAAGATAATGGGCAATAGAGAATAAGATGAATGCATTCAAATGTAAATCAAAGGGCCTGATGGTTTGCATCCCCCAAGTTTTCAAAGGACTAACTTGTTATTTTGTTGCAACCATCACCTTTGAAGAGTCCATGAGGAAATTGTGCAGTCCCTAAAGGCTAAAAAAAGTATTTCTTAATTAATCAGTGGATATGTTTATGGAAACGATAAATTTAGACCAGGAAAAGGTAGCCATAAGAGAGAGAGAGAGAGAGATTGCCAATACCTGAAGAAGTGGTTAAGAAGGCAAAACATAATCATCTGAATTTCTAAAAAATTGAATGTGCCTGGGATTAACTTATACTGTTTTGTAAAGAACAGATGCTTCAACACCATCTGTGACAAGATGGGGAAAACAACGCATTTAAGAAAGTCTTCATCCTGTTTTATATGACAAATCACTGGAACCAGCCCTTTGTGGAATGAATGATTTGGTGGGTTTACAGCTCAGTGTCCAGATACATCCAGAGAGCAGTTCTTCCTGACCAGGGCCAAGCCTGTGGAAGGAGCTGGCTAGACTGAAAAAATGTCATTAGTTATGCTGCTGCCATCCCACCTGAATCACCAAGTCATTTGTATGGCATTTCTTCCTTTGTTTTGCTTTCTCTGTTTTTAGAAGTGCTTGTTCAATTTTTTGGATGACAATGAGTCACCAGGATGGAACAAGTAGTTACTGAACACCTGCCATATGGAAAGATCTGTGATTAAATGTTAGGGAGGGATGGAGACATAGACCAGCATTCCTGAACCATTTGCTGAGCTCTAACTGTGGACAAGACTCTATGCCAGATGTGGGAAGCAAGGGATAGATTGAAATTCTGAAAAAAAAAATTATGGTCTTTGACTTCAAAGAATGTACTGTATAGAAATTAAGGTAGTTAACAAAGTTCTTTTCCTTAGTAAATAACTTTGAGCATCTATCACATGTCCAAAGGAGTTCATGATCTGGCAATATGGACAAAGAAATGAATAAAAAGTGGCAGGGGAAAAAACCTTAAAAGAATAGGTAGCAATTCAGTGGTCCATGGAAGAAGGGGGGTATTTCAACAGATGAAATGGGTGACAAGAGAACTTCAGGAACCAGAAAAGGTATGAAAAATGAAGGTGCTAGTGAATAAGGTATAAGATATGTTCAGAAAACCTAGTCATGGACTTGGTCCAAAGATAAAGGAGTGTGGACGAGAATAAAAATGAGGTATCAGGAAATTTAGAAATAGGATCATAAGTAATTTGAACTTAATTCTTGTGGCAATAGCCATTAAAAGATTTGGGAGAGGAGAGGCATCGTCATAGATGGACATTTGAAATACTAATCTGGTCTCAAACGTAGAAGAAAAAGGAGAGCATTTCAGAGGCAAGATCACTTTTAGAAGTGTTCCTGTTGGAGCTAAGGATGGACTTTTGGAAAGTGAGTCTGTGCAGATGACATAGTGTCACATGATCAAAGATGGCAAAATTGGTGTAAGAATGTAATACTGACTTTCCAGTTCTGCCTGTTTAATATGTTGACTATTGACCAGTCCACTGGAAAAAAAATAGCTATAAGTGCTTTAGTTTGCTTTAATTTTGTCATTTTATTTTCCTCATTGACCAATAAAAGGAGCTGGTAATATTTTGGGGAGATAATTGTTTGAAGGAATAGATGCAATGCATAATTTCCTCTGTTTTGTTGTGACATTCACTTATCATACATTAACTTTGTATTTATAATAATGCTAAGTTAACTAAAGATCTTTATTTAATTTTATTTTTTTTTCCATCTGTCTATACTTTTTACAAAGCTTTTGGTCACCTGGGAGTTTTAAGGTCTTTCTTGTCTACACTTCTCAGTGATGTGTGGTATTTCATTATTAGACTCATCTACTATTTTTGCAAGAGGGCTGTAGCCCAGTCTTCCTACCTTTATACAACTACATCTAAAGGAAATAGGGGAAAATTTCATTTCCAGAACCTGAAGCCAGTTGTTCTTGATGTATTGTCTTTTGCCTGTGCTCTGGCTGCAGGGGAATGAGGGGAGGCAAATACCTTCCTCTGTCAGCCACTGTGGTGAAGGTAGGCTCTGCCAACAGGGAAGAGAGAAGTGAGCAGAAAAAAAAAAAAACTATGGAGAAAATATACAGCAGAGACTGCCACAGTAAATCATGGTAGGATTATGATACTTAATTTTTGAATGCATTAATATGATCATTTCTCATTGATGGTGAGGTCTTGATATTATGTGGTGAAGATTGGAAAGGGATACACCATTTATAATACTCAGCTACCATGATGGTAGCTGATTATAATGAAAAAGAGCTGTATTCTGCAAATGAAAAGTTATTGCCTCTAATTCTAGGACCATGGACAATTCACGTTTACCATTGTCATCATTGTGATCATCATCATTACTGTGAATCATTTTCATCAAATAGCATTCATTTAGTTCTCTGCTTACAAAAGATGCTGTATTATCTTTCTATGTTTATCTCAAACATGTGGAAAATAATGCCTCTGAAGAAATTGGGATATTGGAAGGATAAATGAGCTCTTGCAGGTGTATTTCATTGTATGCCCTAGAAGAGCTTCTGAAAAGTCAAGTATACATTGAATTTTTGTAAATTGAATCAATTTAAAATGCACTGAGGGAACTTGATATTTAAAAGAACATTGTAGTGAATCTATATTGCAAGGATGCCATTTGAAACACAGATACTTAGAGATACAACAGTTGCATAAACTTGTATTTTTTTTCACACTGGGATGTTCTTAAGATGTTTACATGCTTTAAACTTTTTCAAGGAAAAATCCTTTCAAATCCAAGATGATTCTTATTAATGAGAACATAATAACATCTAGTTAGCTTTATTGCTATTTTAATAGATAATTAGCATTATTTTCATTATTCATGCTTTCAGATTTTATTTTGGGTTAACTATTTTGAAAGATTGAAATAATAAATGTTCAAGATGGAAAAAAAAAGCTCAGAAATGACAGATACGGTGGTTTTCAAAGTATAGCTCCAAAAAGTTTTATTTGTGACACACACACACACACACACACACACACACACACACACTCACATACACACAAACACACGCCTGTACAATTTGGGGAAAAAATAGAGAAAAGCAGCATTTTACTGGGTTAAGCAGGGGTAAGGTGTTATTATCCTATGGTCCACCCTCATCCCTTCCTGGATTCTCCATCTCCGGCAGGATGAGCTCAAGTCAGTTATTTATGCAGGTTCTCTAATACCTGGCTCTGCTGCCTACCAGGTAGGCAAACATCTTCTCAGATTGTAAATGAGGGAATGAGGGAAAATAATTGTCCCTCTCTTATGATATCCTGTGGGTTGAATGAGTTATTACATATAAAGCACTTGTAATGGTACCTAACCTGTGCTAAACTGCACTAAGCTGGCTGGCCTATAGTTCCTAACCTGTGGGATCAGGCACCCAGGGACAGTACTCTCCATAGAGGTACCTTCATAGAATGCTGTAAAATAGAAGCACACTTTTTTTCAATTCACCCAGTTAATCCCAGAACTTTGCTTCACCAATGGAGAAGCAGGTGCCCTGCAGTTGAACTGATATCCCCAAGGTCAAGCAGGCAGGGGATGATGGAGAGGATACATTGATCTGGGTTCTGATACACTTGAGAAGATTTTCCACTGGAGCCCGACTCAACTCTAGAGGCCATAGTTACTTTATTCTAGTGTCCCAAAGGCAACACACACACAAGTATCCTTTAAAATGGAGTTTCTCAACCTCAGCACAACTGACATTTTGAGCCAGATAACTCATTGCTCTCAGGAGGCTGCTGTGTGCACTGCAGGATGGTTATCCCCACCTCTGGCCCTGGGATGCCAATAGCCAAAAAAACAAAAAACAGCCTCAAACTTTGGGCAATGCCTCCTGGGGAATAAGGTTGCATGCATTTGAGAACCATTCCCTTAGCACAGGAGAAGAACAAAAGATTCTACCCAGGGCCCTCACAGAAAGACACAGCCCCACAAGCAGGCTAAGTCCTACACAGCAGCAGCCACAGGCCCTGCCTGAGGGGCAGACCTCATTCTCCTCATGGGCACATACAACAATCTCCCTGTCATAGCTAGATAGAAGGGTCTCCAGTACTTAGTGTGTGAGCCACATTTATTGCAGTGCTCATCAGAATGATTTCATGGTAATACACCTTAAGGGGAGGCCTTTCTCCCCTCCCAAAAATGGATTCAAATTTCAGGCTCTGAATATTTAAAATTGTTCCAGAATTAGCCATCTGAAGACCTGTGTTGCAGACCATGTGAGTGAAAACCTTGGGACCTTCGTAATGAAATAAAATGTGATATTTTTCCTAAAGTGTGTGCCCTTGGACATTACTTCCTGCAGCTCTGGGAATTCCCTGAGGCAGTGAGCCACCAGCTTGTACTTGATCTGAACTTCCCTTCTCTCCTGTCACCTTCTCCTCTCTGCCCCAACATACAAGGAAAATTCTTAGTTAAAATACATTTTGTGTTCTTAAAAGGAACATGGTGGTGGGGTGGGGGAGGACACACACAATCTATTGTAACTATCAAAAAGTTGATAGATTATTTTCATCAAATATTCTATTATTGACATATTCCCATGTACCTTGAATTTTTAACAACACTGGGATTTTGCAAAGAACACCAACTTATAAAGCCTCTTCATATATACTACTGTATTTAGTCCTTTCAGCAAAATCTAAGGGAAAATCAAATCCAAAGAAATTGAGTAATTGTTTAAGATAATCCAATGAGCTCACAAACCATTACTTCAATATGGATCCTGAGAAGAAAAAACTGTGTATAAAATAAATGCCACATTGGATTTATTTTTTCTGCATTGCCATCATCCAGAAGCATTTTAAAATTATTTCAGAGATTCCCTTTGAGCCAGCAACATATTATTTTTAATATTTTTGAAGGCTCTTACCCATCATACTTCAGGTTAGACCATATATATTCCCCTCCCCTTCAAAAAAGTCAGATAGGTAAGTGAAATACAGGTTTAAAATACTGAAACTTATTATTGTCTTCTGTAGTTTATATTTTTGACATTTTTTGTCTCTGAAAGCAATGTCAAATAATAATTTCTAAAAACATCTAATTACATTTAGAACAGTGGTTTTCAAAATATTGTTGTAGTAATTTTTTCCTTGAGGAAGTCTTGAATGGATCTCCAATATAATGATAAGGAGATTTCCCATTTGGAGGGCAATCTAAGAAGAAGACCTATGCTCTATCTCCTATGGTGAGCTTCCAGAGTGAACATGCTAACTTGGAAATGGATCAGAAGTATCTATTCACTGAGGCTAGGCTGAATGTTCTCTGGTTTGGTACAACAGACCACTACATTGTGATGTGTGTATACACTGAGCCTTGACTGACATCTCATAGGGCACAGCGCCTGATAGGATAGCAGTTTTCTAGATTGTCTAAGTTTAGCCAGTTGAACATGCGAAGATTAAAATCGCATGTGACCATAATCAGTAACACATTCAAGAGTTCAAATATATAACAAAGCACAAGAATCTTTATTCTAAAGTCTACAGAAAGATGTACAAGCCTGATAATACTAAGGTAATGTGTTGGTGGGTTTCAGTATTAACATGGGGAAGCTAATTTGTTTTAGTGTGCATTTTGCACAATGTTTTTCTTGATTGTTTTTCATCATAAGTTTGAGATTCTGCAAATTTTTCTAAGTTTTTTTCATTTACTGTGAAATTTCTTCATTTCAGGTAAGGCATCTTACCACTTTATGGTCTTACATTACTTCCTTTGGGATTTTTCACCAGAGAAGCTCAAAGCTTCTAATGCCAGTGCCTTGAAATGCTTCAGTGAAGGTCTGATTAAGATCTTGTGCCAGTGAAGCAAGTACATAATGACATTTCCTATTCAACTGGTAAATAGCACCTTAATTAGCCAACAGTAGATACACTCTTCGCAAGGTAATTGGTGCATCTAAAAAACATTAGCAAAGACTTTTTGCAAGATTCAAACCTGGGAGCTACATAAAGGGAACAAGAACAATGTCTGGCTCCCTGAGGCATTTACTCATCTAGTTGTGAGAGTCAAGGTCAATTTTAGGCAAAGTCTAACTTCACTATCTTATATATAATTTAGAACAGATTTACCAACTCAAGTACTTTTGATCAATCAATAGGCCATTCCTTACTAAGCCTCTACTTAGGGCACACTTATTTTTAAAATCATGTTTGATTACAAAATCAGAAATATTTAGAATTGTAGTGAACCCTAGCGATCACTTAATTTTGAGATCTCCCAAATATTTCATCAGTGACACTTGTAGCAAACTTCCTTTATAAAATCACATGGAAGTGTTAACAGTGTAGATGCTTATCACCCCATGGAGGTAATGTTTTGGCAGGTATGGAGTAGAGCCTGCACATCTACATTTTTAATAAACATCCCTGATGACTCTGATATACAAACCAGTTCTGGAACTACCAACCAGGTCAGCTCCGTAATTTTATAAATGACCTTGCCCAAAGTCAAAAGTGACACAATCCCAGGTCTTTACTGCCTGCCCAGCTTCCCTTCTTCCACCTCAGTTCACATCTGTTTCAAGGAAAGTGTTCACCAATCCATGAGTTTTCATTATATTTTGTTCATTTTGAGTGTCTGTAACTCTCCAGCCTTAAGAGTCATAACCAATTACGAAAAACTTGAAAGTCTGATCTGCCCCCAACTCTAGGTCTAATTCTGTCCTAACAGAGTGGATATGAAGAGCTAGAAGCCAGAGGCTTTGCATCTAGGAAGTTCAACTGCTAATCTTATCTATATTTTTATTTTTTAAGTTGTAGATGGACACAATATATTTTCTTTATTTTTATGTGGTACTGAGGATCAAATCCAGGGCCTCACACATGAGAGGTAAGCACTCTACCATTGAGCTACAACTCCAGCCCTATATTTTACATTCTTAACTCCCATTTGATTTTCCAAATTCTGAAAATGATTTCATGGTAATATACCTTAAGGGGAGGCCTTCCTCTGCCTCTACACATATATGTGTTGTTTACATGTTAAAGTCTCATAGCTCTAAGAAACAATTAGAAGAGGATCCGAAAGAGCACACCATGATATACCATTCATGTGTGTTTGATACGGAAGGTTGTCCTAATGTAGAAGCCTCTTTCTCTTCCCAGACTAAACTTTTCATCAACTAGCAGGAACTGGTGATGGGTTCAATCTTGTGTCTTACATACATACCACTTAGCACTATGCTCACCCACAGTAAAAGCTCAAAATATATTTTTGAATGCAGATGCCAGCTTAGGAAGTACATCTCAGCTCTCATTAAGCAGATGTGTCCTGAGAAGGACAGACCTGTCGGCAGAGCCAGTATTGGGGACACCTCTCAATGGAGGTGATTTGCCTGCAGCAGGGACAGGAAAAGCTTGACTACTATGGCTCTTTAAAATGAATTTGCTTCTTGGAAATTCATGCACTTTTCAAATGACCATGAATTTGGCCTTTGATATGAATGCTGGTTATTTCTAGTATTTGCCCATCTGTCAGGGAAATGCCATATTGTCTTGGAAAACCCTAGAGCCTTCAAAATCCGGGAATTTGTTTTTCTAATAGTGTCTTCACTAGTTCTCAGCACAGTGAAATTTAAAACAAAAAGTAAACCAACAAAGGAAAAATGAAACCAACTGATTTTTTAGAAGGACAAGACAGTCTTCCTTTCACCTCTGCTGTTGCTACTGCTAGTCTCCTGCCTGGAGCATCCCACCCTTCCCTCCCAGGGGCACCCCACGCCACCTCTATGGCCACACACACTGCTGTTTCTTTCTTTGTTTTTACTCTGTATTAGGGGCCACCTATATATTCCTTCCTCAGTCTTTCTGGACCTTCTGGAGTCCAGAAGAAACACTCTTCTTCGATGTTGTCATCGTTGTCGTCATCATCACCGTGGTGCCCCCTCCCCCAATGTCCTGTACTCCACAGGTCGAAGTGCTTGTGGCACTGGATTACACTTGTCTCTCTGTCCATTTGTTTGGCTTTCTAGACAGTAAGTTCAGCAAGGACTGGGGCAAATCCTACCTGTTGTACATCCAAATTTTTTTCTACTATAAGAAATAGATACTGGGTCTTAGCTCCCTGTTCCTGACACAGAATTCTTAAAACCCTTGTAATTTCCTGAGTGATAGTGGTACCAGAAACATCTTTTGGTATAATTTTTTTTTCCTGACACAAGAGTTTTTAAGACCCTTGGAATATGCAGGCAGTGAGAGTCTTTTTATATAGGATGAATGGTGGCTGGGGTCCCTAGATAGCTTCAGTCATTGGGCTGGTCATCAGAGGAAATAGCCATGTGATTGGAGGGCTGGCCACTTCCAGGGAGGAGAGGGTGTGGAGACTGAGTTCCCTTGTCAGTGACCAATGGTTTAGTTCTTTACGCCAGCATAATGGAACCTGCATAAAAACCTTCAAAGTTTGGAGAGTTTTTGGGTTGCGAGATCATCCATGTGTGTGGAAGGTGGTGTACCCCAACTCCATGGGGACAGCAGATTTCCAGACCTTGCCCTGTGTGTGTTTTTATCTGACTATTGATAACATCCCTTATAGAAAACTGAAAAATGTAAGTAAAGCGTTCCCCTGAGTTTTGTATGTCTTGAGAGCAAATGATCAAACATGAAGGGGAGATTGTAGAATGTGTGATTTATAGTCAAGTCAGACAGATCTGTGAATAACCCGAATACCTGTTACTTGATACATACATACAATATATACATTCATATATATATATATATATTGGTGTTCCAGTCCCACAATTTTTTAAAATATTTTTATTTGTTATTGATGGACCTTTATTTATCTTTTTTTTATATGTGGTGCTGAGAATTGAACCCAGTGCCTCACACATGCTAGGCAAGTGCTCTACCACTGAGCCACAACTCATGGCACAGTTTGGGGGACTGAGCCCTGAACCTATGGGATCTATGCTAACTTTAGGTAGTTAATGCCAGGACTGGATTAAATTGTAGGATTCCAGGTTGGTATTCATAGAGAACTGGAGAAATGCTTGGTTTTTGGAAACCACACATCTGGTGTCAAAAGCATTGTGCATTTAGGAACAGTTTTTCTTTCAGTTGTTCATGCTCATATCCCCAAACACTACATACACTCCAAGCGAAGATTTTTTTCCCCAAGAAAGTTATCTCTTATCCTACATTGGAAAATATTACAGAGCACTTCTTCAAAGGGGGGAAAAAAAAAACCTCTGAACTAATCTCAATCAATAACAGTTATGTATGTTTACACAGGTCACTAATATAATTACTTATTTTTAATGGTAAAAAAATTATCAAGTTAGTAATTATTTCTAAAGATATAATCTCAAGATTACAAGGTATTTGAGGTCATTGTAAACAAGCCTTTTAATGATGATTTTATTGAACAAGATTATGTTTTGAAGATACTAGTTCTATAGCTATGAATAAAATATGGAAATGAAATTACCATGATTCTATGGGAAATAACTACTTTTGGTCTGGGGTACTCATGGATTCAAAATGGCTGCATCTCAACAATATAAGGTAAGATGCTCTGAAAAACTATTTTAGGCATGACTGAGAAATAGCTGGTGAAGATGTGAATGATAAAAAGACACACAAAGAATATGAGTTAGTTGTTAAAAACTAAGCATGGGAAAATATTTCTAAGGTAACATACTATGTAGACTTTATGTGATTTAAAGTATGCATGTCAAACTTAATGAACAGATCATATGCTGTTAAGTAGAAGGTAGCTGTTTTATCAAGATTTCTCAGTTATTTTGATATTCACATTAGCCAAAAATTATGGGAATTTTCTTATTACAAAATAAAAAGATAATAATATTTGCGAAAATTATGTTTGGGGAAAACACAGCTTTCAGTTTGTTGATTCAGTGAAAACTACAGTGATGGATATAGGATGCTCTAACATTGGCCTTTTGAGAGCTGTATTCAGACTGATTCACCATTTCTCAGAACCAGGAAGATTCCCCAGAAGGCCCTATATATGTAGTAGTCAGAGCCATAGCAGTTGTAAAGGCCAACTCATCCTATATACATCCCATCCTGCCATTGTCACCCATGCACAAGGACAAAGCAAGGTCATTTTTCCACATCACTCATGACTTTGCTGATTTCAGAAACCCAAACCAAACTGAATAAACAAAATAGATTTGATAGTTCAAGTAACTAAGAAGTCGTCTGGGGATATGATTGTTTCCTATCTGAACTTCTTCAGAGGCTCAGAAGATGTGAGAAGGACTCTGCTTTCCTCTACCTCTCAGCTTTTCTTTCCCTTCATGTGTGACTAATCCTCAGGCAGCCTATTCCCTCTGGCTAACAAAAAAGGAAGCAGCTTCCAGACCTAAAATCTCTCAGCTCAAGTCCAGTGGGAACACAGCCCTGCTGCACCCAAGCTCAGGTCCAACAGGAACACACTTCCACTCTGCCCAAGCCTTCCAGCACCACCTCCATGCACTGCTTTGGTTCTAGGTAGATCATGGTCACATTCCCAACACGACACCATGGCAGGGGTAAACATCCAAAGAACATCCTGAGATAAGGAGGAAGAATGCTTAGTTCTGTACAGGGAAAATGGAGGATCAGCAGTCTGAAAGATGAATGGTCAGAGAAAATAAAGACAAGAGGTGTCCATTACATTCTAATGTTTTTTTTCTGATTTTAACAGTGAACCATGTTAATTGTATATTATTCAAAAGGTTTTAAAAAAAGGAAATAAATGTACCACTCATATTCTCACCTCTGAATAGAATTTTATTTTGTGTCATCCAAATTTTTTTCTACTTGTGCAATTTCTATACAATGGCAATCAATAGTGTGACTCATAGTTGTAGATCCTGTATTTCCACTTACATTAAATTGATAAGAATTTTTCCAGAGTGCGAATAACCTTTGACAGGCAACTTTAAACTCTTCATTACAAAGTACATTTTGTGTAATCATCTCACTTCTCTCTAGTGTGGGTCCTCCCCCTTGTACTTAATCTCAGGTGTTGATCCCCATCTTCTTGTCCATCTCCCAGTCTCAATGCCAGGATTACAGTTTTGGCACTGGATGTTACACTGGAACTGTTCTTTAGGACTTATCCTTTCCTGGCACAGCAACTGTCTGTTGAGACACAACTGAAAGATGGCTGGGATCCCTGGTCCAAGACTATGAGTCTTTTTTCTTCCCCAGCTTCTGCATGTGAAGTCAGTACAGTCATGCCTTCAAAAAGCTCATACTGAGCACCTACTAAGTGCCAGTCACTATTTGCACTGCTGAGAATAGGAGAGTGTGCAAAAACCTGTATTTTCACTATGGTCATAGTCTGGGGAGAAAGACGATCTTATTCAACAACACAGGCAAAATCACCACTGTGTTAAGTGCACTGACAGAGATGCATGTGGAGATGTGAGCAGTTCCAACAGGAGAATCTGATCTATTCGGCAATGATTTTTCTAAGGAAGAAACAATGGCATGGGGATCTAAAGGATGAATGAGCAGTTCTAGTTTTAGTCTGCTTTTTCTCCACTGTGTCCCAAAGATCTGACAAGAACACTTAAAGGAGAAAAATTTTATTTTAGGGCTCTCATTTTCAGAAGTCTCAATCCATAGAAGGCCAGCTCCATTCCTTGGAATTCAAGGTGAGGCAGAACTTAATGGTGGAAGAGTGTGGCAGGAAAAAAGTGGCTTAGGACATCACACCAGGAAGCAAGCAGAGAGCTCTTCTCAAGAGGGACTAAATATATATCTCAAAGGCATATTCCCAGTAGACCTACCTCCTACAGTAGCACCCTACCTGCATATAGCATCCAAGTAATCCCTATCAGGGGAGTAATGCACTGATTAGGTTAAAACTTTCATAACCCAATCATTTTACCTCTAAACTTTCTTGCATTGTCTCATACATGATCTTTTGGAGAATACCTCACATCTGAACCATAGCACCCCTGATTCTGATAACTTAAAATGGTACTCCTCAGACAGCTTCACTAACAAGGAGGTCAGGGAATCCTTCCCCGTGGAAGTGATGTTTGAGCAAAACCCTAAGGAAATTAGGAGGAAAGTCATTCAGATATTTGACTGGAAATTCCCCAGAGATGAGAAGTGTGTGCAGAAGCCCTGAGGTGAGTGAGTGCCCTGTGTGGTTCAGGAAGGTCAGAAGACCTGTGGCTGGAGCACTGGGCTGAACAGAGGAACACCTAGGAGGCAAGGTCTTAGAGTGACCAAGAGTGGAAGGGCAGGTCATTACAGAACATTGTAGAGAAGTTGAATTTTGAATAAGATGAGCTAGGGGTAGAACCATTGAAGGGTTTGGAGCAGAGTGACTCAATCTGACATGTACTTTAGAAGGAGCAGTATGGCTGTGTTGAGAAGAGATTGGATAGACACAATGACTCTTGAAACATATTTGTGTTTGTATTTTATAGAGGAGGAAGTAGAGGCTCAGAGAATGTAACTTGACTGAAGTCATATAGTAAACAGATCTGACTTAAACTTAGGTTTCTCTGGTCTTAAATACATGCTCTTTCACCATGTTAGAAAAGTGTGTGTGTGTGTGTGTGTGTGTGTGTGTGTGTGTGTGTTAGAAAAGTAGGATCATATAACACTATGAGAATATTTTTTTTTCCACATTTTCACTTGGGATGTCATGAAGTGACCTGACATTAAGTATTTTTCCTAGTGTTATCTTTGAGGCCTACAGCTTAGTCCATTACATAGAAGTGCTGTCTTCAGATAACCCACCTCCTGTTTTCAGTTTTGCTCACTGAATCCTTAAGAAAATACTTGCATTGGAAAGTCTTCCTTTCTTTTCAAGAAAAAGGCCAAATGTCCCGAGAAAAAATATGTACATGAAAATATCTATGAGAAAGTTTTAGTTGTCACATGAAAAAGAAACAATTTAAACTCTTTGACTGCTTGGTCCTTTTTACTTTTAAATGATCTAAAACAATTTCTTTGAAAAATCACATTTCTATATTTTGTGAAATAAACATGAACCTACACAAAACTCCTACTAATTAATCAGGTTTGGAGATGCAGCCAATATGTTCATGACCAAAGGCAATACCATGTGCAGAAGTTAAAATGCCTATATTTTCCTATTTTTTAAAAAAATATCATTGGGCAAATGTTCTTGCTTCACCCTCAGGAGCATTAGATCTTAATGGTTTGATAATGGTAAGTAAATGTGTAACATATAAGTAAATGTGTTACAGAAGCTTAGAGTAGAATTTCCCCCTTATCTGTTACTTTGCCTAATGTAGAATCCAACCTTTCTTACAAGATTCCTGAAGTTTCCCTCGTATCCTTTACCATCACAAAAAGATGAGCTTGTCCCTTTTCTTCTTTTTCTTGGGCACTGTCAGTGCTGTGGACATGAGCGAGCCACACTGTAAAAGGACAAAACATCCCAAATTTCTCATGGATCAAGGCCAGCGGTTGAGCCTCTGCAATGCTTCACAAGGTAGAACCAGAAACAAGAAATTATTCAATTAAACCTCTGTACTTCAGCACTGTAGCAACAAATAGGCTATTTCTGAAGCAGTTTTACCAGTCTCCAAAGGAGTATTCCCTCAGTACCAGTGATAGAGTTGTGCCAAAGTACCAATTTTCAAGAGTATTCAAGTGCAAAAATGATACTTTTCTATGTGCAAAAGAACTTGCTTTTGTTATTTTCTAAGATAGAAGGAAAGCTCTTTTCCCATTTTGGAAATCAATAAGGCTTTTTTCCCTTCCATTGCCATGGGTTATTATAGAAAAAACTACCCATGTTCCTGAGGAAAACTTGTGAAGACAACTATTGAAATGGAGCCAGCTCTGCTTTCCCTGTGGGCAGCTGGGAGGCTGGGTAGGGACTGTGTTTGAAAGGATATGATGAATATCCATTCAGATTGCTAAGACTCAGACATCCCAGCCATTATAAGATGTTTGCTGTATCATGAACTAATATTTTCTCGAATTCAGGATAAGTTCCCTTACCATTTCACAGAGGACATCACTAGCAGAACACATTTTGTGCACTCTTTATGGTTCCTAAACCAGAGCTTTTACAGTAATTCATGATTTAACTAAAGACACAGCCCATAACCAAGAAAGGCACTGCTAGCCACAGAGAAGAGATGGTGCCTCTCTGAGCAGCTGGTTCTAACGGTGGGCTTACGTGTAGGTATGTAGCCCGGAGCAGAGTGACCAGTAGACACTGCTGGTGGCATAGGTATCATAGAGTAGGTGGAGCTACTCAGGTGTGAGATCCTCTCTTTATTAACTGTGTGATATTGCCTAGCAATTTTAATTTTCTTAGTTTCATGTTTTCCATCTGCAAATGAGAAGAGAAGTACTTAACAAGATTGTTATGAGGATTAAACAGGATAACACACTTAAAATGCCTGGCATAAAGCATGATATGTAACAAGCATATAAATGGTGACAGCATGGTAGCCTGCTCCTCTTCCCCTGCACAGGAAAACACGTCTGCTCTTAAAGGGGCAGTAGCTGGGCGTGCATTCTCAATCCTTCTCTTTCCACTGACAGGACCTTGAAAAACCATTTTCTTAGTGTCTATTTCATACTTACTTCCTTACAGAGTAGGGAATTTAACCACTTGCAATTACTCCAAAATCATTGAAGATTATTTATAATAATATATAATATTAGAACAAAATTAAAATTACATGGTATTAATATATCAATTATTTACATTTTATATTAAATATACATTGCATATTATATATATGTATGTATAGTTGCATTTCATATTATATTTAATGTGCTACATAGTATACTTAATTAAAAGTTATACATTAAATATATAATACACATTAAGTAGGACCTATACTAGTAGTATATTTTAACTCTGAATTCTATGGAGGATACCTGTATTTACAAGAGTGATAAAGGAAGAAGAGGGAATTAAAAGAAAAAAAAAAGAGGGAGGTCATACACTTTGGGAATTAAGGCAGTCTGTGGGCAAAGAAACCTGAGGAACCTTACAGGTGCAGAGCAGCTTGGGTACAGCGTTGTCCCTAATGTGGCATATTTTGGCACTGGATTTTTGAGTGGATATTTCTTTACATTCAGTTGAAATCTAAACTCTTTTTCACATCCTTTATTTTGTGTAGTCCTTTTACAAGTATTATTGTTCATTTCATGTATAGATCCATTTCACTTTTCCATCCTACTGGGCTCTTTGGAATTTTAAATGTGTCACCAAATATCTATGTGATAGCTTCTGGTTTTATATTCGCAACTAATTTGTCAAGAATGTGACTATCTCTATCCTTAGCAATTAAAAGACTCTTGCTATATGGTTGAGGGGAAGTAGAGCTCTCTGATAATTATCTTCTAACTGGTCATCCATTGGCATTGATCATAGTAACACATCCTAGAAGAGTTTCTAGGGAGTCACCATAATGTGTACTTGAGGTCAAATTTAACTTAGGTATTTAACAACAATATCATGATCATATTATAAAATGCTTTGCTAAGATCTGGATATGATTCATCTGTGACATTTTCCAGCTGTTTCAATCTGCAATAATTTGTTCTAAGTGAACCCATGCTGGCTCCCAGTAGCCTTGCATTCTTTCATAAGTGTTTACAAATTGTGTCTTTTATAATTAATTTTCAGGTCCTGCCTGGGACTTACATCAAGCTCACCTGCCTACAGTTAGAAATAGCTATAGTAGCCTTTCTCCCCCACCCCCACCCTTGCATCAAGAAAAACTGTCCAGTTTCAGGTATAAATGTGTCTTCTGTTCCTTAAAGATTGACAAAAATGATTTAGCTATCCCCTTTACAAGTGATTTTTGCACTTAAGAAAATATGAGAAGACAGGAAGCATGGATATTTTGGAAGCATAAGCACTCTAGAACCTTCTCATCATTAGGGGTTTTCTTTCTGCTGAGATCCTACTCAAATTACCCCCATCTGCCAGATTGATTCAATATCTCCAGAATGTTTCATATCCATAATCACCTTAAATGCTTTGCTGGCTTCATAGTCCCAGTGGAGTTCTGTTATCTCCAAGAGATAATCTCTGACCATCTCATTTTCTCCTTCCTCTAAATTACATGAGTATTTAAAAAACTATTATTATATTGAGCTTTTAATTCTAGGTCAAAAAAGATATCTGTCTTTTTTTTTCTAAATGGGAGGCTATTTAAAAGCAAGAACTCATTCTTCCTTTTAATACTTATTTTACAAAAATACTGGGTATTGAGAAAGTTTTGTTGACTAAAAATAATAATGTCTTCCCTTTACCATCATAATCACACACCCAAAATTAGACTTCTGTTGACTTCTGACATCCAAATATCAGTTGCAAGACTGGAACTGGATAAAAACCATGATTTTCATAGTGGAGAGTGCGCTTAATAAGGATCATCTTTTTAAAAATTAGTTTAGTTTATATTGTACAAGATAGATGCCCATCTTAGTCTTCATTCCAAAATTAAAAAAAAAATAGTTACCCTTGTAACTGAGAAATCCAAAAACAGGGCTGGGGTTAACTGAGGTGGCTCATTCCAATGGCTCATGGGATGTCACCAAGAACTGAGTTTCTCTCCTTCTTTTCATTCTACAGTTTCAACTTCATTCTCAGATTCTGTGTTAGTATTTTAAACAAATGTTTATGTAACATATTTAAAAAGTTAGTGACAAAGTTAGTGACTAAAAGTATGCATAAATGTGTTCTCTTAGAGTTCTGGAGATCAGGAGTCAGCAAATAGGTCGTGCACTTGTAAGAACATGGTGCTCACTGGGCAAGTTCCTTCTGGGGGCTCCACAGGAGAGTCTGTTCTTGCCTGTTCCAACATTGGTAGGTTGCCTGCATCCCTTGGCTTAGGAACCCCTTCCAATATGGCATCACCTTGACCTCTGACTTCATCATGATGTCCCTTCTTTAACTTGATTCTCTGCCTCCCTTCTCCATCTGATAAGAACCCTTGTGATTACAATGTGTTCACCCAGATAATGTGAGATAATCTTCCTATCTAAAATCCTTGATTTTATGCATAAATGCCTTTTGTCATGATATGTACCATATTCATAGATTCCAGGATTAAGATGTTGTTATCTTTGGTGGACCATTATTCTTCCACCATAGTCTTTCCCTTGGAAGATATACATCCATCTCACATGGAAATTATGTTCACCCTTTCCCAACATCCCAGGGCTTTAATTCATAGCAGCATCAACTCAAAGGTCTAAAACTCATCTACCTATGAATTAGCTGAATGGTCCTAAATCTCACTATCTAAATACAGCACGGGTGAGACTCTGGGCATAATCCATACTAGTGAAAAATTCATCTTTATTTGTAGACCTGTGAAATTAGAAAACAAATGATATAATTTCAAAATACAGTGGTGTGAAAGCATAGGAAGTCAGTTTCTATATATTCCTGTTCAAAAGGGATAAAGTAGAAGAAAAAAATGGTGTTATTGGTCCCAAGCAATTTTGAAATCCAGCCAGGCAAAACAGCATTATTTTTCAAGGTTTAGGAATAGTTCTGAGGTTTATAGCTCCATCTTTTTGGTTCTTTTCTCTAGCTCTCAGTCCTTGGGACTATCCTTTTTTTTTTTTTTATTTTCCATGAAGGTTAGCACATTTTAGTAGTTGAGTGCTTTTATCAGTCTATTTCCTATCCATAGAATTGTAGAAGTCCAAAAGCCTCATTTCATTTTGTCCTTTCTCTGCTAGACTAAACTGACAAGTGTTTCTGCTGGTAAAACATTCCCAAGAACCTTGTTGGTCTCCCACATATATCTTGAATATTCACTTCATTGAATAAGTGGCTCCTCCATGGACCTTTCCTGGATAATCTCTTTGGTATTCTAAAATTTAAAAAATAAATAAAATTAGTTACCATTTAGTACTTCTGGTTTCAGATGAGACAACTAAGAGGATCCTTAGAATGAAGAGATTATTCTTGAGTCTCCTGCCTAATTTACTCAAAGCTCCTGCCATGGGACTACATATTCTGACCTTTTAACCTTTCTGATATATGAGCCAAAGAGACTGTCTGGTCTTGGCTTTCTCTCCAGGCCTACTTCCTGATCACAGATCTTTTCATTTCAATGTCTTTTGTCATCTGAATAGATTGAAACTTTCACAAATTATTAACCACTGGTTCTTTATGCATAATTGCCCTTCCCATGTTACATATTTCCCTTTTCATATTTTACTATAAACAGCAAAGAGTAATCTGGACACATCTTCAACAACTTGGAAACTTCTCAGTGCATATCTGAGTTCATCACTTGCAAGTTTTGCTCCCCACAAAACTGTTAGACACAATAATGCTAAATTTCCCTCTATAACCAAGATGTCTCATCTCATTCCTCAATGGCAACACCTTTGGTGTTCTTATCTGTGCCAATAGTCAATTCAAGGCAATCTAGGCTTTTTCATCTCATGTTTCTTAAAATTCTTCCAGTTTCTGCCTCTTGCCCATTTCCAATATTCCTTACACATTTTTAAGAATTTTTTTATGGCAGTACCCTTATGTCACGGTACCAAAATCTGTACTGACTTCCCATTACTCCTGTAACAAACTACAAAAAATTTAGTGACTTCAAACACCACAAGTTTATGACCTTCTATTTAGGGATGTCACATAGGTAGAATCAGTGTGACACAACCATGGTCAAGGGATCAGCAGGACTGTACCTCATGCAGGCTCCAGGGAAGAATCAGATTTTGCCTTCTGTAGCTTTCAGAGGCTGCATCCCTGCATTCTTGGGCTCATGGTCCTATCTAGTAATGGAATCATCCTGTCCTGACCCCTGCTGTTGATGTCACATCTCCTTCTCTGTCTTTGACTTTCTGTCTCCTCCTCCTATTTTCTAAAGATACTCAGGGTTCAATCTGTGTATGGGGTGAAGGTGGGAGTTCATAACCCACTTGAATCAAAGTGTCAAATATGATATGCCAAGAAATTTGTAACGTTTTGAACAACCCACAATAAAAAATTAAAAAAAAAAAAAAGATACTCAGGGTTACGTTGGGCCCACTGGGTAGTCAAGAATAATCTCTTCATCCTAAAGTCCTCAATTTATCACATCTGAAAAATCCCTTTTTTCATGTAAGGTGACCTAGTCACATGTTCTGAGGATTAGGATATTGGCATTGTGGAGTGGGGGAGGATTGTGGAGTGAGGACCCTGTCTACTACAAGGTCCTCAGGGGAACTTAATGAAAATGCCAGGATTTCTCCTAAATTAGCACTTTGACTGAAGCTCATGCTTTTCTACAATCTGGGGGGAGAGTTTCTCCTAGCAGTGCTTCCTTGAGATTCCATGAGGTCTCAATCCTGTCAGCCTCAGCAAATGACTCCTTCACTCTGATGGGTTGGTGGGCTCACCTCTGAATTTATCATCATAATCAGGACAGGCTAAAGTGACTTGGGATCTACTTCTCAACTTTGTGGTTGAAAATGTGGAGGGGTAGTACTCTCACCACAAACTACCACGAAAAAGAAGAAAAAGGTATTCTGAGCCAAATAAGCAACCAACCAACCGGAAGGAAATCAAAATCAAACCAGTGTCAACTAAAACACATCCTTTCATCTCATGATTATAAATTAGCCAAAGACAATGACTATATCATATCTAAATTCACATGTGCTACATGGACAGTACATAAATCAATTGTCTAACATAATAGCTATTTAAAAATAAATGAATGACTGGTAGATTATCACATTGCCCTGTTCACATAGTTTGACATTCAGTAAAATTCATAGCCTAATATGTACCATTGACTACATGTTATTACTTTTGCCAATAAATTCCTAAAATATCTTTTTGAAGGTATCCAAAGTCAGTTGACAGTATTGGCAGAGCACAAATAGATAAATATCATTAATTTTCTGAATTAAGGTAGAACAAGAAATATAGTTCCAAAGTGGGATCTCTAAAATGAATTACATACTTTTAATTTGGTTAATCTTAGGTTAATCTCAGGAAAACAAAACAAAATGCTTTTCCTGATACCTCCCTCCACACCTACACAGAAACCCATATAATTTAGGGTATATGTTATTTGAAGAAATGAAGGTATTGATGAATTTGTCGTCAGAACTCAAAACTGTGTCTGAATCCGCTATGTTTTTCCACCATATTAAATCATCAAAGGGGGCTCTCAACTGTCTTGGGTTATAGGAAGACCATCAATTACACTAAACCATTTTCTGTGGCTCCCATTCCTTTCCTCTTCCTAGCTTATATTTTGGTTTACTTTGTTCCTGATGAGAAAGCCAGGTGGGAAGTGGGTCTGACACCTCTGAGAGGAGGGATAAGGAAGTGCTGTGTCTCCCCAGAATAAACTACTGAGATTTGAGTCAGAAAATATTAAGGTTGTTTCCAAGAGAAGACTCCAAAATCAAGCTGAATTCATTTGAGGTGGAGGAAGAGTTCTGGGTAGGAGCATAAAAGCAACGGTCATTTACTCTCAGTTTTAGAATCACGTGAGCATCTAAGACAAAGAGTATTTAATGGATATTTTCTAGCAGATCATTGTCCAGTGGACTGATGGTCTGCACTACTCTGGGTACATCAGTTAAGGACCATAGTGAAGAGTAATTTGTTAGCAAGATTCATGGTGTGAAGCTGAACAGGGTACCTTTAAAGAGATGTGAGTGACATGGGACACTTTTGGTTCCTATGTTCCCACTTTTTGAGGGCATCTTTTTTACTGATGTGGGGAAAGAATGGACTTTATTGTTCTCTCAGGAAGATTGTAATTCTTCTCACATCCTTACCCTCTTATCTAATGGTTCTTTACAGTTTCAGCAGGGGGCAGGTTTGAACTCATTTTGCTCATCTGAGGAAAGCTAAAGATTCCCAAACTCACCTCAGGTGGGTGAGTAAGGGCATGTGCCCAGAGCCAATCATTTTTCATAAAATTTCTGAATGTTCACAAACTCCCTGAAGGTTTTTAGCAGGGATCTCCTAGAAAGTTCAGTGGACTCAGTTAAAACACTTTGCACTTTCAGAGACCTCCATATATTCAGCTAATAGAAACTTGGGTGTTTTGAGAAATTTTGGGTCAACAGAGAGTATCATTGCACTCCAAAGAACCGGAGCTCCAGGCTGGGGATGTGACTCAGTGGTAGAGTGTCTGCCTGGCAAGCAGGAAGCTCTTAGTTCCATTCCTAGCAACAACAAAACAAGTATATATCCTGCTTCAGAAAGTTCTGGCTTAAAGGGTACATCTTATTTTTACTTTTCCACAGCAGGAAGAAATGGACAGGACTAAGGATTGGAAACACTCCTGTCCAGTTTTAATGTCATGGGAATTTTCCTGGTGGTGATTTGATCCATATTTTTCATGCCCGCCCCCTCTCCTTTCTAAATAGATGTTTACATTTTATCCTCTCACCCCCTGGTGAATTTGAGAGAATGACAAGAAAGTGTTCAGAAGAGAGAAAAATGAATAATGTAATACAATGACGAATGAGAAAAGTTCAGCTGAACATCTTCAAAACAACATTAACCAAAATGGCGCATCTCTTCATCATCCTTTCTGGCCAAATTAATTGGTTTCCAAGTTTGCCAGTTCAGCAAAAATATATGGCATGTGTGTTATCCAAGTTCCACCCTAGCACGTGTGAGGGGCACAAAGATGAAAGACATACAACCTCTCTGCTCAAAGACAGTGGAGCTCTCGCAGTAGAGACAAGATATAAAAGTAACTCAAAACAATTTCCTGAAAGTTCTTTCCTGTTCACACCCTGCTTGCTTGTGCTCTCTCTCTCTCTCTCTCTCTCTCTCTCTCTCTCTCTGTGTGTATGCACACTTCACTCCATATCCAGGGGCTGAAGAAGTGTCTTTGTTGTTCTCCCAGAGCACTTCCTTATTACATAGACCATCGTGTGTTTATCATGATAATTTATAATTATCCATTTATGCTCCTCTCTCAACTGATTAAAAAAACCCTGGAGGACAGTGAGTGAATGCCACTAAATCTCCTGTCCATGTTTCCTAGGAGCCATCAGTACACAGTATATGTGTGGAACATACGAAACATGGTTAGTACTTTTAAATATGTTGAATCACATCTGGAAAAGAATGAAGACAGGTGAAATAAGATCTTTTACACAAAGAGGACACTAGCTATTATGTCAGGAAACAGCGGTCTGGGATTTGGTCATTGTATTTCTGGATCTCAGTTTCCCACTAGTTTTAGAAGAGAGTTGCATTGGGTGACTTTTTTTCTCCCCCAAATGAAAACCTCTCTTTTAAGTAATGCTGAGGGCAAGGAAGGACGTAAACACCCTAGCCACTCGCTCTAGCTTAAACACCCACCTAGGTTTCACAGTCATATAAAAATAATTTCCTGAATGTTGAGTGTCAGAAATGATTGCTGCAAAACACGCTCACGGTGTTGGCTGGTTTCATTGACAAAAGTGACTTCCCACGCCTGGCCCGCAGAGGGCATCCCTGCGCATTGATATGTAGACCAGGCGAATGCAGCTGCTGGAAGCCTCCTCCGTCCGCTCTTTTTTTCCCCTAAGCCTTCGTCTCTCTGCCCCCAACCCCCCTTCGCGTGGAATCTTTGCCTGATCCAGTTCGTTTCCCTCCGGTCTCCACATTTTCCCTTCCAGCCCTTCACTTCTCCGGATCAATGGATAGTACGGTTCCAACTCCCAGCTCACACACCGCTGGCGGACACCCCAGTAACAAGTGAGAGCGCTCCACCCCGCAGCCCCCCGCCTCTCCTCCCTTGGTCCCCTAGCTCTTGGAAGCAAAACGAACAGCATCACCAGCTCTCGCGCGGATTTTCCACTTCAACTTGACCCAACCGACGACATGGAACCAGCCTCAACCTTTTAATGCCCAGCCCAGTCACAGGATTGTTTGCCCTCTCCTCTGGATATTCTGTTTATTGATGACTTGCAAGCCCCGCCGAAAGCTATCTTCCCTTCTCTTGCTCCCTCCCTCTCCTTGAGTTACTTTACCCGGGCTCGGAATCTCTTGGACCGAATGGAACTTTTTGCTGCCTCTTTTTGCTGCTGATTCCCTCAGTGGACAAGGAAAAAGGCTTCGGAGGCAGAAGAGGCACAGGGGAGGTGGAGAAAGAGGTGGAGGAAGAGGACGAGGAGGAGGAGGAGGAGGAGGAGAAGGAAGCCGAAGGGGCTCGGCGCGCGTGTGTGTGTGTGTGCATGTGTACATGCGTGTGTGAGTGCATGTGTGTGAGTGCCGCCGCTGCCCAGGACCCCCGGCCCCGAAGGTGTTGGCTGAAATATGGAGAATAGTCTTGGATGTGTTTGGGTACCCAAGCTGGCTTTTGTACTCTTCGGAGCTTCCCTGATCAGCGTGCATCTTCAAGTCACCGGTAAGAGGTTCTTTCCTTTCTTCTCGTCGCTCGCCCACCCTCTTACCCCTTTTCCTTTCTCATTTCATTTGGCGAGAGTGGAATTGGGGTGGAGGTAAAATAAAAAGATATTCGGCGCTCCCTCTGTTCCCCATTTCCTCGCAGATGATAAAAGAAGACTTTTCCCCCTCCTTGGGGGCGGAGGATGTTGGCGGCGGGGGCGAGGGGCGCCTCTTCGCTCTTTAAAAAATCTAGTGCTTCTCTCATCTTTGCTTTTGCAAATACTTGGCTTGGTTTGGAGAGCGGTCTGACTGGGACAGGTGATGGGGATGTCGTTGAAAGGAACTGTGTTGGATCCTTAAAGCCTTAGAAACCTGTGAAGGGGAAGGCGAATTGGAGAACCGGGAGCAGCGGAGGAGGAGGACATTGAGGGGTCTTTGAGGAAGTCTGTGCGGGATGTAGCTGGTGGGGTTGACTCGTTTGTATGTGAATACATGCGCCTCCTGGTTTGGATTTTTGGACTTGCTGATTGAAAATCGGAAAAGGGACAGCTAATATGTTTGGGTAATTCGGAGGAGGGGACCTTGGTACCCAAGGAAGCGCAGAGTTGTCAGGAAGGAGGGAGGTACGTTTTAGGTTATTTTAATTTTAATTTTATTTTTAATGGTGAATGCAGTTCGCCAGCTAAGTCTCCAGATATCTCCAGGATACCTCCAAAACTCCGTATGATTGATATTCTGGGGAGCCAGCCCCTGGCCCTGGTACTTGGCAAACGCAGTTTCTAATTGAAAATGGCAAAACTGGCGACTGGATTTGAGCTAAAGCTGGAGAAAGAGGGATCCAAAGGGTGCTCCAGGCTGCTGCAGTCTTCGAGTACAGACCTGGAGCCAAAAGAATAAAAAAAGCAAAGTGACACATTATAAGGTTCACTCGTTTTGCGGAACTTCACCACAAGTAGACCGGCGCTGGGGTACTGGGGGCAGGCCTAGTGGGGAGGAGAGCCTCTGGCTGAACATTGAAATCCCTTAGGAAACGACCTTTCCCCATATCCACAAGAAAAGAACATGCAGGAAGGGACCAGGCTTTGGGTAGGAGCGCCCCAACCTGATCCTTGAAAATTAACAGGGAAAAGGATCAAATCTGAATGGCCAAGTCCCCAGCCTCCCTGGAGTCCTAAGCTCTGGCTTTCTTGTCCCCGCTATGTGCTGTGTGGCCAAGGGTTGCGAACTGGAGCACAGAATGCGCCTCTTCACGGTCGCTAGGGATTGAGGCAGTCAAACGCCCAGCCAGCCTGAAGCTTCCCAAAGCCTGGCGCGGCCACACGCGGGCAGAAATCCGTGTGCGTGCACGCGCACTCCATCCTCACCCTCGTTTGACCAGAAAGAGCGAGAGCGTGAGTGTGTGTGTGTGTGTGTGTGTGTGTGTGTGTGTATGCGCACGCGCCTGTGGTGCGCGGGTACCCGCAGCCGCGCGCTCGCTCTTATGCCCAGGATCCCTCCTCCCGCTCGGGCTGGTTCCCTCCTCCCTGGCTTCTCTCTCCCAGAGCTTTGTCCTCTGCAATTATTCCTAAGGAAGGTGGGCCAGGGAGCCCATCCTCACTGTAATAAATAGGTGTCTTTAAAAATTATCCTCCTCGCGACCCGCAAACGCTGCGGCGAGGCATAGAACTCTGCCTCTGTACAGAAAATTGACTTGCGCTCTTTCTGGCAGGTTGGGAGGCCATGGATAGCAGAGGGGAAGTTCAGAGGGGGCATCCCTTGCTAGGTAGGAAGTCTGCAGAACCAAAGGGGACTGAAGGTCTGAAATGCCCTGGCTGAATATATTGCATTGGTCAAGGTGTACAAAAATGGACAATGTCCATTACATGACAGTATTTTAAAGCCATTTCCCAAGTGACTTTTGTCTGGAAAAGGTTGGAAATAGATGAATGGCGATGGATTTAATATTTGTTTTATTAATCTCTAAATTAATTGACTATCCCCCTCCCACTTAAGTTGCTTGTCTAGAGACTTGTCATCATTTATTACTACTTTATTTTTCTTTTTAAAAGTTTATCTTCTTAGATTAATTTGTGCCTGAAAAGCAGATGAAAATATATACATACAAGGGATATGCCCATGGATAAGCTTGTCCATCTTTATCTTTAAACTTCTCTATGCTTCTAAATCCATTTCTGTTAATTGCAAATGAATTATGGTGGCCTTTGCACAGGTCCCAGGACACAGGATTGTGCACATTAGAGATATGGCTATGTCACATCACTCTGGTCATCTTTGCTCATTAATCTGAGTGTCACCTTTTTCTTAGTAGCAAAATCCACTCTTTGGGAACATGGTAGGAATTGGTGATAAAGAAAGCATAGTTCACGCTAAGGAAGGACCAGTAGGAGGTGCCCTTAAAAAGGCCAAGCCTCCAGTTTACCAGTAGTGTAATTCCCATTCAGCAGAGTGTTTAAAAGACTTTGTTGATTGGTAACAAAGGATTACAGAGACTTGCACAAAGCATGGGACCCTTTCCCACTTTCTAGGTAAAGTCTGAAGCTCCTGTGGATTTGTGCAGGATTATTATGGCACAACTGAGGGCATCCCTGAACACTGTCAGCATAAGGTGAGAACTTGATGCTGAGGTCGGAGGACCATGGCTTTTAGCAGGCTCTTGTAAAATGCCATCTTCTATGTTTGGCATGAGTCCCAGGCAGAGGCATCAAGTAGAGTCTCAGAATCTCAGGTAAGATGGGAATTGTAGATGATAGATGTTAATGAATAAAATAGGAGGTATGCCCATCAATTAATTAATTCTTCAAGTATGTTTGTATTATATTCTGTTGAAATAGTTTGTAAGTTTATGTAGTCTGGACCTGATGAAGTAAGGCTTGCTGCTTTCCCCCATCTACCACCCTTTTACCCACCCAACCAAATCAGGTCACTTCCTCCATCTGGGTGTGCTGTTAAGTGGAGGGAGCATGGCAGGACCCGAGTGCCCCTGGGCAGGCCAGCAGTCCACTCCTCTGTTGAGTGCTGCAGTATAAATCACCAGTAACCTGTCACAGTATCCGTTTCCCACACAGCAGCAGCTGCCCTCTGAGTTATGAAGCATGGGAAACAGCCACCACATGTGTTATGTGTGAATATATTAGGCTTAGTGCATTTGCTTTAATGCTCTTAAAAGCTGGGCTGGCTTGAACTGCTGATAGGCATTTTTTTTTTTCCCGGGGAGAGATTTATAACTTCTCAGTGTGTCTCACTTACATTTATTCCCTGGCAAGTTAACCTCTCAGCAAACTTCCTTGTTTCCATTGAGAAGGAAGAGCTTCAGTTCTAAATTCCTGAATGGACCTCTGCTGAAACTTCTTCCTAAAGTACATTTCTTTGCAGGCTGCAGTATGGTTTTCCAGGCCAGCAGGACATTTGACAAGAGTTTGGGGGGCATGATTTTTCTTTTTCTTTTTTTTTTCTTTTATGGAGGGGGATGTTTTTACTTATTTCTGGAGAGGGAAGAGATGATGCTGTGCCTTCTAAGGAGATCCCAGCACTCCATTTGTTTGTTGAGCATTTTTTATGAGAGAAGTGCTCCTGCTTCCTGGCTTGCATCTCCTGTTGCATGGATCCAAGGGTCTGGGATTCTTCAAATGCAAGAGTGGTTTGCTCCTGGGATGCTTCCAGGTGCACCAAGTCAAGTCATCTAATCTAGTGTGACCACTGTCCTTTGGAAACAAGCCCTGAGTTAAATCTCGACTTCCTGGCCAAAACAGTTGTACGTTTCACCTCATGCTGCCTGTTTGAAGGCAGTGCTGAAGTTTCCAAACTGATGATCTCTTTCTATAACAGAATGTGCCTTAAGATTACACTTAGCAAATATTCTTACTATATTTTTTTGGAGAATTGGCCATTCTAAACTTCTTCCTCATGCTTTTTCCAGTCAGTATAATGATAAGAAAAGAAAGCAGTTGTTTGGGAGCAATGTCTTAAACTAAAACCAAAACACATATACACAAAGAAGTGATGATTTCTACCCCCGCCCCCATGCTTTCTCCTATAAATGTTTAATTTTGGGGTTAATCGTGGTAGCCCTCACTGTGTAAGGACAGTTGTTATTGCGTTAGTGACTGAGTTCTTACCTGGCTAGAGCTCTCTCCAGTTTTCATAGTTCTGGCTTACAGTGTTGTCAGAAACTCACATCAAACTAGAATCACATTGCTCTCTTTGAATATTTGTTACACAACTACCAGCTCTAATGATAAATTTTTGATGGATTAATCTATCTCTGATGATAATCTCTTAGATGAACCATATGCATAAATTTCACATGAATTTCAGGAAACCTTAGCATTGCTTGAGTAAAAAGAATAATGAGTTAAACCCGCTGAGGATTGCTTGATTAATTAACTAAAGATAAAAAGTCACTTGGTTCTGGAAAAATACTGTAATCCCTAAAGTGGAAGGGTAAGTACTGTGCACATTTACAATTCATAGAATGCAAACGGCATCTTCTTTTTCATCTTCTCTCTCTCCTTGTTCCATTACAATGCTGCAGAAAAGGATTTAAGAGTTCTATGAGTTGTCACAATAGTTACACCTTAATGAATCCTAGCTTGGGATCTCACTAACTCTGATTGAAGCACACTGGATGAAATATTGACACAATGCCCAGTGAAATACACCTGTCTCCTGTGGCTGCTTCTTCTCCATGCCTGCCCCTGAAGGACCATAGTTCCTCTCTAAGCCATACAGCATCAGTACTGCCCCATTGGAGGCAGCCCAGGGAAGTCCTTCACACTGGGCACTATGTTTAACATGCTGTGGAACATTTTGCAAGGTAATAGGATTTTGCTGTGAAAACAAAATTTTAAATTTTTATGATGTCCCCCCCCCAACCCCCAGCGGAGAGTTAAGCTACACTCTGAAAACAGCTAAGTCCCACTGTTACCATAGTAGACTCAAACCTGTGGCCTTTCAGTCAGAATTATTGCAGTTCTAGAGCTCACCCCATTTTAAGTAGAGACCGAAGTGAGTGCTATAGGATATTAGTTTAGCTAAAGGAGGTCATTTGTTCACAAAGGTGTTACCCGGTTGGAATAACAGAACTTTAATTTTCTTCAAAGTTACTTTTTTTTTCCCCCCAGAAATCAGAGTATTTCTTAATGTCACCATAATTTTCATGGCATGGCATTTCCCTATGTATTTTAGATATATTCCTTCAAACAAGATCTCAGGTAAAGTGATATTTAACTTGTCAATAAGAAAGGATAAGCAAATCAGAATTTCCCTGCAGGCCAATAAAAAATATGCAAGATAAAATGACATGTTATATATGCCAAGTGGGTAATAGCAAAAAATAAAATGCAAATTATTATGCACCTTTATAATTGCAGCACTCAGGTAAATTGCAGCACAATTTAGTATCACACTTTTGCTTCTCCCACACGAGAGTGTTGATTCCTTATCTTACATTTTTCAGGTTCTGCACTGTGCAAACGTGAATAAATACAGGTTGGCTGATTGATGATCAAAATTATTATAGTGCTCTGAAGTTCTTTGACAAATTTTAGCCTGAGGTTTTAAAAGCAAACCCCTTTAACTCGACTGTTAAGTAAAAATGTTTTCCTTGATAGTTTAGAAATGCCTAAACTATGTCCAATGGTATGGCCTAGAAATACATAATAATGCATATGATTGAATAGGCCTTTCTTTTCATTATTAATGGTAATTTGCCAATAGTCATACCAGCACATATTGCTTTTTATGAATAGTTCCAAACAACCATATTACTCACAACTCTCATTTCTTGAGGGAAAGTCTAACCAGGAAACACACAAATCATTCTGTATTTATTGATCGTATTTTTCAAGAGTCTATAGCTAGGGCATGACTTGAGTGGGAGAGTGTCTCTTTTCTGCTAAGTTCCCAGAGCCCAGTCCCTATAAACTACTTCTTAGTTTTGTTATATGCTTTAGCTTAATTTATCAAATCCAAATTCTGCGACTTCTTTCTTGCTTAGTCATTTCACATCCTCCATGTCGGAAGACCTCCAAGACCACGCACAATGATTCTTGTGACGGAACTGAACAGTGATGTTGCAACCTGGAGATTTCTTCCTTGTCCTTTACTCATCCTTTCAATATTGGTTCTTGCCAGAGGGCTACTCTTAAGAGGATCTAGGACAAAAATGTTCCGCTGAATTAACTGAATCTTTATGATGTGATCTAATGAAAATACCAACTTAGTGAATTGTGACCTAATAAGAGGTCTTATCAATATAACTTTATTCTGACTATCTAAAATGTTCTTAAAACCACATTTACATTTTTATAAGAGAATAAGGGAGTTAAGCAGATAATATAAATATTATTAACTCAAGCCATTGGTCTTAGTAACTGAATTTCTGGTGAAGCCCCAATATTTTTAGATTTCTCAAGTTTCTCCATTGTCTTTTAGAAATACTTCTCCACTCAACTGTCTTTTAAGAAGTATGTAGAATATGATTTAAACCCGTTCTTCATAGACCCATTGTGTCACTATAACTCATTTATTATATGATGTGATATTATCAGGATGATTTCTGAAGGTACTACCTCATTTAGATGTTTATTTTTTCCATGAAATGACCATGCCTGCTAATTTTGTTTTATTAAGAATTTTATTTTGGATTCATAAAATACATTTTATGATACATTTATCTACTTCCTTATGTCCAGCTGAAACTTCTCCCAAATCTTGTTGGGTTTGTTTTTTCTGTTTTTTTTTATTTTTTTCTGAGATTGTTGTTGTTGTTGTTTCTGTTTTAATTTTGACTAAGAAATAGGAGACAAAGTTTTGTTGAGATTGGATCTAAAGTAAGATTGGGTCTAAATCTGGACCTGAGTCACTTGATAGAGTCACTTGATAGAGATATTTCATTTTAACTAATGGGTTTGTAGCATTTCTGAAATTTGATATTAATTTGCACATCATTTGTTCTTTATGCAGCAAAATTTTTCTTATTAAATGAGAGTGTGGACTGGATCAATTCTAGTTATATTACTGGTTTCAACTTTATATGATTTCTTTAAATTATGAACTTTACATACATATATGTAAAAAATCCTAACAAAAATAAAGCAACAATTACCTATGAGCCCATTAGTAGTTTTCTGATCTCTGTGATAATGAATAGCTGTCTGCTGTAGAGTTTTGCCACAAATTCTTGCATCTTCAGTATGCTATTTTGCTTTGCCTGTACTTGGTTGTGATAAAAGAGATATAATGACCTGCATTTTGCCTAAGCATTAAGCATTTGAGATTCATCTATATGGATATGTATGACTGCATTTCAACCACTCTGTTGTATGATATTCCTTGGTAATAATTAACCACAATTTTATCCATTTTACTGTTGATAGACTTTGGGAACTCAGAATTTTGCTATTGTCAGTTATGCTGCTTTGAACATTCTTATACATGTTCCCCGGTAAAACTTTGCCATCATATTTAAGGTGCATACCTAGCGGTAGACTTGCTTAGTCACAGCAAAGACATCTTTAGTTTTAGAAGGCAATGACATATCACGTCTATTAAAACCCCCACCAGGAACATATGAAAGTCCCCTTTGCTTCTTGTCTCCACGAACACTTGGTATTTTCATTTGCTTAATTTGCCTTCATCTGGTGGATGTGAATTAACATCTCATTATGGGTTTAATTTGCATTTCCCTGATTGCTAATAAAATTGAACATTTTTTCCCATAAATTTGTTGGCCATTTGTGATTTCAGCAAGATAATTCTGTCATTCTGTTTCTTCAATTGAGCATCCATTTGCTTTTACATGGAAATACTATTGGTGGTTATTTTGTTTCTCCTACTGAGCAACCTTTTGCCTTCAGGCACAGGTGTCCTCAGTAGTCTTAACTTGTAGCAAGTTGTCACCTAATGCTGTATCATGTTCACTTTAGCCCAGGCTTTACTTCAACATCTCCCCAAAGTACTCTGATTTTGGTCTAGAAACAAGATCCTTAGCCACTGTAAGATTGATTATTGATTATACAGAGCAACCCCTACCTTGTCAGTATTCTGACTTATCCTGTTTCTTTGTCCATGTAGAGCCTCACTTTTAGTGAAACAGATGCTGGGGTGCCAGGCTTAATTGGAGGCACGTTATGAATCCCTTGAATATAATGAAACCAAAGAATGACTGAGTCATGATAAACACCAAACCTGAGTTAAAAGCCCTACTCTCACCATTTGATCTTGGGTGTGTTTCTAACACAGCAAAATGCATAGACCCAAGATCATTGTTGGATTGATGGCATATCTGACTGTGAGGATCAGTGGGATCTCTTTGCTTGCACATGTGCACCCTCCTCTCCAGTTTTCGTTTGGGTTCATTATCATTTCACCTACTCCCATGGGGCAGGTTAATGAAGGTCCCTGGATGAAATAAAGCCTTGGATGAGCTTGGAGAGGGCTCTCTAGCGGGTTGCCTTCTGTGCCCACTCATTAGAGATGTGAGTCAAGGCGGTGACATCTAAGCCAACCCCCGGCACTCAGTCCTCAATCCATTGTTCCCACATCTTTCCTCAGCCTCGTGGGATCCCAGAAGAATATAAATTAGAGAGAAAATCTGCAAAGCTTTCCCTTTCATGTTTAATGTCTGGGCAGAGCTGTTCCCCGCAGGACAATTTCTAGTTATTTTCTCTTGCTGATTTGAGACATCTCCGGGGATTGTTTCTTAACTTTCCCTTGGGAAACTTTTCAGCACCGAATCAGTTTTTGTTATTAAAAATTTATTTCACAGTTCATCTTAGATAGTCCTGTTCTAAATATTCTTCCCTGCAATCCTGTGTCTGGCTCCTGGTTTCTTTTCCTTCTTTTTAGTGACTCTGTCTCTTCTGTGCTGACGCATTGAATAATTCTAGCTATCAATCATGCTTGCCTTCCTCCTCAGTCTTCCCTTAGCCAGACTGTAAATATTTAGTTCATTTAATCCTTCCTCATACCCCTCCAGAAGCTTAATCATGTTTACTTTTCTTACCTGAACTCCCTCTAGTTTGTTTATATCTTTCTGGTAATCAAGGACCCCAAATTTAATGTGCTCTTCTAAGTAAGAACTCTCAAGTCGTGCATTATAAAATATAGATTCAGCATGGTCCATAATTTGTGGTATAGCCAGCTGTACACATTTTGTTTCCCCAAACTTGTGTTCTCATTTTCCAGGTAGGATTATCGATGCCTTACATAATCATTGAGGTATTATAAGGATCAAATAAGATCAAGTATTCGAGTCAAGGTATTAGTTACAGAGCATTTGCCTAGTGATACGAGAAAAGAAATGGAAAGTTTCAATGTATTTCTGCCCTCCAAGGGCTCATCTTTAAGTGGAGGTGACAAGCACACACACAGCTAAGTGGGATACAAGGCTGAACAAAGTGCTCATTAAAAAAAGAATGCAAACAAAGTGGGACAGACTGCAAAATATCAACTACAATGTTTATGCATTATATCATTAATATATTAATATTAGCCAGATGGTCTGAGGGAGATAATTCTCTCATCCCTGTATCCTTAGATTGATGGAATTTAAAAAAAAATGTGGGTGTAAAGAGCTGTCAATCATGTTGAAATCAAGCTATAGGTATAGTAATAATGAAGAAACTGTGGACATCATAGTTTTTTTTTTTCCCCTGCAGATCCAACTGTGGGTTGTTATAAATACACCCCTTCCCTTCCATGGCCCTTTCCCCTCTATTCATTGACTGTGTCAGGAACAGTATTAAGGTGGTGGCAGAGCTCATCCCAGTGAGATAAACATGCTAATTAAGTAAACATATTAACTAATTCATAATTTCAAATGAGCTAAGGCTTTAAAGGAAAGAAACTATTGCAAGAAACAGATCCAAAAAGCAGAACAGAGAAGGTTTCCTGAGGAAGCTGTGGTTGATTGATGCCTGAGGATAAGTTAACTTAGATAAGGAGGTGTTCTGGAAGGGAGAGGGGAGAGACAGCCAGGTTAAGTAAAGTGGGTGCCAAGGCCCTGTGATGCGAGGAAGGATAGTGAACCCCCAAAATATGCATGTTATCTGTGCCAGGAGTACTAAGCATAATAGTGTGGTAACACATTAAGATCCTCTCACCAGTAGAAGCTTTTCATACTCAGTAAATGTTAGTTGGATAAATTGAATGAGTTCATATTAAGGAGCTTTCTCTAATCTCAGCACAGTCATTTAAAAATTTAAGCAAATTACATAAACAGCTTTTGCGCTGATTTTCTCATCTGTTGGATGTGAATTGGGGAGCCTATGTATCCTGAGTGTTTAGAGTGGGGTCACGTGGACATAAGTAATGTTGTCTAGGGAGAGAGACTTCAAAAAACAAAAAGAGTGAGGCAAACACGTGCAACAGGCTCCTTCCACTCTGACCACGGTCACCCAGCAGAGGGAGATAGGACTTCAGCTGTCTGGAGAAGTAGGATTGGCCTGGGGACATTTCTTCTTACTGTGGCCTCTTGCAAACTGTGTGCCTGATGGCTCTTGGTGATTTAAGAAAGGAAACAAAATCTAAGATTTGAAAACCATGATAGATGATTTTCTCTGCAATACGTTCCATTCCTCTAGGTTTTCTCTACAGAACTGCTTTGTAAGATATGATAAGTGTTCTCTCTGCCTTAAAGCTGCAGCTCATTCAGAAGTCATTGACTTGTGACCTTTCCATGTCACTGGACCTAGCACCACTTACTCCACTGAGTCACCATGCCTTCAGCTGCTGGATTCCACAGATGAACCAGTCCCATAGTTCCACAGTCTTTGGTCATGATGAGCGAGGTAATAGCTAGGTAGAAAAGCCTGCTGACTAGTGGACTTGATTAAGGCCTTAAACTTACTGGACCTCAACCTTCCCACCTGTAAAATGGACACAAACCCAATTTTTGCTTTCCCACTCTAAATCAGAGATAACATCACTCCAGCAGTTAGATATGTAAAATATCTATTCTAGTGACTTAACAATAAATATTTCATAAGTGCTATCTACTATTAGTATGATCTTAATATGGGGTACATTAATTCTGAGATAGTCTACAAACACAAACGTTCACAAGGGCAGGAGGCCACTCTAGAGTCCTCCTCAATTCCATTGCTGCAGTTTTAAAGACTTAGAAATAAAATAAGATGGTCAGACTCCAGTGGCAATTTTAAAATCAAGCACATGAAACAGCGGGCCCCGGTTCATGCCTTAGCTAGATTTACAGGCTAATAGGTCCAGCTAAAAGGTCCCGACACAGTGTAATACTGATCAAAGTTGGCAGCCCATAACATGTCTCCTGTGGATTCTGCATCCAAACCATCATCTCTTATTAACTCTCTCCTGGTTAACCATATTCATTTCCGACACACTCGTCAATCCAGCACCCACTCAGCATGAACACCTAGAAGCTTGTTCTTGGTTTGTTTCAGTACCATGTATAATTTGTTCCCAGAGTCATCTCTCTAGAGGAGTGTCTCTCATCATGACTCTGTATCAATTTTTATGCCCTCCTCATACCAGTTAATTCAGAATCTCTGATGTGGGGCCTGGGTTCAAGGACTTTTTAATCCCCGCAGTTGACTCTAACATGTAGCTAAGTTTGAGAACCAGAGTCCAAGGGTCTTTCTATTCAAAGAGTGTTGCCTGGACCTGAATCACCTGGGAGCTTGTTACAAATGCAGACACTCAGGGCATGCTGACACTCAGGTCATGACCAGACCAAAGGGATTAAACCCCAGGTGACAAAGAAACGCTGCCCTAGGGGACTGACTGACTCTCTGGCTTCACAATTTTAAAGAGCCCTTCAGCCACTCCCCTTCTGTGCAGGTTAGTTCAAAGCCTCTTGGAGGGCTTGGCCTTCGGGGGGAGCTTGTCTTACAATGGTAAAACTGTGCCAACACCATTTTCTGGTTTGAGGTTGAGTAGGTAATATATTTCACCAAGGTCAATGATGTGTTTCATTTTCCTTGAGATTAAAAACCCTTAAAAATGTGCTTTGGGTGTTCCATCTGCCTCTTCCCTTCTTCTCTCACCAACATTCAAGATAAGATGGCACATTTTAAAAGAGTCTGTTGGTTTTTATTCCGTATTTTCTCTCTCTCCACTCTCTTTTTTCCTTAAAAATACCCAGATTCAGGGAACCTGAAAGGGCCTCTGGAGCCCTGGGCTCCTCTGCCAGCAACTCCGTGCTGAGAGCAATGGCACCCACATTCTCCAAGTGAAACCATGGAGGGGCTGTGCCCAGAACCTTCTCCCTTCCTTTGGAAATAGTCTTTAGGGCATAAACAGACCAAATTCTCCTTTGCCTGGGCCTCTGTGGCTGGAGAGGGGAACGTAGCTTATACAGAAGAGTCAAGCTTTACAGAAAAAAAGCTGTAAAGCTGGCTCAGTGGGAGGGTTTGAAGCTTGTGCTCTGCACAGCCTGGCAGAGAGATGAGCTCTAACTGGCATGCTCCAAATCAGAGTCGACCAGAAGAGGACGTGGGGCTCAGCTGTGCTAGCAGATCAATCTGAATGAAAATCACTAGTGTTCCCCCTGGTGAGAGAAGTTTCTGCTTAGCTCGTGAACTGTAGGCCCTTTCTGGTCCTGGTAGAAAATGAGTAGGGCTTTGTGAAAGGTTATGTAAGGCTGCTGTCTTTCCCCCCAGAGTCAAATTCTATTTATAGAGGGGTGAACTGCCTCTCAGGGAAAAATGCCGCTTGTGCATTATAGCTTAGGAAAAGGAATCTAATCAATCCTCAGGAAAGAATGAAGTGAAGACAGGGAGAACAAAATCCTAGGCAGAGAGTGGGATGCACACAAAGAAATGGGACGAGAGAGCATCATTGCTCTGGCCTTGGGTGCTAGAGCAGTTAGAGAGTGACCAGGAGTTCCTGTTTGCCGGGAACCAAGGGTTGTCCTAGGAAGCAGGACATACAGAGTTAGCAACAGGATAGTCTCAGATAGACTGTACGATTTATCACCCTAAATTAGGTCCCTGTGGTGAAAACGAGGGCGGGGATAATCCTGGGGATTTCTGTAAGGCAGTGACACTTGAGGCTCCACACTGTTAGCCACAGGGAGGAATGAATACCTGGAGGTGGTAGCAAGGCTCAATAGGAGGGCACTGGCCCAACAGTCCAAAGAGGATGGGTGCCTGATTGGAGGTGCAGAAACAACTTGAACCATAGCCATGATACCTGGGTCACTGAGGCCTAACCCTCTATCCTGTGGCAGAGTCACAATTGCTACCCCAAACCAAAGGGGTTTTGTGAGAAGCAGCTCATTTTCAGTATCAGGTTGTCTTTTGAAGATTGTATGATAATGTACTTATTGGTGACATCATTTCTTAACACTTTTCTTTTGTGTTCCATTGTTGGTAGTAGAGTTTATTAACTACTTGATTTCCTTATGATGATTGTTCTCAGGTTTGCGTAGAATCTGAAGTTACTCTTGTGCATGAGCCTTACAAAGCTCATATAAAGATATGGAAAATTTCAGAATTTCTTAGCTTTTAGCTACAGAGAGTTTTAATTCTGTTTTACTTTTCTCTCTACTTCGCCCTTCTTTGTGCTTGAGTTTTTTTCTCTGCATGCTATTATTAATAATTTTATTGGTGACTTTCCAGAGTGCTTGTGAGGAATTGAAAATCAAGGAAATCCTGCAGATACTAAAATGCAGATATGTGAAGTCTAGAAAATTCACTCTCTTCTTAAGGCCTCGTTCTAATGTAACACAGGTCTGAACATAGAATAAAGTAAAATAAGTGAATAATTACTTACTATACAGTAATTCCAGGGATAGACTCTGTGTTTGCCTTAGAAAAATCATTCCTGAGAACTTGGATGTGTCAAAAAGTTAAAATGTTATTTTTGTAGAAGTCAATGGAAGCCAAGAGAAGACCAGGAGATAAGAAAGACATCTTGGATGAGAACAACACACCTTATACTTCACAGCATTGTTGGGCAGAAAATGACCCAAGTGGTTGTTTGACATGTGTCTCTCATTCTATTGATGAAGAAACAAGGTCCCAGAGAGGTCCCAAATCACAAATCTAAGAATGGGCACCATGAAGCATTATTGGACATCATGGAAGGAAGTCTCTGCTCTATCAAGATTTAACTGGAGGACCCTCATGAAGATTCAGGGTTCTTATTCTTAAAATGGGAAAAAATGTTGCAGAATAGATGGCATTTAAAAAATGCATTAACCTAAAGATTTTTGCAGTGAGCACTAAACTATTTCTATTTTAATCCATTCAATCAACAGGTGCTTATTAATGTTCTGTTTGATATAAGAACATACAAATAAGCTGCTATCATCCTTTTTTTTAAAGAGAGAGAGAGAGAGAGAATTTTTTTTTAATATTTATTTTTTTAGTATTCGGCAGACACAACATCTTTGTTTGTATGTGGTGCTGAGGATCGAACCCGGGATGCACGCATGCCAGCGAGCACTCTACCGCTTGAGCCACATCTCCAGCCCTGCTATCATCCTTTTTGAGTTAACAAAAATGATTAAGGAATAGGACCTAGGCACTTAAATACGCAAGAAAAGATGAGTAGACTCAAAAGGCAAAATATTATCATATTATTGAGAACCAAATGAGTGGGATACAGATGGAGGAGAGGATGAGAAGAACAGCTTTGGCAAGGCTTCATGAATAAGCAGGGGTGGAGACTGGTGGGCAAGGTAATTGGAGAGGAGAGGAGGATGTTCCTATGTGGACACACTAGCCTCTTCCCAAGAAGGTAAGGATGTGTGTGTGTGTGTGTGTGTGTGTGTGTGTGTGTGTGAGAGAGAGAGAGAGAGAGAGAGAGAGAGAGAGAGAGTCTGGAAAGAAAAGGGAAAGAGAAGTTCCAAGGTCATCTGAGAAGTAACTGTGGTAGCATAAATAATGTAATTTTAGAATGAAAAGGCTTTGCCTGCAAGGCTTTTCCTAATAATTTTAGGGAGGTCTCAAAAGGACAAACTGCTCAGTAAAGGACAGATGCCATCATGCACTGCATTTCAAACTCGGAAATCTAGTAGCTGAGAAAGCAAATTTAGGGCCCTGCATGGCTTGAGTAAGTCTCTGCTGGAAATTAATGTTTCCATCTTTTTTATTTCAGCACAGATTCAAAATGTATAGTGAATTTGGGTTCAGGTTGCCAAAACCCTTTATTACTAATGCATCAAGAGTGTTATTTTATCAAAGATTATCTGTACATTTTACAGCAAAAGGGAAGCTAACCCAGTCCAGAATGTGCAACTTAACATTTCCTTTGTTGTTTCTCCCAAAATGCTCAGTCATATAAGGTTGTGATAATTCATAATTGATGAAAGATGATGATAACGTTGCTCTATTTCAAAATGATTATATAGATTCATCCCCCAATACCTCTCTCAAGTGAGCAGAATAGTTAAATCATCTCACATGTTTTCTTAGTGAGGTTATGAAAACTGGAAGCCCGTTATGTACTTAAGATCACATAGAAATTACTTGTTCTGGAAGGACAAAACCCAAATCTGGAATTTATTCCATGTTTTCACCAGAATATATTGGACACCTTTTAAAGCAAGGGTAGTCAATTATTTTAATTCCCTGGAAGCATGTATGCTAAAAATACAATGCCATCTATCACCCAGTTCTTGATTTCTAATACCATTCTCCAATAAAAGGAATCAGAGCTCCTTGGAGATATAGCCAATTTTAGAACTTTTGCAAAACATATACAAGATAAGCTTTGAGTATCTTTTAGTGCCAGCAGTTCCTGTTTGTTTGTTTGCTTGTTTTTTTGTTTTGTTTTTAAGAAAAGATAAAACCTACAATGATATAATAAGTCAAAGGGACATAGGAGCTAATGGAAAAAGCTCTCCATTGTGAAGTCTGGTGCAATTTGAGCAAGCAACTAAATCAAGTTATATCAGATTATAACCTAAACTATTAAATGAATGTATTAATAATGCTGGCTCTCTGTTTATTGATCTAGTCTTTGAGCTCAGGGTTAGATCTTGAGTCAGGTGGACTATAGTTTATACCCCAGTCCTGGAACTTTTTAAATGTCAGAATCACAGCAAAGTATTCTACCTCTTTCTGTACTTGAGTGTTCTCATCTATAAAGCAGAAAATAATACTTAATTCAGAGAGTGTTTATAAAATGATTTGAGAAAATGCATATAAATTATGTAGCAGATTACCCATCATGAGGTAAGCATTAGTATGATTATGCCAGTGTTATATTAGTCCTGTCACAGAAATCAACATGTACATAATTTAAATTCCTCCTCATGGTCACCAGTGCTCTTTAACACAGGTCTTTGCCCCCCTTTTCAGTGCCTCCCTTACATAATCATGGGAGTCCCAGCAGGTGTGCCATAAACATTTGTCCTCTGCTTAGCACCGGCACATGGCACGCATCTGACTAATGGACTTCTTCCACATCCCAAGGTAACTACCATCTCTTGCCAAGCAACTACTTCTGTGGTAGACTGGTGCTGTGGGCTTTGTGTAAGGCCATCAAAGTTCCAGAACCTTCCCAGTGCCTGAGCTTACTCCCAACATGGTTTTCCCCGCCATTCCTGCTACCTCAGTTATCCAGGGGATATTTAAGTGTTACTTATAGAAATGTTTGTTTTTTGGACTCACGCACCTCAGGTGAGCCTGAGGAATATGTAAAGGACAAAAAAATGTAATATGATAATAGTGGCTAAGATTTATGGAACTGGTTTAAAGTGAAATGGCAGATAATGCTTAGGAAGTCTTTGTTACTATCTTATTTTCTTATTTAACACTCAAATATGCCTTATCCTAAGTAAGAAAATGTCAACTAAAAGACTATTCCCTAGAGTCCCTTGCAGCCAGGAGCACGTGTGTGATGAGTTCTGGTGAATGATGTGGAGTCAGGAGTCTCCCTGAGATTTCAGGGAAGTGCTCAGCTCCTGACCCCAGCACCGCCCTGTTCCTCCTTTCTGCATCCTCCTTTCTGTCTAGAGGCAGGAGTGAGGCCTGAAGTTTTCACAGCTGTCCTGTGTTAGGTCACCTGTTAAGGGTGACCAGGAGGAAGTGAGAAGAAGCTTGAGTCCATGGTGGTGTTACAGAGCTGGGGCCCTACAGGGTTGAGTCTAAGTAGCCATTGCAGTCCTTGGGTGCTGTTCCTGTGACTTTGCCAGAAAGAATTTGAGCTAAACACAGAGCAGCAAGCAAAAGTTTAATAGAGTGAGAATCGAGAGTTGTGTACCACACAGGGCCTGCACGAGAGAGGATGGTGTGGTGCTCACAGGGCTGGAGTTTTTAAGGAAACTGAGTCCTTTGTTCTTGCCTCAGTTTCCCTGTCCCCCCTTTATTGGTTAATCACCCTTTAGATATTCCTTAATGAACTTCCTTTGTGAGGACCTCAATATTCTGGCTAACAGGATGGTTGTGACCTAGTTTTGCTAACAAGGGGGGATTGGTTGCACGAGATAATGATGGCATTTTGTCAGAAAACCATAGTGAATTTACCTGTTTTAATTAAAGTATCCAGGATTTATAAGTAATGATTTCCTCAAGGAATTATACTTCTCTACAGCTTGGGGAAGGTTAGACATTCCGAGCCTCATTCCCAAATGCTTGCCTGTTTAGATAAGGTTCCCCGTGGTTTGGGTTTTATGGCTTTTGGATTTTTCTTGGTGCATAGGCCTGATGTCTGTCCTTTATTGGCCTTTCCTTCTACCACCTGTTCATGGCTAACTCACCTGCCTAACAATGACCTTTTGAGTCACTCTACCATCTTGGGACTGATTCCTTCTAGGTGGGTGGTCATCCAGGAACTAAACCTGTGTTTGGGAACTAAACTCTTGTGGTGGGGTTTCTGTCACATTCAGCCACACTGTGGTCCCATATTAAGTTATTTACTCCTCAAAGGAAAACAGTGAGGGGGAGACTAACATCATGCCCTTCTACAGATGGAAAGAGTGAGACTCCAGATAGTTCAACAAAATCCCCCAATCACTGCAGAGATATGATTCAAATCTTAGCTCCAAAACACTTGTCCTTAAATCTATGCTCTAATTCCTAGACAAATGGTAGATGCTGTTATTATGCCATTGTTATTATGTTTATAATATTCACTTCTCCTCTCAAATGGGTGATATTTTCCTATGAGCCATTTATTATTTAGACACTTCTAGATTATTGAGTATCTAAATAAAAACTCAATTTTCTGTTAATCATTTTCAAATGTCACAGTTTTCACTAACAAGTTATAAGACAGCTTCCTGCACTTTAATTTCCTCTGAAGAAGGAATCCACTGCCACCTTATAAAAGACTAACACCCCAACAGCAGCTTTGGAATACTAATGCCCTACCTTAACAACCCGGCCAAGCTCTGTAATTCACATATGTGTTGCAATTTCTCTCCCATTGTAGTGGAAGGGAATTTCACATCGTTTTGATATATCGTGTAAATTAGGCCAACAAAGTGCTGTGCTATGTCTTCATTAAAATAGGAGACGGTAATAATGCACCCATGTAGTGTGCTCTTGCAGGCTTTGAGTTATGAACATTCAATAGTGTCTCTTTACTTGTGCTTAAGTTGGCATTTGTGAGCAGCATATAATCAATTAATCAATAACCCAATTTTCTCTTAAAGAGATGGTGCATCATTTAAAAAAAAATCAGAGACTATTGTATGATTTTATGAAAAGAGCTGTTTCAGCAAAGAAACTTGTTTGAGAAACATCGAAAGCCATTTTCAGGGATGATGATTTTGCTTAACTAAGCCAAAAGTGAAATTGGATACAAATGTTCAGTTCCTGAACCATTTTATTATTTTTCCAACTGCTAGAAAGGAAAGCACCAATTTGGGATTGCTAGTAAGAATGCATTGTTTTTATTCATGATTAGAGTTGGGTAAGTGTATTCATCTATGAAATGCACGTAAAAATAAACTAATCCTAAAACACACAGTTTAAAACTAATTGAGTCTGTCCTATGTCTTACAAATTTTGAAGCCTATACTCAGTTGCCTTATCAGTCTCACATGGTGTCACAGAAGTATAAAGTGATTCTACTAGGGTGATACAGTTGACAGCCACATTGAGATGAAAACCTGGACTTCTCAAAATATTATGTATATTTACATCCTTACTCTATTATAATTTTTGCATAAAAATCATGTATTTCTATTGTAAAAATTCAAATATTATGGAATTGTGTGAGTCAGAGAAAGATGATTTCAGCCAACCACTGTTATTGATTTTACTCTCACTTTTGGGAGAGGGGAAGTCTCTTTTTCTATCTGCCATACAATTAATATGAAACTTGAGAAAAGTTAATGTTTACTTTTGCATCACATAAAAATATTTAGCTGTGAGCTGGGTGCAGTGGCATTTGCCTGTAATCCCAGCAATTTGGAAGGCTGAGGCAGGAGGATTGCAAGTTAAAAGCCAGCCTCAATAACTTAGTGAGGCCCTACGCAAATTAGTGAGACCCTGTCTCAGAATAAAAATAAAAAATGGGCTGAGGATGTGGCTTAGTGGTTAAGCACCTCTGGGTTCAATCCCTAAGTACTGAAAAAAATATTTTTAAAAACTTAGCTGTGTTTTCTTCCACTATTTAAGCAAAGAGGTAGATCTTGAAAACAAAAATCTTTGATATTTGCCTTATTATTTAGACACCAAAGAGCATGATTAAGATGAAAATGGTCTCTTCAAAGCAGATTTCCTTCCAATAGAGGCAAGTGTTAGACATGCCTGTCTAGTGCTTTCCATGTAGAGGAAAAATGGTAGTAGCCCCAAGGCCTCAGAAATTCCCATTGCTCTTTTGTATGTTCCTTCTCAAAGTGTAGCTTGAGGACCAGGATCTTCGATGTCACATGGGAGCTTGTTACAAATGCAGAAAATCAGAGTTCATCCCAGACCTACTGATCAGAGTCTGCATTTTAAACAAATCCCCATGTGATGCATATACAAGTCTAAGTTTTGGGAAGTACTGTTCTAGTTCCAGCATGTTTCTCACTCAAATCTCTGCCATATTCTAAGAGCTGTCAGTTGCCCTTAGAATAATGATGATATGTAGAGAAGCAGTCAGGTCAACACAGCTCTTTTGGGTAACTTGCAAATCTGCTCCAAAGGGCCAAGTGTACTCATTAGTGTCAAGATCAGAATAATAATCCAAGGTCTGGCTCATTTCCCTCCTCTTCATTGAGGTCACCCCACATGACCTCATCTATGTCTCTGAAGTCCCAACTCACTGAAGTTTGAAGAATTTTACCTCCTATTCTCATAATTTGTCACTAATCAGATATGGCTTGATGTTATTTTGCTAATGTACATAAAGACTCTTCCCAACTAAACCATGACCTACATGAAGGAAAAGATCAAGATTATCTATTCTTTATCGTAATTCCTCAGTGCTTCATTAGGATGACGATGTAAATAATGAAGAAAAACCAAAGAAATGGATTCTCTTTCCTTGGGATATAGGTGGAAATAAATGTGGGTTGAATTTTTATGCTTAGGATAACTTCACAGGAAGAGTATGTTAAACCCAAGAATCTATCTACTCTCTCTAGGCAGGAAAACAAAGGCACTGTTAAATGTTAAATTCCTTGTTTTCTCTCATGGCCATGGGGACCGTTAAGTCTTCATTTCTCTTCAATTTTTATCAAACAGAATTTCAAGCATCAGAAACTTTTCTTTATGAACATTGGAGTTAAATGTCCTCCTCCATGGTAACTTAACTCTGTCTTATTGGAAGTTTGCCAATAAGGGGATAATCAAAATTGATGTGAAGCATTCACCTAAATACTCTTAGAGGATGAGGTGTTGATGATAAATAAGTTGAGGGGTGATAAGAAGAAACTTGACATCATTTTAATTGAACATTGATGTATTTTTCCTTATCCAAATCTCCATTTTTTTTATTCACTGTATTCCCATTGCTAGTCCAATATTTAAATGGATTAGATGAATACAAGCATTATCTAGGTTATGATAAAGGAAGTAACTTTGAATTGCTCCCTGAGAAATGTAGTTTTCAATTGGAAATTTGGTCTCTATGTTTTTAGAGCAGTCTTGAAGTTTTTTTTTTTTTTATTGTAGTAAAATTGATGTTGAACATCAGGTTAACAAAATTATGTCTCCAGTTTGTTGCAAAAATATTCAGGAGGGGAGAAATCATATCTCACTTTCTGTCATACCACTGCTTTGACTTGCAAAGATGACAAGTGTTGAGAAGTAAAACTAGAAGGCAGTGAATTTTCTTTTTAATGAATCAACACTGAGCTTACTATAAATAATGGATCTGAGGATATTTTTCATGGACTTGTCCACCTTCTAAACATTTTAGGCCTTGAAGTCCTCCAACCTTGAGATGTGTGGTTTGACTATTCTGTGACAGCCCTGCTTTCCTTCCAGAAACAACGTAATTAAACTCTTGATTGAATGCAGAAACAAGCCTTTGGCTGTGGATGACATTTTGTTTTCCAAAGCCTTCTTCTAGCTGAAGCTAATCTGTTTCAGGATGGGAAGGTCAAGTGACACCTCATGAACTAGAACCGTAAGACCCAGCCTCTGAGATTCTTTCTTCAGGAATGGGAGCCTATTTATAGATGCTTGGTGATTCCCATGAATAGACAAATGAGAATTATTAGCGATGTGAACTCTACTTATCTGATCATTTCTGCTCCCTACAGGTCCAGATTTGATGGTATGTTCCCTCCCAGGAGCAGGAAAGTCATTGATCTTTATAATCTGTCAAACTCGTTCTTAGATTTATGCCAGGATATCACAAATCCCATCTCTTTGTGCTCTAATGCCAGGTGTTGGTCAGTTATCCAGTTGGAAATTAGATCAGGGATCAGGGTAGGCACTCCAATTTGCATCAAGTTAGCTTTCATAGGTTCCTCAGAGGAGGCTAGGGCAGGTTACAAAAGACATGTGAATCCCCTAATGGATTTTATCTTTTATTCCATAGTTTTTTTCTCTTAGCTTCAAAAACCTATGCTGGAGATTTTGATTTGGATTGTGTGTTAACCCTTCAAACCAAGAACATCAGAGGAATCTAAAAGGAAAATAGAACTTTGTAATGTTATCAGTACTGAGGGAAAAAAGGTGAATCTCTCCTTATCATCCGGGGTGTGGGGAGGTGGAAAGTGGGGAAAAAATCAAACAAAACTTTTCTTTGTTCCTGTAGTCCCCTTCATAAACCAAAAGACCATTTACTTATTTGGTCTATATTATAGACACTTTTATAGGGACATATTTTGCTGGTTTTCTGTCTAACAGGAGACTCAGATATCATAATAAAAATCTGTATTCAGACCAGTTCAGCTCAGACTAATTAATGGAATTAGGTAATCAGTTGGTTCTGTTTCTATTACTAGGGCTGTTGTAGTTGGAAATGAGAATATGGACCTCACAATGACGTTCATGAGGCTACCTTAAAAGTCCTTCATTTCTCCTTTACCCCTTATAACACAGTCCATGAAGAACATAGTCTGGTATACTTCCCTTCCTTGAAAGACACACTGTAGTTATCACTTGGGTATAACACATACCTTGTTCTCACTTCTGCTGGGTCTTGGAAGGCTCTGTCACTGGGGATATTTGTTGGGAAACGATGCAATTCTAAGGAAGTTCTAGAACCAGGAGATTATAGCTGTAGAAGAGGGGTGCTGAAGCAGGAGATTAGCCTCTAATGGTGGGTTAACCAAATTATTTAAGTCCTTTTGTTAGTTTTAAGCCAACAGGTAGCTTTGTAGATGTTCACATGGCTTGAATACTAAAATATTTACTCACTGTTTGGTAAATGTGGTAAACTCACTGTCTGTGGCTTCCCAATGTACCAGACCTTCTTCATTCTGATGGGTGAATGTTTTTGCCAAGTCATACTTACAAGGTAGCAGCATTGATTCTCTTCCCCCCTAATGACTCTGGAGGAACAGAGATGTTCCTTTACCCTGGTAACTTCTAGTCCTTCAGTCCACCACCTAGCCAGCCCAACAAGACTCCCCTGTATACTCTCTCCCAGGGGCCCTGTGCTTCCTGTGCTTCTCTGAATTTCTGAGACTATGACATCTGAGCAGACTGTTTTCCCTTAGTCACACTTTCATGGAAGGCAATGGGAACTGCAGTTCTGAGAAAAGGTGAAGCCAGTTACAGCCCTGAGCCTCCAGCCTATGGGTTGTGAATGCTTAAATATCTTCCTTCTGTATTGGTTCTGTTCTATGGAGACAACTGTCTACCCTGTAATAACTCAAAAGTGTTCATAGAAGACATTATATAACATGTTAAATGGCAACCAAGCCCACTCTGCCTTGATCCCAGTGGGCTGAAGTCACTTGATTGTCCACATATAAGAAATAGGCAAATGATGGTAAAGGGAAACAAATAATGAACTTTATGCAGCTTGATAAAACTATGGAGAAGCAGCTTTATTGCTTTTCTCTGCTAGCCCCACACAGGCCATTACAATTTATAGAAATAAAAGCCAGGTGATAGACATATATAGATTTAGTTGGCCTGAAGATGGGAAAAATGGGACAAAAGGCAGAACGTACTCATAGGCAGATTTAAGTCCTGGGCAGGGGGCCGGGGCAGCTTCTTGGCTTCCATCAGGTCCTGGGGAGGTAGCCCCTCAGTTTCCACTCTCAGCAAGAGGAAGCTGTTCTTAATTTTTTGGGGGGTGGGACAGGAGTTCAATCTTTCAGTAGTATGATTTTTTATAATGTTATTAAAAAATTTTATTGTTTGTTGTATTTATCAAAGTAATCATATTCAATGAAGAAAACATTGGAAAAGAGAAACAGAAAAAATATCAAAATCACTTGTGATTACATGACCCAGTGTGAATTTCTATTAAAATTTCGATACATATTTTTTGGGTGTGGGCATGTAATAGTAAAAGGGCCATATGTTGCATAGTTGTTTAATTTTTTAAAATTTTAGCAATCAATTGTGAAAATAGTTCCAAGATCACAGATTTTAGGAAATTAGGAGATTCGGAACTGGAAATCAAGAAGTTTCACTTTCTGGCAAGGGAAAAAAAAAAATGTCTTATGTAACATTCTTCTCACAGATCCTCAAGCTTTTTCCTTTTTACTATCAATAATAGAGGCTCACAGCCTTCTTATACCTCTCTCTTTATTTTTTTCTGGAGCTTTCTATTTTACTCTTTCTACCTATCATTTGTTCATTAAGCCTGCTTGTGCCCTCCTTAGCATGCATAAAAGAGTGGAAGAGGGACAGAAAGGATTGGCCCCAAGAGCAGTGATGAGCCGGCTAGGCTAGTGACCATTGTGACCGTTGTCTTTGATGAACACCAATAGTTGGTCAAGAGATGAGTCTCTTGGGTGGTACTTTTAACATTTTTTTTTTTCCAATTCCTCTTTTTCTTTAGAGCCTATGTTGAGGGATTATGTCTTTTAGGCCAACCTGAAAAACCCTAGAGATGTGGACAATTCAGAAGAAATAAATATACTTACTAATAATTCCATGCCTTTTGGTTGAACACAATGCATTTTAGGGAATAATATAGGAGGGTGTGTTTGAAAATTGATTGGGTTGGAAAAGATCTAGAGGTTTAATTCACTACCATGTAATATGCTTCCATTTCTTGTTTGATTTGGTAAATGGGGAGACCCCTTGTCACTTCCCTTGCTCTCTTATCTTGAGAGGGTTAATGAGACCAAACTGTTCAATGCTTGGATGTGCATGTGTCAGATGCCAATATTGTGTTGTCCTTCACAGTAGGGGTTGACCATGAGGCAGGTCACACTGTCATATTCCATTAATGAATGAGAGGATATAGTGATGGGTAACAGATTAGTACCCTGATTGTTGTTTAGTGAAAAAGATGAATGAGTAACATGAGAATCCTTCTTAAATTAATATAAATTAAATTAAAATTGGGTTGGTCTCTCTGAAAGGAAAGTACTTTCTATCTTAAAGCATCCAGATGTGGGAATATTGGAAATACTAATCAGGATGATTTGGGGGAGATACATTATCAGAGGTATCAGTAGAGAACAGCACCATGAAGGAAAGGGTACTGAGAAAAATCTAGTGGTTGGTGTGAGCAGCAGTGTTTCTCCAAGGTGAGTTGTATCTGAGTCCACTGGACTCAGACGTTACTCTGTGAGAAAGTGCCATGTTTTCAATACTTACAGCATGGATGTATGACAGGGTTCAGCAAACTTACTATATAAAGGGTCAGGTAGGTTTTTTAGGTTTTGAAGGCCACACAGCCTGTGTATACAATCTGTACACAACTCTGCTGCAGTAAAATAAAACAACCATAGGCAATACATGTATAAAAGAGGGTGACTTTTTTTCCCAATAAAACAGCATTAACAAATATAGTCTGGATATAGCTTGTGGACTATAGTTTGCTGACCCCGTTCTAGTTGGTTACCTAGATCGCGAACCTAGCTTTAGAACTTAAGATATCAGTTTATCGAATTGTTCTGCTCAGAATATAGCTTCTTACAAAATCTTTACAGAGCTTAAATTTCCTGAAATCTCACACTCTTTGTAGTGCCCATCATGTCTCAGGGTAAGGAGCAGAAGGGAGAGACTTCAGCATATGTTCAATCCACCATTGTGACTCCTGCGTTTCCTTCTCCAAACTTCTGTTTTTAAAGAGTAAATTTTACCATTCATTATGCAGTACCAGGATCTCTTTTTTTGGAGACCAGGGAGATGAGATTCATGCTCATCTTCTCCGGAAACCTACCTCACCTTCCCTGTGCTGTGTTCTCCTATTGTTTATTGACTCTTTTGAGCAGAGCCAATCTTTTGTTTCATTTTGATTTTCTTTTTTTTTTTTCCCTTCTGGCTCACATACTGATGATGGTAGTTGTATTCTGTCTCAGGTGGGCTTAGCAAACTCCGCGCCTATGGATGTCTATTTCTCCCACTTAACACAAGCCACCTCTAAGAACATCGATCAGTACAGAGAATCTGAAGAGATCCTTTGAATCCAAACCAGTGGGATGCTTGCACTGAGGGAAGGAGTTGAAATTGGCTGTGTACAGAAAAGTCTGTGAGTGTGGCAGTAGACTGTGGAAATTATAGGTCTTCCTGCTGCAGGAGAGGCCCTTCCATGCTGCTCTGAGTCACAGAGGTATTGATCACGGGTCTTTGTTCCTCACTCTGTTTTCTTTAGAAGGGTTGTTCCAGTCCGGATGGTGACATCTGCGAACTCAGTAATAAGCAAACAGACTGTGGTAGTTATGTGAACTTTGCAGTTTTCAGACCTTTTCCACACAGAAAGACCCTGCTCTGTGAGACTGGGTTAACTCTGCTCTTGACTGGAGGCAGAAGCAAAGGAATTATGACAGCCTATGAAGCTGTAGTCCCTGCACCTGTGCATACACACGCACCTTGGAGGAGTATTCATGAAGTGGAATCTGTTTGATTTCTAAAGTTATTTTGAGCATCTTCAACTATTTATTGTATTGCATTGTTCTTTGTGGACATGCACCTTAGTATAATTGGGTCTATATTTCTGCATTTTTTTCATTTATAATTGGTGAGCAGTTGTTTGGGGAGCTAGAAGTCATTTGATAAATACGGATTTATTGGGAGCAAGAAGACAAATTAACTTTTAATTTCAAAGCTTGTCTTATGTGCTTTGAATGTCCATCCACCTTTCCCACTCTGAGACAAAAATAGATGGTAGGTTTCAGGTTGTATCCTTAGTTTCCTGTGGGTTATCTTATAGGAAAAAATGATCCTGTGACTTTTAAGTGCCTCATAACGTAGGTATGAAGCAAGTGCTGTATTATCAAGTCAGAGTTGCTAAGAAATAATGCCTGGCCAGGGTTGATGAGTGACTTTTTCCATGATTTGGATATGGTGAGGACTGAGTTGCTTAAAAGTTAGACTATTTGCAAATTCAAGATGTTCTTCCTCCAAAGCCTCCTCCTGTTCACTCTCTAGAAAGTAGCATAGAAGAACTGAAAGAAGCTCTGGTCTTGGTTCATATTCTAGAATTTCCACAGACCTGCATCCTATGTTCCTTAGACATTATGACTTGCAAACTTGAGATAAGACTGTTAGTCCTGCTTGTGTCAACTGTGGGCATGTGGGTCAAATGAGATAATATTTATAAAGTGCCCAAAGAGCTTGCATGATAATGCAAACAAAAATTAATTGTCATGGATCTCTGATGTGGTAGAGAGATCCAGTTCAAGGATGGCCAGTCCTGAGTGTTGCCATCTGTTAGAGATTCTTCACAGAGTATGAGAATTTTTGTAAGATTACAAAGGTAGTTATGTAACTTCTTCATATGAAAAACTGAGCTGGAAACTTCTTGTCTTTCCCAGGATGAGTTTGCTGGTACCGATGGAGAGACTTTTTCTTAAAAACCATGGCAGAATTGACCTCAAAGTAAATAATAGCACAGCAGTTACCAGAACATGGAAAGATTGTGGGAGAGGGAGGGATGGAGAGAAGATTGAACAGCAGGAATAACTTCTAATGTTCTGTAACACAGTAGGATGACTATGGTTGACAATAATTAACTGATTGTCTCAAAATAGCTAGTAGAGAGGATTTTGAATGTTTTCAACACAAAGAAATGATATATGTATGATGTGATAAGCCAATTACCCTGAGCTGATCATTACACCTAGTATACATGTATTAAGATGTCACACTATACCCCACAAATATATGCAATTACTAGGTGTCAATTAAAAATAAAAATGTATTAAGAAAGAAAGTGAGATAAAGGAAAATTTTTAATATAAATAAAATAAGACAAAATAAAAGAAAAATATATCATGTTGAATCACATTATGTTGAATCACAGCTTTTCTCTAATAAAAACAAGTAAAAAAGATTTTTAAAAGACCATGGAAACATTGTAAGAATGTATTTTAGGTACTTTCAGATTTTGTTTAAATTCCACTTCTGTCATCTTTTTTTTTTTTTAAATTTGGGGGTATTTCTCCCCAACCATGTCCCCCTAAGCATTATTCAAAGTTGGGTATTTCCATTAGAAACCTGGACTATAAATAATCTAGAAATAGCTGAATAGAGTTCAAAAGGAAGTGCGCATTCTTCCCACTTGGGTTGAGAGTGCTTATGTAAAGGAACACAAAGAAAATGGTAACCCTGTAACCACAGCAGGCAGTCTTGGGTGTCATTTCTATGAAGTTGCAGTGGTGTCACCAAACACTTTGCAAATGAGGAAAGTCGCCCTGGCTTAGGTTTGAGGCCTTACTCTCTCTGCTTTCTACATTTCTATTTTTCTTTCTTTGAAAACAAAATTTGTATCAAAATACCAGCTCACATTTTTTTACCTAACAGTGGTGCTGTTCTGCTCGACCCTGCTGCACTAGGCTGTACAGATTGACGGTATCCCACCATGACTGTATCCCAGTGACCTTTGAAGACAATAACAGCATAAACAGGAAGAGTGTCTGTGATAAACAGGTGCAGGATAACCACATGAAAAGCAGCCAACATATGGTTGGAATGGTGGAATCACAGGATTAGGGAACTCACAAGGTATGACTTCAATTCCCTCATTTTGTATAAAGATGTTAAACCAATTGTGGAATAGCAAATACTTACAGAATATGAGGCATCAAAATTTAAAATGTAGCAAGTATGATTAAAACTAGAAATTAACTCAAAAAGGCAATAAGAGGAGTAAAAATTTAAAAATAACACCAAGGAGAAAGGAAATGTATTTGACCATTTTGAAGACTGCTCTCTGGTGGAGAGGAAAAGACTAGATGGCAGAGGGTCTCCAGGAAACTGGTGCTTTTGTTCTTTTAGGATTTCTATACAAAAACCAGTATTTGGAATGACTATTTCAGATGGAGATAATGGAACATGCTTTGGTAAAAGAGCATTCCAGTTTTTGATGGGAAGTGGGCATTCTCAAATCGAGAGAATGATTTTACAGGAATGTGAACTCCATTACAAAGAGAACACTTTGGGGACTGTCTGCCATCTCAATGGATGCCACCTGCTTCGAACACTGGTGAGAACATGGGCCATGTTGAAAGGACCACATCTTCCATAACTTATTTTTCACCTTATTAGACTGTCATGCTTTGATACAAGTATCTTTTTTAAAAAAAATTCATTTATTTATTCTAATTTGTTATATATGACCTTAAGCTATTTATTTTATGTCCCCAGAAATTAGATCAATGTCCATTGGTTAAACAATTTATATATGTGAATGAATGAGTGGCTAGAATCTGGGCAGTGCCCAAATAACTATAGTCCTTCTGCCTCTAGATCATATTCAAAATGGTATTTAAGTTATGCCATTTATTTTCATGTTTAAATAAGAAAAAGCTCTCAATACATCTTAAAATATAATACTAACTTTTTCATGAGAAGTTTAGTTCATTGTTGCTGAGAACTTTGAGGATGATAAGTGTTCTTTGGTTGTTATTTCAATTCTGTTTGTCCCTTTTCACCTTCTTAAATTCTTGAAGTTGATTAGCAGCCCCAGGACAGTGGCTACTTATCTAGGCTTCTTCTCCGTCCTTCCTCTTCCTGTCTGGGTGTGCACAGAAACAGTATCATATCAAGTTCATTTATCATGAGATCACAGGGAGGTGGGAGTAGTATGAAAAGGATTCTGAGCAGGTCTCATGGTTTTCTCTCAGCTTTAAACTAGTTTCCTCATGTTTTGCACCTGCTGGAGTTTCCAGAGGAAAAGTGTCTTCTTAAATTTGTCACCCTAGTGCCTCTCTATCAGCCTAGTCCCCACCTTTGGTGTGATCAGGTGATAAAGACCAGGTTGCAGAATAGAGACAGGCTTGCTCAGAAGGCCCTGGATTGCTTTGTCTTTCTCTCTGATGACATGTCACCATTCTGATCAGCTATTTATTTTGGATTTTTTAAAAAAAATTTCCTACATTCTGCATAAAATGGATGGAAAACTTACAAAATATATCATATATGTTCTCAAACTCTTGAGCCAGTGAGCATTGTGGTCAGCAATATTTTAGATATGGTGTCTTCTTTTGCTTTTAGCTGGCAAAAGTATTTGCTCTCTAGCAGGTCTAGCTAATGTGTCTGGCAGGACAAGTTTCAGATTGAACTCTTTCTCATCCTACAAAAGTGGTGTCTGCATAATACTATACTCTTCACCATAGCACAGTCCCTTGGGGCTTGATTGTGCAATTTGACACTGCAATTGAGGGGAGGGAGTTTTACTTTCACAAGTGTGAGCTGGGTGACTAAGGCAGTCCTGTCGTCTAACTGATTCTACAAGGCTCTCCTTGTACACTGGGAAGTGAGTTTATGTCCTCTTTTGACCTTTGGGTTTGATAGTAGCCATTATATATGGAGATTAGGGATCTTTGATATTTATATAAAATACAACTGTGGTGAGCCTGAATATACATTTATGGGTATATGAGTATGCTTACCACAAAATTTGTTGGCGTTTATTGACACTAGTGTGATTTAGTTATGAATAAATATGATATGAATAAATATGAGCATAGATATGAATGTGCTTGCTTTATCTACTCCCTTCCCACACCCCATTTTTTACCCACTAGTTTAGACATCAGTGTTTTGCAAGCAGAGAACTCAAGAAGCAATATGTCCACTGCTCATGCACTGAATTTAATTTATGTAGCTCAGGGCAGCTTTGGGATCACTTAGAGGATGGAATGACAAAAAACTGAGATGATAAAAGAAGAGACAACTGTCGAAAACAACTTTTTGTTTGTATGAGAAATGCAGTGCATTTTGCTAAAAACCTGTACTTAACACCATTATCTTGTTAGGGATGCAGAAGGCTCTATTCCCACACTGAGTTTGATTGTGTTGACAACACACCTGTGGCTTATAATCAATGACCCAGCTCTCTAGCAGAAGTGGTTTGCTTTTCAGAGACAGAATTTTTAAAAATGCAAACACTGCCAGAGGAAGAGTTTCATGGGAGAACCCACACGAATTGCTGCAGTTTGGATCGGATTCACTCTCCCAAACTCTTGCAGGAGTTCAATACTGAAAGTTTATGTTCGTGATTTTAAGAGAATGGAGACTTATTCAGACTCTGCAGTTTAGAGGTGGGACTTTTGGAAGGTAATAGATTAGGTCATGAGGGTGGAGTCCTGGTGGCTTTTTAAAGAGAGTGAGTGAGCTGAAATTCACACAGAGATGCAAGGACTCTGCCATGATGTCATGCAGCCAAAGGGGAGCCCTTTCCACAGCCTGCACCATCGTGGGTGGACTTTCAGACTCCCAACCTGTGAGTGAACCAAATCTCCTTAATGTTAAAATAGCCTCACTCAGATATAGCATTACAGTAATGAAAAACAGACTGATAATGAATTGGGTATGAGTAACAACCTGGCTCAGAAGGTTGATTCAGATAGCCTACTGGTCAAGAATTTTTTTTTTCAAAAAATACTAATTTTCCCCTCAAAATATGACTCGAAAGAAGCAATAGTTTTGTGAAGATCTACAGTGAATATGGGAATGTATGAGTCAGGTCTCACAGTCTCTATTATTTTTGTTGTTATGCATTTGAGAGGGCTTTCATAAACAGTGCCTAGAAATCAGTTGTTTTTTTAGCTGTGTGTGATTAATAGTGGATGGCTAGTAAAAAAGAGTTGGCTACGTCCCACCACCTGTTGACTTCTTCAGTGGAAATTGGCTGTGTTTTTGAAATTGTCTTTTTATTCTCTGATATCAACAATTGGTTCTTGGTTTATGACTCAAAACTCCTATTCCAATGCTGTCTTCTTTTTGTGCTTAAAAAAAGACAAACCACATTGACTTTCTCTTTTGAATAATGCCCTCAATGATACCACCTGTAGATTTTGGCTTTTGAAGGCTAAGTGATAACAACCCCCTAATTAGTCTTTAATACAAACACACTTCCCTCTCTCCCCCCAGATAGGTGACAGGATTTTGCAATAAGGAACCAGTTACCTGTAATCACTGAGGCACATTTGGTTTTATCACTTTCCCTGATTCAGATCATCTTTTAGAAACCTTTGGAGTTTACCGAATAGGACCTAGGGAGAGGAAACACAGTTTCTCAATTGGGTTCTTGGTTTCTAGTGAGCATATTCATCATTGAGACTTGTCTCACTATTCACATTGTAGTCTAGAAACTGTTAAACTCTTTGCTTTACGCTGTTTGTGTTAGACCCTAGAAGCTGTGGACAGACATCATGTTCCATTCATTCTCTGTCCTCATCAGTATGTTGGAATGTTGGAAGAGACTAGGTATTCATGACATGTTTGCTTGAAAGGTATATGTATATGCATATATATGTATATACATGTATATATTTATATATATATATATGCATATGCATGTATACATATATATATGCATATGTTATATATTCATATATGTATACAGATACATATATGAATATATATGTATACATGTATATACGTATATGAATATACAGGTATATATGTATATATATGCGTACACACATATATTTTATATATATATCTTGTATATTTTTTATGCACCATTATAAAACATTATTAATTAATAAATAAATTAATAAATTATTAATAAATTAATAAATTATCTTGATTGAGTAGCCTATGACCTCCTGTCCCATGAGTCTTGAGCCAAATCTGTTCTCTTCCTGTGGCCTGTAAAGTATAATACAGAGAATGTCTTGTTACCTAAAATATTAATTCTACCCAACACCTGAGGTTTGAATAAGTGGGAAGGTTGAAAGGCAGAAACAAGTACGTTATACTCTTTTTGTCTTCTTTTTTCCCCCCTCTTCTTTCCATATTAATTTATCAGCCACCTGAGACACCGACATTGTCTAAATGTCATGACCATCCCTGGAATTAACAATCTGATACGGGGCTGAAAGTTGCTGAAGGAGCACTTGGGGCTTTTAAGGTCTTTTTTATCCTTGTTTTTCTTTTCCTTCTTTCTTCTTTTCTTTCTTTTCCTTTCAGTGCAGAGGATCAAATCCAGGGATTTTGAATACACTAGGCAAGCACTCTTCCACCAAGCTAAACCCCAATCCCACTTTTAACCCCTTTACAGGGCTGCCTATTGATAGAAGGATGTGTTAGGACCCTGATTACAAATAAATCTAGGTTTTTAGCTGTATACAGACCTGAGTTCTACATAGTAGAAAACTATGTCAGTGTCTTGAGGATTGTGAACCTCTTTGCTATGAGAAGAACCCAGACAACAGAGCCAATCAGAAAAGGACAAAAGCAGGAGTGGACTTGGAACTTAAAAAAGGAAAGTACAACACAACCATTCAAAGATATGTCCAAGGTTAAAGGAATGAGCAAACCATATCTACTCTATGATTTTTATTAATAATATGGAGAATAAAATTCTAGTCCTGACTTAGCTCTTCTGAGACACTAATCATATCATATAATTTATCTTTATCATTCATTATGAAATTTCAAGTGACTCTTCAGAAACAAGATTGTAAGAACAAATCTTGGCAAGATGCGTAAGTGTTAAGCACCAAAATGTCATCTCTCAATGAATCAAGCATGGGAATCTTGAATCTTTACTTGGCATGCTATGCCTGATTATATACGTATTATGTATATATTTTCATGCACAAATATTTTCATGCACCTTTGGGAAAGTTTGTGCAAGGAAGTCTTGATTTACAGTCTTAAATGGAATTATAATGGTTGAAATCTACTGACCCAGCCTTTCCTGGAAACTACAGGCAAAAGATCCATGGCTAAGCCTGTGTACTAGGGATGCAATGGAGATATCCTGAGGGTTTCTTATATTCCTGGGAGACCAGGCCACATCCTGGACCCAACCTGGAGAAGATTTCATGTGACCAGGATGCTTTTGGAGTGCTAAGTCATTGAGACAAATATTAAAGGCTGTGAGGGCTACAGAATTTTAGGAAAAAGTCAAGGTTTCCTAGCCCTTTAAATGTAATTAGTAGAATCAGCAGAGTATTGTAATCCAGAACTAAATGGAGCCCAGTAGGCTTTTAGCTGTGACTTTGAGCAAGTCTTCCCCTTTTGGGCTTCCTGTCCTTCATCTGTAGGACAATGTCTTGGACTAATCTTTCAGCTGACATGGGGTTCTATGTGTATAATATCTCTGGATAGCATATCATAATCTAATGCCTTCCCCTTGATTTACCATTTACTTAGAGCATCCCAGCACTCTGGGTAATAAACATAAGTCAATGAAACCATTCCAACTCATTAAGAAGGGTGAACTGCTCAGTAGGTAGGCAGACTCTTTAAAATTCCACTGGCCAAGGATTGCTCTCCTTGTCCCTGAAGATTTCCAGTGTGTAGTCAAGAGTGGGTAGAAATGACTGGAATCTCTCAGAAATAACAGGATGGTGCTGTGTACGCCTGTGCGTGGGTACATGAACACGTTCAAGAGTGCGCTCCTCCGACAACCTTCTCACCATAGAGAAAACTCCAGTGTTTAAAATGAATTGACATATTTTCACTCCCCTAACTTTCCCAGCCATTGTGTATCATCTCTGTGCTTTTGTCTGTGTGATTATTCCCTGTGGGAGAGCTCCCTATTTCATCTACACGGTTTATATATTCACTCATTGACTTTCTCAGCAACTCTTTAATGAAAATGTACTGTGGCTACCATTCCGGGCACTTTATATACATCATCTCAATTACTTACATATCTGGCCATCCCATTCAGCAGATAGCACATACTTTAAACAAATATATGCTCACTTACTATTTATTGGAGTAAATGGAAGAATAATCAGAACAATATTCATAGGTGCAAGTGTGTAAAACTTGAGAGTGATGTTGATGGAGTGTGGTAGGGTAAATATGAAGTCCACGTAAAGTATCAAAAAACTGCCTGGCACATTGAGGTGGTGAGACCAGACCCTTCAGCGGTGGGTACTCTGTCTGATGTTAACTGGCCTATTTGCTTTGTTCCTCACCACAGGGGTTGCTAATAGAAAATAATGTGTGTCTTTAGGCATAAAACCCTTTTGAGCAAAAGACCTGTTATTGCAATGCTCTTGGAGTGAGCAATTTCACTTAGGGAAATTTTATAAATAAGTGCTTAACTTTAGCTTTTTTTCCTCCTCTTCGCTAATTGGTCTAAATGTGAAATTAAATTAGCTGCTGATGAACAGTTCCTGTGCTGTTAAGATTATGATTTTTTTTTTTTCCAAGAGAGAGGAACCAGCATACATTACTGTCCTTGGCACTTTTTATTCAAAACTTTAATGGATCACTTAGAAAGATGCTCAGTTTGTCTTTTCTTAATGGTGACAAGTAAAATGCACATCAGCTTGTGATCTGAGGGTTTTATTTATGAGGCTTCTACGGGTTAACATCCCTTGAAGTAATTTTTCTCATGAATCTCCAAGAATGACCATGAACTGTCACGTCACTTTTTTTTCCCCTATTGGTGAACCCCATAAAAAGCCAGAGCGGCAATGGCGATTTAATGGCAGGCATTTAGATATTGTTCTTCATGTTAAGTTATGGGGACCTGACTCAAGCATTCTCCTTCCCTTAAATAATAGTGAAAGCAGAGTCTGGGCTACCTCATAGCATTCATCCTTTTTCCCCTCCTTTTCGAAACAACAAAAAACCAAACAAAACAGAATGAAATAAAGACACAAGTTATATAGACATTTCTCTCTTTTTTCTTTCTTTTTTTTCTGGTTATCTGTCATTCCTCAGGACTTGCTTTCAAGAATTCTTACATTTGGATTTTCACATAGACTTGTGATTCAGGTTTCCAAGGTAACATAGAAATTAAAAAAGAATTAACAAGGGAATCCAGATCAATTTAGAAAGGTAGATCTAAGGTGTTCAAGTTTAGGAAGGTGAATGTCCCTTTTTATTTTCATAATTACGATAGGCAAAATAAATACAGAATTTGATGAAAGTTTGACAACACTACAAAAGAGGCATCTAACTCATAATGACTATCTGGGGGTGGGTGGAGAAAAAAAGAAAAACGAAATTCTAGAAATTTGCATAGAGAAGTTTCAGAAAAGTGACTCAATGTCATGACTTCAGCATTCTTAATTTATAACTCAATAATTCACTAGCTTAAGCAATATACTTGGAAACTCTAATATAAGGCAAATATAAAGTGGGCTCCACAGAAGTTATAATCTTGTTTGTGAGACACAATAGAATATTACAAAACAGAGGATGGTTTTGTGTGTGTGTGTGTCTGTGTGTGTATTTATTAACTGAGTGCTCCTTCAACTGAGGATATATATACATATAATATCATATTATTATAATAAAATATTATATATATCATATATCTCATAGTAAAATTATATTATATATATTCAATCACATTACAGTATACTCACTCTCTAAACACAGGGTCCTTGCCTTCTTCAAAGAGAAGGATATTGAACTTTGCTTTCTCTCAATAGAGTTTTGTGTAAAGTTTCTCATAAGAAAAGTATAGATACAAATCAGTTGATTTAGGGTCATAGAAAGCAATGAATTGTTGAAAGCATCTTATACTTTATTTGTTATAACCATCAAATATTGCATAACAAAATACCTCTATCTAGGGGAAATATAATGTTTCTGTTGTTGTTGTTGTTGTTTATTTTTGCAGTAGTGTGGATTTAAAGCAGCAGTGCTGAACCATTGAGCCATATCTCCAGTTCTTTTTTATTTTGAGATAAGGTCTCATTAAGTTGCTAAGATTGGCCTTGAACTTGTAATCATCCTGCCTGGGTTTCCCAAATAGCCGTATTACAGGCATGAGTTACCAGGCCTGGCATGACGTTTCTTTTAAATGCTTCTTATTCACAGACTCAGTTATCTCATTTCTCCTCTCCTCTGCCTTAGCTTTTCCTAGGATGATTAGAGATAAACTTCCTTACCTTGCTCCAAGAACACAGATATTTTCAAAAGCACCTTGAATAAATGTCCATAGCTTAGTGAGAAATCAAAATATAGGAGAAAGAATTGAAGGTTGGGCATTTGAAAGATACGGTTTTAAATTCTGGCTCTCCTGTTTATAGCTTTGTGATATTAGTATTGTTACTTCCTCCCGGAGTTTTTGATCCATGAAAATTACTTCACTTGCACAAAACACTTATGATCAAGTACTTAATCTGTTCTGTTGTTCTACACTCTCGTCTCTGCTATCATGCTGGTTATTGACTGATTTTAGCTATGATTACTATTAGAAGTAGTAGCCCTCCCTTTAATTTGCTTTCCCAGCTGGGATGAGTTCACTTAATATTGTGTATCTCTTAATGGCCAAAGGTCCTTCCAATAATTTTTATTGTCTTTCTTTCCACTACTTGTAGTGTAGGAAATGAGGACTTAGCCATAAATTGAGAGTTCATTTAAAGTGCCAGCTTACTTATCAGGCCGAGGGATAGTCTTGGGAAAGAGATTTGTCTCTTTTGGGTCCAATTTCTTTAAATATGAAATGGTAACATCAGGCTTAGAGGCCCTTAGGCCTTCTGTGAGGCATAAATACTTAGGATTTCCTTTAGCTTTCAAACACTGGTGACTAGAGGCAGTGTGTGTGTGTGTGTGTGTGTGTGTGTGTGTGTGTGTTTGGGGTAGAGTAAGATTGGGTCTGCTCATTCAGGGTTGGAAGCATGATATATTGGGAAGTGAGGTTTTGGGAGACAAGTTAGCCTTGGGTATGAGTCAGAATCTTGTACAAAGTGACTTAACTTCTCTGAAGTTGAGTTTTCCTTTTTATGATCTGGAAATAATAGCAATAATAATGGCATCTATATCCTAAGTTTGTCTGAGGGGTATATTTGTTAATCCATGCAATGTGTCTGCATAGTTTTTGGCAAGCAGTGGGCACTGACACTGTTAATGCTTCTATTCCAAGAAAAAATAAATGGAGTGTAGAATTGAGAGAGGTAATACTGATAGAGCACAGCAGAATAAGTCTCCCTGGGAGACTGATAGTCAGATATACTGACTGCCCTTGCAAAATGGTGATAGAAAAGGAGGTAAACATCTAAAGCAACTTAGAAACATGACAGTTTGTCTTTATTAGAGTTTTCCCCGCGGAATCTCCACCCAGCATCCCTGTATTTAAGAACTTCATGAAGTCTTTGAATTTTTGATTATATAATGTCCTCTATGAACAAAGTTTCTATTATTTTGAGGTAAGTGAGATGTTGACCAGAACTATATAGGAAATTGGCAAGAATTTCTAATTAAATTTCTAGTTTCATTCCTAGTATATTATCTTACCCAATGAACCATGTGCTTTTATTCAGTGTGTATGAAGAAAACACACTGGTACCTAAACCCTTGAGAAGTTACTAGAGGGGAAAAATGTTATATTAGCAGAACCTTCTAAAAAGGAAACTCCCTCAGTTTCATATTTTACAGTTTTAATCATCATCATTCCAGATGGGCCCATTGATTCAATGGAAGAACACTGGGTTTGGAGATATAGCCATGGGTTTGACATCTGTTTCTTTGAATATCTTAGGTGAATTTAGAAGCTGTATAGTCTATCCTTGGGTCTCATTACCTTTGCTGTAAAATGAAGACATTGAGTCACATAAAACAGAAACCAGTTGAAAGGCTCACTCCAGATATTACATTGTGTGATTCTCTGATGTACATGGCTCCTTGATGCATGAAATGGTTCTACCCTTTCTTCCTTACCCACCTTAGGGTGCCAGCCAATGTGGCATGGTTACTCTGAAGCAGAGAAGAAATGGAAGATTTTCTTGATTCTGTTTCAGTTCAAAAGAAATAATCTCAGTGCTCCCCAGAAGTAAATAAGCTTTTCTAATGCTATATACCTGCCATTAGGGAATAACTCAGATTAATTTTTAAAAAAAATTCACAAAGAACGACTTGACATTGTAACCTTTCTTAGCAACTTGAATACAACTTATTAATTAGACAAGGAAGAAGGGGGGCACTAATTACTTCTTAAGTGGAATAATTAGTGTTGCTGAATTTATAAGTTAAAGGGCTTCATTAAGAAAAAAAATCAAATCATGTTTGAACTATAGTGATATCTGTATGAAATTATAAATTATGTTTTGAAAACTGCACTTTGATCTCACAGCAAGTGAGAAATTTTTGCTCCAGACCATTTGCATTTAGGTAAGGGGCAAGTGATGCATGAAGCTGGTGTAGTAGAAAGAAAGGATGGTTTTTCAGGATGGAAGGGTAGACTCTTGTTACCCAAGTCATATAGTATTTCTGAGAATAAAGGCTTTGGTCAACAGGTTTATCTATTTCCTTGGCCACAGGGTGAAAATTCAACATCAATGTTGCTCCAATTACAGAACAGGAACATGAGGAATGCTGGAGACACTGACCAGGCTAGACCTCTGCTTTTTCTTGTTTGTGTGTAACCAGTGAAATCACACCTCAGTCCTGCTCTTGATGAATTACACAACTGACTTCACTCTTTGAGTTCAGCCACTGAGGAGCTTCAGATATGATCTGAAGTACCACTGGCTCAGTGACCCAACAATAGAAGTCGGGTCAATATTTGTAGATTCTCAACTCCATTTGCAGCTGTGGTTGACCACAAGGCAGCTAGTTGACATTTTGTCTTCCATTACTAAGTCAGTCATTTTATCAAGGCCAGGAGGATGTAGCAGTGGGCGTCAGACAAGTTCCCTGATTACTGTTTATTGAAAAAGAGAAGTAACTCGAGACTACTTATTAAATTATGAAAGTGTAATTAAGGTTATGCTAATTCACAATTTAAAAATTGTGCCAGACTCCCTTCTTTCTTCTGGCTTAAGCTCTGCTTTCATGGATGCTGTGCTTTTTATTCTTCATCTCTTTTCTGCCCTGGCCAGTTCATTCTTTGGAATTGTCATTGATCATTGTTCTTACTTTCATGTGATGGCAGGAGTTTTTAAGGGCATGTCATCATAAAAGGTTGAAACTTGCCAGAAGTATATCTTGGAAAGTTATTTTTTTAATTTGTTCTAATTAGTTATACATGACAGTAAGATGCATTTTGACACATGATACCTAAACCGTACTGGAGCACAGTTATTTACAAACTACTGCAGAATTCAGAAGAGAGCAGAGACTTTGAAACTTCTGTTGACTGTGACCCACATGTAATTAAAATGAAAGTTTCATAAAACAGTATTTACACTAGCTATATTCAATAATGTATATTTTGTGATATGTTCTTTTTTTATTTTAAAACTCATGATATTCATTGATTTAATGATCTTGTAATGGATTACAACTTACAGTTTGAAAGATCTGGCAACAGGTGATGCTAGGTTTTGAACAAATTCTATTCCTGGAAAGAGGTTAGGGAGGATTCAGTAAAAAGAGATAAATATCTTCTATCTTCTTAAATAAATAAATTTAATGATACAAAATATTTGTTTAGTTTTAAAGAATTGAGGTTGAAATGATAGGTTCAGAACAAAAAATATAAAAAATATTTTACCAGTATATACATCTTAATCTGTGACACAGAGCTTTTAAAATGCCTTAAGCAGGAAAGTGATTTCCAGATTTTTATTTTATAAAGAACATTCTGATAAAATTCATAACATGGATTTTAGCGAGATAAACCTGAGGTCAGAGAGACAGTTTGAGAACTATTTCAAGTATTTAGGTTACAGTTTTTTGGAAGTGATCCAATATTCTAGTGTTGGAATGGTAATGGTGACAAATTGGAGAGATATTTTGGAGGCAGCCAACAATGACCAATTTGCCCTGGAATATGGTAGAAATTAAGAAATTGAGGATGACATCCGGGGTTCTTTGTTGGGTCTGTAGGTAGACTGATTGTGACTTTAACAGAGACAGAGCAAATTGAATGGGAAGCAGATATTAGATTCGTTTTTTTTTTTTTTTTTAATGTAGCCTGTAGTTCTTAGGTACCTTGTAGAAAGCAAATCCAGAGGTGAAAATCAGTACTTTGACTTAGATCTTAATTAATTCTTATAATGTTCATCATTTGTTATTTTATTTCAATAATATTCCCATGTTTTTAAAAGTTCCACAAATAAAAATTTAGATAGTCCCATAATATTCTGTCATATGAGTGTGCCATCCATTTAATCCATAATTTCCCTAGTTTTGCATCTTCAGCTCAAGTCCTTCACTATCACACACAATCCTGCAATGAACATCTTTGTGCCAGATCCTTTTATACCTGAGTCAAACATTAGGATGCATTCTCAAAGACAAAGTTATCATGTGAAAAGAACGAACATACTAAAGGCTGATGATTCTTGTTAGTGAATAGTTCTCCAGAAACGTCATGCCAATGTTTATCACTGGCTGAAGCTATAGGATTGCCCACTTTACATCCCAGCCAGTGGTAGGCATTACCTGAACCAAACTGATGAGAAATGCTTTCATGTTTTAAATTGCACAACTTTTATTATTACAAGGATTAATATATTATATTTACATATGTCATCTTTGTTAGTCAACTGAATTTCTATGAATTATCTATTATGTGCTTTGCCATCATTTTTTCACTTGTAACTTATTACTTATTGAATTTTACATATATTTATTGCATTTTTATAGCACTTATTTTTATACATGAGGAATATTCTTTTGCTATATAAGTATGAAATATGCATTGTATTTTTTTTTGGTTAGCCTTTTATTTAGGCTGTTTTTAAATTTTTATGATTTTTTTGCTAGTTTTATACTGAGAAATTATTTAATTCAGAAAGTTATTTTTTTCTAAAATCACTTTCCTTTTTTTCCCAATTTTTCCCAACCATATATATATTTTTCCCAATAATATATGGTTATTATGATTTTGGTTGGTCTCCTGTTGGTGTATATTTTAACCCTCACTGTTCAGTGGCCCCCTTATTCCTCTCCAGCATCATCTAGGCATTCTCTAGACTCCTATGCATGTAACACTGGAATTTATATCCCAAGGAACATTTTCCTTTGTTGTCATCTGGAGTGACAGCGACTCATTCTTCCCTGTGTATCTAAGTAAATCCTTTCAGTCATTGAGGCAGATGCTTCCTTCAAGTTATTTTTCTGATCACTTAAATTTTCCCCATCCCAATCTTGTTAATATTATTAATTTTAATAAAATTTAAAATATAATGTATTTACTGTCTATCTTCTCAATTCGATGTGCATTTCTCCTAGCTTAGAAACTGCATAGATAACTTGCTTTTAAACCTCTCAATGCCAGCTCCATACTGAGCATACAGGGGAACACAAGGCATAGTGATCTCATGCTGAATGATTAATGTCACATTACACACACACACACACACACATCTATCTGCAATCATCAAAAAAAAATCTCTGTGGTCTTCAGAGTGGCAGTTGACAGTGAACTTTATTTTGGAAATGAGGTTGGGATTCTGGCATGTTCTTGTTAAAGCCTTTGGTATGAATGATTTTTTTCCTTTACTTCAGTAACAATTCAAATATCTGTAGCAAAATCTGCAAGCACAGGCTTTAGTAAATGAATGTCCAAACACATGGTCCATATGTCACTGCATGCTGTGGAGACCATTCCCTGCAGTGTGAGGAGAGTCCACAAGTTCTTCCATGTGGTTAAAATTACAAAAAGCCCACAACAGAAATGATGGTCACAGAGATTTGATATCACTGTGAGCAGAAATGGTGCTGGGAGCCGACAGGTAGAGGTGATTATAAGAAAGTACTTCATAGGTTTGTTTTTAAGGAGACAAGGTCTTCCTTTTATACCCACTTTTGTGTACTTTACTTAGAAATAAATTCATTTAATTTTGTTTGGAAAATTAGCAGAAATTCAAGACAATTGTAAAATGAAACCCCCATATACATACAAATACAGTCTTCTCTTACTATAAAATTATTCTATTGCATTCATTTTTTGACTAAGACCTTTCACATTCAACAAGGAAAAGAGTCCACTCTCTTGGCAACATAGACAAACAATAGAACTTATTAAAAGACAGACATACACCAGTATTTTTAATACCATGAGTAACTAATTTAATTAATGGATTGTTCAAATAATTAGTTTGTGGAACAGCTTTCAAGCTGGTGATGAAACATAAGTGAGATTCAGAAATCTTGATAATGAGTGGTTTTTCTAGAAGTTTAGAAGCCTTCAAAGATGATAAATAGCATATAAAGCACAAGAAAATTAAATGTAAATGATTCAGAACCATTGCTTAAATTTCTCTGTGGAGGCTGATGGAGAATACAGTTGGCTGGGATGTTTTCTTGTCTCAAGAGCAGGTATGTCACATGACATAGCCACAAGTCTTCATTTGAAATGACATGTTCTTGAGTACACAGTTAATTCCAGAAGTGGTTCTACAGTGTAAAAATACCCAGAGGATGGTGTGATTCTAGATGAGCCGTTAGAAGTAGCAGCATTTTTTTTTTTCAGGGATGTAAATTCTTTGAACTGAAAACATTGAGTCTTAAGTCCAACCTAGCTACTGGTCAAATGAGTTAGTCTTTTTCTTCCAAGTAATGCCAGGCATCCATTATGAGTTTTGTATTTAAATATTGTATTTAAATATTGTTCTGTACTACTTGGTGTACTTAATAATTCTTTTCCTCTTTTAAAATTGCCTATACTCATGTTATTACTGCTAACTACAAAGATTATCGTATTAATACGATTATGTTATTAATACAATTATCGTATTAATCCGTATATTCCGGAAATTGTGCTAACCAGGTTATACAGATATAGATGTGTATGTGCATATATGTGTGTATATTTATTTCTACATATGTGTGTGTGCGCATGTGTAGTACATGTAGATTCTTATTTAATCCTTACTACAAACCATTAAATTATTTCTGGGAGCCTGTCTTTGGGTAAAATTTAATAAGTCAACTTTGATAATGTAATTTTTCCATTTCAAAGATGATAAAACAGAGGCTATGGGAGCCAAAATAACTTTCCCTGGTGGCAGAACAGCATACAAATCCAAGACTGCCTGGACCACTATTTTTTATCATCTCCCATCAGATAGATTACCAGACAATAGTGTCTAAAGTTTTAGGTTACTTACCATATTAAAAAGACCTGTATTCAGTTCCAATTCTAAGATCTTAACAGAGATACAGCTCTCAGTTTTGATCTCAAAATGATTTTAAATTTAGACCCTGCGATGGAAAGTCACTAGGGGATTTTGTTAATCCTCATATTAATTTTTCAATGGGTAAATGATGTTTTTTTCTTGAGTGATATTCCCCTAGTCATCTATTTCCATTCCTCTTCTGTTGGTCCAACAGGCCTTTTGTGAGCATAATGAGTTTTGAAAGAAATGGAGTGATATATTAATTAACCAAGCTAATTAGCTTGAAGAGGCTTGATTGTCAAACCCCAAAGTGTATACATTATTTCTGAAAATATGTGCTGGGAGATCTTGGTCGAGATGGTTTAGGCAGAAGAAGAAGAAAAAAAAAAATAACACCCAAGCCAAACATTGTAGGAGAAGCAGTTCTTGATTTTAGAAATTAGAGGAGGAGATTGTTGGGAATGAATTTTTCAGCACCTTCTTTTGTTTCCCATGTCAAATTTCTGATGTCTCCCAAGTATATGTGCATCACACATCATGTATCAAATGTGACCTTTCTCTCCAAGCTCAATGTCCTGAGTGAAGCCTATTATCCAGTCTAGTAGCTATCACAGATACCTTTTTGGAAGTAGTTCTAGTTTTCCATGCCACAAGTTGTAGCTAATTAGAAGTCAGCCACCGTTTAAGTGAAGCGTAACTAGAGTGAGATGTATGCTGCTTTTTTTCATCAGTGCAAGTTCTGTCGAGTAGAAGGGAGGATCTTAAGCTGCAAGAACTACTGATCACTTTCTTTGCTCTTTGTCTAATGCACGGGAAGCAGGGATTTGGTGGTTTGCAATCCTCATGAACCTGTCTTTTAGCAGCCTGCCTTCTTGATAAACCTTCTTGAAGGTGTGCATGATATCATGAGCATCAGGAAAAAAGGATGAATGGATATTGTGGGAAGGTAAGAAGGAAAATATGGGACATTTCGGGAGGCAGGGAGTCCCAGGCTCTTCTATGCACAAGAACCCTGTTTTTCAGTTTCCATATATGTTGAAGGGGATGCTTGGTACCTTGGCAGGTGCTCGTCAGGGACGTTTTTCTGAGGTTCACCATACTGCATGCATCCTTGGAAACACCACTCACATCACAGGCTATGTGAGAGGCTCTACCTAGCAGTAGGCAGTGCTCAGCCTGTGTTGCTTTCCCTGGGTGGCTGGGCCTGGAAGCTTAGAATAATATTAACATCTGTGGACTAATGGAGGAGGTCCATCACCAATTTGCTTCATGACTTTGGGTGGGATATTTGACTTCTTTATTTTTTTTTCTGTTCATTGAAGCATCCAAAGTAGAAAGTTTCCATGTATTCAAGAACATAAGAAAAGGGAATCTCTAAATTCTTTTCCAGCTCTGAAAATTATATAAATGTGCTGTGTATTTTTCTGTCCCCTGGTTGTAGCCACAGCCTATAAACAAGGATGTTGGCATAGAGTTCTCAAGATTCTGTGATCTGACATGAGAATTGATTTTTTTTTTTTACTTTACTTTCTGTTGAGGTTCTGCCAAATTATTGTTTCTTGCTTACAAATTAAACAGACACCACAGAAAGCATTCTTCTTTACAAGTAGCACCATTTTCTCACTGAAATCCATACTGCATTTTGCATGGCTATCTTCAGCACATTTAGAATGTGTGAAAACAGCCCCTTTGGTAAGTGAATTTCAACAAAGCTTTCATTTGGGCTGTCAAGTTTCTGTCAGCTTCCTGCAGGTGAACTGGATGCAGAAGGGGAGATGTTTCCTCTGGGCTTTTTTTCCTTCAAAGACCTTGTTTCTGCTTTTAGCAGTTTTCTTAAGCACAGGTAAAAGCATGTGGAGGGTGAGTGATTATTTTGGAAATGAGTTTTCCAGGTATTTTTAGCTTTGTGTTCCTTAGTGGGTGATCGAGAGGGAAGTATAAATGACAGCTTGGGATACAAACACAGGTGCATTTTGGACATCTTTTTGCCAGAATTGTCTGTTACAATGGAAGTTTGATGAAGCTAATAGTTATTGTTAGAGGACATTTTAGGACTGAAGCAGCCATCCATCACCAGCTGTGTAATTTCCTGTGTATTAATTGTATGCTCTGTGCCCTAAGTGTATAGAGAAGAACATGTGGTTCCACCCCAAATGAAAATTATCCAGTTCTGATTGTGTGTGCCAAGGGTAGCCTGCCTGACTTGTCTACATGTGCTTCCATGTCATCTTGTTGCTGAATCACCTTTTGTAGTGGCCCATAACAAGAGGGGAGTTTGTCCCCACCCCAGTTGACATTTGGAAACATCTGCATATGTTTTTGGATGTCAAACTGGGGTAGTTAGTTTACCTACAAAATAGAATTCAGGATGCCTGGTTAAACTTGATTTTTTTAAATAACAAATTATTTTTAGTATATCTCAAATGTTATATGGGCTATACTTATACTAAAAAAAATTATTCATTGTTTATCTGAAATCCAAATTTAACTCAATGTCCTCTATTTTGATTGGCAAAATCTGACAACTCTATGTAAAGGACATCTAGTGGGTCATATTGCTAAATATTTTACAGAACACAGGACAACAAAGACCGACCCAGCCCCAGATGTCAAGTAGTTTGAGACTGAGTAACCCTTAAACTACTGTCTGTGATACCTGCTATGATAGCATAGTAAATAGTCAAGTGAAATATGGATCTCAAAGAAAACTAGTGGCACTTCTAAGAAAAATGCTTCTGTGACAGGAGTTTAATCTGTGATCAAGAAACAGGGTAACACAGCAGAACCTAAATAGTAAGTAAAAAAATCAGTTCTCTTGTTGGATCACCAAATCTTGGGAACCATTCAGCTCCCTGTGTCCCCCATCTGTTGATCTATTTCATTAGCACAGGAAGCCTCTTCCTTTCTTGAAAGTCTAGTATGCAGTATATATCTAGTTAATTATTGATTGACACAGTGAATGAAAGCAAACACTTAATTGTCTTAAGAAATTATTAAGCACAGCTCTGTATTAACTCTTTATATATATTGTTTCAAATCCAAACAAAGCTATGATGATCCCATTTTCTTTTTTATCCAGAGAGACTAACTTACAACATTGTCTAAGTCATAGCACTAGTAATGACAGAGAGGGGATTTGGATACAAGCCTTTTCTCTTTGAAGCTTCTGTCTTTTCCCTACCAGATACAGAAAGCACAGGCAGCAAAATGTCCTTAGTAGGAGAAACTTCTCTCTGTGAGGCCCCTAGGCTCCTATGTTGTTGGCTTTCTAGCTGACCTTAACTCTGTGAATATATTTCTAATGTCTCCCAGTTTCTCTGTAGTGAAACAGGGACTGCAGATTGCTTTGGAGGTAGGTGGATCTATTTCCAAAGCTCTACCTGCTGGGAGACACCCCTGCCTTCTCACACTACTTCTGTCAATCCTCAGGGAAGCACACCAGGGTGGGCCTGGAAGGGACAGCTGTGTAGTCCTGGGCTCCTGGGGAGCCTGGCAGGGGCTGGCTCTGCCCACAGACACTCCAATATAGTTGCTATTATTGGAGATTTTTTCCCCCTGGGGAATTATAAAATGAAGAAGTTTACGTAGTTTATTGTAAATTTCTGGAGGAAAATTTCACATTGAAGTCATTTGCTTTTGCTGATGAGCAGATTAGACTACATCTTTTACACTGTTGAGCACCTTAGAGACCAAGATTGGTATCTGCTTCTTATCAGTTGCACTAGGAGTTCAGGGCCCTTCAAGGAGACTGATGTCCTCTTAGCATGATGAGAAGAGACTGGAAACAGTATCCTTAGTTCTGGGCAACTGCTTACTAGCCCATTGTAACATGTTCTTGTTACATTAGGCAAAATATTAGTTATTTGTCATCTCTCTCTTTTTTTTTTCTGACTCACCTGAGTCAGGAATTGTTAGGTTGTATTTATTATTATTATACTCCCCTCAGCATGGCACACAGTGAACAATCAATATCTTTGCAATTTGAAATTACACATTTTATTTTGTGAAATTTTTCCCATCCTTCATTGGACATCTTGCCCTCTTGCCTTTCAGATCTGTATAAGAGTGGGACAGTTTATCACAGTAGTTGTGTGTGTTTATGTATAATATTATACACACTTACTTCTAGGCCCCCACATTTCATGTGTGCTGTCATCTGATTCTCAAACCAGTATTATAAAGTAATATTTTCCATTTTGCAGATGAGGGAGCAAAGCTTGCAGTTATGAACTAACACATCTCAAGCTGTAGTAGTTTGACAAGCAGAGTCAATTTGGAAGCTGTAATCTTGTAAATCCTTTCCAAGAATTTTTTCTTCTATTCCATGTAGCTAGCAGACAATTAGAAGGACCTTGCAATTTTGCTTCATCCTTATGGATCCCTAACTCTAAAATCAGACTGTGTTTATAATTTAAGGAAAACCAACAAGCACGGTGTTAGGCAGAAAAGACAGAGTCAAATCTAATTTCCCCCAATTTCTGTCTCTGCATTCTCTAGTTGAAATATGCAGTTTGAACACATTCAAAGAAGTTGCTTGATTGGAGGAAGGAAGTTTTAGCATGAGGAATTCAGACTTCTTTTTCCTTCCAGGATGTAGAAACAAACTACCTGAGTCTTTGGACACTTGTTGTCAGTGAATGTTCATATCTTGTCATATTCAGAGTGGCTCATAGATGCAAACAGTGCCCTAGTTTGAGAGGACTAAGAAGGAGTAAGACAAGGAAGTCAGTTACCAAGGACACGGGTCGAACTTCAATGGATGCCATATTGCAATTGAGCATTATATCATGATTAAGCAACCCTACCCTATTTGGATATGTCACTGCATCAACTGAGGGTTAGGGTGACTGGAAATGCACTTGATATGCCTGTGCTACCATATGATCATGCTGCTTTTTCACCAGATCTTTAGAGAGTTTCTTACAGATGCATGACTGGGGAAAGTGTCGGGGACTGCTCCATGGGGACAGCTAATATCAGACACAAATCTGTGTATCAGCTTTAAAGCTGCCAATGTGGTGCTATGTGTCAGCTATTCAACTCCCCCAATTCTTGGCATAAACACCAATAAGTCAAAATCAAATCTGCTTTATGAGGCATACAGATTGCCTGACTGTTAGAGCACACATGCTCATTCAGTTATGTGTGAATAAGAACCCACTCGGTCTATTAATTATGCTTCAAAGTCATCGTGAAGCGATAGGTAAGTGGCTGGTAGAAGATGGATAGATGCCTAGTTCAGTGAAGTAGAGTAAATGTCTTGGGGTTCTTGATCTGCAATTCAGTAAACTGAAATAGGGAATAATTCAGCTGAATAACAGAGACTCCTATATCTGTGCTGTAAAGGTGGCAGTTGTATGAGTCACTGTCACGTTCAAAAAAATAAAAGGCAACTCAACCAGTTAGGAGGCTTGGATGCTACATTGACACATGCTGATGCTATTAATATGATGAGTGCACATAAGCTCCCACTGAAACATTATAGTCAAAGTCATCTGGTGACACAGTTCTGCATAGTGAGAAAGGGCAGTAAATATGCTTACCAATTCACATTCACTTTACATATGATGTGATTTGATGGAATGAAAGAAAAACTTAGTACAACTGGGTACTGGGTTCTTAGTACAAATGTTACTGTAGCATCATTCCCTGGTAATCTCAAGGATTTGAGGATTTGCCTATGTGCTGGGGAAACTGGTTACAGTACTGCTGCTGCCATATCTGTTGGTGACTCCATGCCACTGTTAGTGGTACATTACTACCTTTGGTACATTGCTTATGCTCAAATAATATAATGGTGTTTGTTTTTGTTTCTAGAAAGAAAGAAAAGACCAAGATAATAACATTGTAAGATGAAAAGACCATAAAGTTGAATTACATCTTTCAGTCTTTTTGCATAATTGGAATCAAACTGCAATATCAGTAGCATCCTGTTTCTGCATGAAAACCTAGGAGGAAGAATATTATGTCATATCTTTTTAAGATCTTCTTCCAATATAATACAGATGTTATAATTTTTCTTGGCTATTAAAATATTTGCCTATAATTCAGGTCTCCGTGGTGAAGTAGGGGTCAGCTCCAGGCAAAATTAAGTGATAAAATTAGTCTTCTGCCTTTCAAATACTCATCCTTCTGTTTGTTCTCAGAACTCCTGTAGGCTTTTGCTGTGAGAGTAAATGTGTGGCAGTCACTGACCACAGGTCTACTCCCCAAATCTGTGCGGTTGTGGTTAATTCATTTTCATTCCAAACCTCAACATCCTTACCTATGAAATGAGAGGCTGGCACCCCCATTCATAGCAGAGATTCACTGTATCAATGATTCTTAACCTGGCCATGTGGAACCTCATAGAAAACAAAGCGAATGATGTAGAGTAGTTTTTAAAATAACTTCAAAGTTTGTAAAATGCTCTTCCCCATCCGTGAATGACCTAATAGCCTCTTACAGGGTGAAAACAACTGGAAACTTATTAAAATGCAGATTCTTTAATCAGAAACTATAGAGGATAAGGCCTAGGAATCCATTTCTAACCTCCCTATTTTTATTTCTATGCACAATAAATTTGAGGACCACTGGCTCAGATTTGGTACTTACAGTATGGTTCCCTGATCACCTTCCAGCGTCACCAGGAGCTTATTACAATTGCAAATTCATGGGCCCAAATCAAGACTTACTAAATAAAAATCTATGGATCTAAGTTCTCGGATCCTATGTCTTAGCAAACTCTGCAGGAAATTCTAATACATGTTAAAGTTTGAGAGTCCAACTGTTCTAGAAAAGTGTTTCTCAAACCTTTTGTTAAAATCACCTGAGGGGAGTTTTTAAACAATAGAGATGGCTGGCCCCAGCCATACACCAATTTCTTAAGTACAGCCAAGCTTGAGAATTACTGGACTAGATCATCTTTAAAGTCCTGTCTAGATTCAAGTTCCCTGATTTTCATGTTTGTATTGTTTTTTTGAATGTGTATTTAGCTTTCAATCCATATCATATTTCTTCATACACACACACACACACATACATAAAATTTAGTTGTTGATAGACCTTTATTTTTTATTTAGTTATATGCAGAGCTGAGAATCCAATCCAGTGCCTCACACATGCCAGGCAAGTGTGCTACCACTGAGCCCCAGCCCCAGCCCCCATAGCATATTCTTAATCCCTACTGTGCTTGTTTAATGCCACCCAGCACTCAGCCTACTAATCAATTGATAATATGCAACTAAGAAATATGCATTGGCTAAATCCAGCATCTTTGACAAGATGATGATCATAGAAGAACAGATGTAGCTGTGATACTCATCTCCAAGTCCCATCATAAGTGGACTTGCTCTAAATAGATCTCCTCCCCTCTACTTAAGGCATCCTCATCTCTCCATTGCTGTGTTGAATGACACTAGCCTTTAGGTTTCACTTTTGCAGATCCTTTTTGCAAAGGATTTGGAATTGTTCTCATTGCTACTTTCAAATTTATAGCCAGAGCCAATGGACAACAGACTTTGGAAACAAGGCCTTTGGAAATTATTTCCTGCATCTTCCCAGTGCCTCATGGTAATGAGAAACGCCTGAGCTAAACTTAGTCCAATTGATACTGTTTCCCAGTAAACTCTGATTTTCAGGGAAACTCTAGGAGTGCTAATAATACAGGCTTTTAACCTAAAGTCTGGACTAGAGCCAATGGCATAAAACACAGGGAAGGCAAAGAAAGCTGTTGCAAGTGAAGGTTTGTCTTAAAAATAGTTAATGAAGAATTTTGAGAGCTGCAGGGATGTCTGACAGATTGGCAACTCACTTTGAGAAACAGACTCTCCTCTTTCCAATTCCCAGACACACAACCTGAGGGTAAGTCATCAGAAATAATATAAACTGGGAAACAGGAACGAGAAAAACAGCACCCTTGAATATCCATCAAGGGTGTGAGCCAAGGTCGTCAATGCTGTTAAATACACAACAGTGTTTTGTGCTTATTTTCTGTTCATCCATGTTGCTAACCTGAGCTTTGAGAGGACCAGCACCACAGTTGGGCATGTTCTGGGGTAAAGTATATTACAACATTTTGAGGTTTAGGTGGAAATCTATTATTGGCTAGGAAATGGAGTATTCTTGTATCTGAAGACAATTGTACTGTTATCCACCCAACAATTATGGCCACCAGGCTGCTGAGGCAATCAGTGGGAGGCACCACTTAGAGATTCCAGCCTACAACTTACGCTGCAGCGTGGCTGGGTGTGGAGACTTTGGTTTGGTGTGGCTTAGTGGGCTACAGGCATTTACAGCTATTATCAAAGGGTTGAAGGAAACTTTATGCAATTTTGATGCTGAGAATATGAGTCCCCCATCCCTTGAGATAAGTCACAGACAGGCCTGTAATGTAATCGGAAGATTTGCCAAAAGGGCTGGCCTAGTTACAAGGGCACAAACTCTCTGTACATTTCTAATCATATACTATGCCATGCTGAGAAGCCAATCAAACTAAGGCTTCTTGGGCTTCTCTACCCAGCTGTCTAAGTCTAGCCCATTCTGGGTCTAGGATTCTCCTTGTTATTCTGGAAAAACCAGAACCAAATGTATTCTTCCAGATTTGGGGTGTCCCCTCTGTTAGGGAGCATAGCTCCTCCTGAACTCAGAGCCCTTTCATTCCTATCATCTAGACTCACCCCTGCCTGAATAACTACTTTTTCTCTGTAATGCAGCCTATCCACAATCCACAGCCCTCTGGTTTCTCTTAGAATAGGTAATATTTCCAGACATTTTTACAAATTCATATAGGTGACAATATACCTCCAGGCAGACATTGCAGTCCTGCTAAGGAGGTGTAACCAGCTCCAGAGAAGGAGGAAGCCAGCCATTCCTGTGTTCTCAGAAATGTACAGGGCTCCCTCTGTGGGCTCAGGAATCAGACAAGATCCTAAACCAGGATCACTGTTTGAGGCAGGATTTGCATCTCTGTGACCAAAATACAACCAATAAAAACAACCTATGGGAGGAAAAGTTTATTTTGGCTCATAGTGTGAGAGGTCTCCTTGGTGGGCTCCATTGTTCTGGGTCCAAAGTGAAGCAGAACATCATGAGGGAAGGGTGTGGTGGAGAGAAGCTGCTCAGTCAGGACAGTAGACAAGTAGAAGAGAGTGAAGGCAAGATGGGGCCTGTAGGGAAGATGCACCCTTATAAGACATTCCCCATTGGCCCACCTCCTCCAGGCATGTCCCATCCACCTACAATTATCACTAAGTCCATTCAAACTAGGATGGACTGATTTGGTCACAACTCTCATAATACAATCTCTTTACCACTTATATCCTTGAGTTAACACAAGAGCTTTTGGGGGACAGACACCTCATATCCAAACCATAAAAGTTGTTGTCAATGGATTACATGACTTTATGCAGCTCTGAACTCTCTGAGTTTCCCTGTATAGTCACTTTAACAGCAAAAAGAAAATAAATGCTGCCCCTCTGAAAATATTATTTAATTTAGCCATGTTCATCTGTTTGGAGCAATAAAGTATGACCTAGTGATCTGTGAACTTCAATAATAATAAAACAATTAGAGAATCCTTTTGTCACTCCTGAATAAGACATAATCCCTAAGGATTTGAAACATCGAGGACTTCCAGCAAATTAGAAAAAAAAATTAAAGAATTGGAGCTCCTTCAGTTTCTCACAGGACGCTGAATAACTACTTTTTCTCTGTAATGCAGCCTATCCACAATCCACAGCCCTCTGGTTTCTCTTAGAATAGGTAATATTTCCAGATTCTGCCATCTTGTTCCTGCAAACCTCGTTGGTGACCCCTTTACAAGACAAACCTAGAGGTTAATTAATAAGTGATTGTTACTTCCTGAAAGTTGCCTGTGGTTTCATCCTGATGTGACCTGAGCGTCCCCATCCCTTGTTAGGAAAAGGTTCTGTGGTTCGGTATTAATTCCTGCCACTTTTACAACTCCCATTGGGATTAATATTTAATCAACAGAGCAGTTGCCTTTTTATTTCATTATAGAAAAGTTTCAATAAAATGGAACAGGGTATTATATTGTAATGAATGACAAATACTGGCAAATTTTCATTTAAAATCAATAAGTTGAACCAGGCGGTTATTTCATAACGGATGGGTCATCTCAATTTAATGAACAGTAACTAAAAACACATTAAACAAATGTCTGAGATGAAGAAGAGGGGCATAGCAAGAGACTAATTATTGTCCCACGAGTCTGCATGATCCCCAAAGAGAGGGCTGCGTTTTGCTAATTGTTTTCTTATCCAGTGCAAGAACAATACCCCAAGCGTATAGTGGACGCTCAATAAATTGTTGCCAGCTTGAATGTATTTATAAATAAATTGCTGTGTACACAAAAGTACTTTCCTTTAGGAAAAAAAAAAAAAAGGATTCAGCTCTTTGCTAATTGTGGCCACCTCTGTCTGGTGATGAAGGAATCCTGTTTTCATATGCTTGTCCTTTTGTAAATGCTTAGAGCGAGCCTCAGAATAACCCAGGGAGCTTGTGAAACAGAGATCTGGGTGTCGGACCCACAGTATCTGATTCAGTATTCTGGGGTAAACACTTTAAAATTGTATTTCCAAGTTCCCAGGGGATCTGGTGCCTCCTAAATACGTCACTAAGAATTGTTCACTTGTAGTATCTATGTGTGCGCTCCATAGCAGTTTCCTATTATTTATGTTCAGGTGCATTTTTCCTAGAATTCATGCACAAAGCTGACTACATGAGATTCCTGCCTGGGAGAGTGAATGTAAATCCATTGCTGCTGTGTGCCTTGGTGGCTTTGATTCCTAAGGACTCTTCACCGTGAAGGGCAGCAGATCAGTTTTGCTTCTGGCCTTTTATTTTCCTTTTTAGTGCATGTGATGAACTGTCATTAATGATCTATCTCAAACATATATTGATTTCCTTGGGCATCTAAATTTGTCTGTTGCTGATGCTGCCCGCAGTTGCTACAACTGTGTTATGTTTTGACCCCTTCATACAGGGGACTGTGCTTAGGATAGAAATAGGACCTCTTGACATTCATTAGAGTCTGCTCGTAGTATTGACTCTGGCTCTCCACCTCCACCTTTTACTTTATATACTATTTTTGTTCTAGTGAAGCTTCCTCTTCTATATTTGCTTCCAGTTAGTACTGTCTGTTCACCTAGATGGCTCTGGATACTTTTGATTATGCTGGACATGGAATGTCTGTCTTATTTTAAAACGTGAGAAAAATAATTCATTATGAAAAGAGTGGTTAAAATAACCATGCATTTTTATTGGTGTGTTTGATTTAGTTGATAGTACATAAAAGGGCTGGGTTACAAAGTCTTATCAACCGCTCTTCACCTTGTTTCCCTTGTAAGCAACAGCATGGATGGTAGGGGGCTCTTTAACTTGAGGAGTGGGGACATATACTGGTAATAAAAGAGGAAAAGGCTAATGGATTAATACAGTTTGGTTAATGCTAGATTTTCTAGCATTGAAGCCATGACCCACATACATTCTCTTAACAAAGTTCCAAAGAAATTTTATTAATTAAATATATTTTTAAATGAATCCATGAAAACCTAATTGTACATATTAATTGAAGTAAAGTTTTGTTCTATGAACCTAATCTTTGAATATTTTCATCCAAATATCCAGCAACTTTCACCTATTGATCTTCTCTATCCTTGGAACTTTTCTCCCATCACAAACTGTCTCACTATCTCTTTGTGTAGAGCTTTGGGACATCTTATGTATTGTTTAACTTTTTAGGTATAAACATTTTGTCTCCTCCACTAGATTGAAAACTTATTCAATCATTTCTTCCTTTAGTACCTAAATATTCAGCATCTACTATGCAAAAGGCACTAGAATCGATACTGTAGAATACAAAGGAGCAGAATACATGATCTTACATTCAGCTTCTGCAAGAATTTTTGATTTAGTGGTAGAGCTGAGCTATGTTTTCACACACACACACACACACACACACACACACACACACACACACCCATCATAGCAGTAACTTAAATTTACAATGGTGCTTCAGATAGAAGTGATAGAGATAAGATTTGAATTATTCTTTGATTTTTCCAGTGGACTTACATGTTGTTTTACAAACATAGGTACTGAATGCACATTTATTTTCTTCATACCTGCACATATGTATCCTTTTCTTCTTTAAACATGTCTATATAATTTTGTATTTGGAGAGGTGAAGGGAAGACACATCAGGATGCCCCATGTAGTCTTTCCCGCTCCACCTGATTCTATGTACTTAGAAGTCCTGAAACATTTTCCTTTTTTGAGTCACATCTGACTCTTTTTAAGTTTCTGCTTCATCTTCAGGGCAGCACTCAAATGTCAAATTCTGGAAAACCTTCCTATGTGTCTTGAAACAGATATATTTATTTTTTTACTTCCTGTGTTGTCATGATCACTTTCAGTGATTGCATTAATTATAGTATTATTTTCATTGTAAAGCAGTTATTTACATCTGATATGCTCACTGGACTCAGAGTTCCCTGAGGGTGAGGAACCTGTTTTATTCATATTAATAACTTAGGCATTTTCTAACACAGTGTGCATGGCTTATAATTTACTGGCTAACTACATATTTATGGAATGAATGCGTGGATGAATTTATTAAGTAAATGAGAGGATGAACACAGCTCAAAAGCAATTAATCAGTGAATATTTATTGGACAAATGAATGGATAATAAATAAATATAACTGTACCAAATAACATACTATAGGCTTTCTTTTGATTATAATATCATGTTGTGAGGGAAATTTATCTGAAAATGGCATATCCCATCAGCAGCAGTTCATAGTTCAACCCAAATGAATAAAATTAATTTCAAAACCAAATGTCCCTGCTTTTATTTTTGTGCTTTTTAATCTGCATATAGGGTAAATACACCAATCCTGTTTGGATTCATCAGGGTAACAACAAATATAAAAAATATATAACTGAACTGTGCTAAAACTGTTAGTCTTGAAACCAGTAGTGCTGGCAGACACCATGAAATTCTAGTATATTATTTCTTTAACCTCCTTTCATAGTTATGTTTTAAACAATCAGTGAAAAAAATCATACTGTGTCATAAACTTGTTATCTTACTAAATAATTGTAATATGTAACTCAGCAGCGGATAAATCCAATGGTCCTGGATGCTTCAGAGGTTGGGATTGAGAAAATTCAGTAGGAGGTCATGCTAAAGGGCCTAACTCTAACCACATTCATCTGGTGATTGCTGTCTAGGATGTGGAGAACAAAATTTCTCCTTTCTCTACTTTTACTAGCACTTACAGCACTCAAGTAGTTGTCTCTTGACTTGGAACTCTTTGTTTTTGCAATCCTTAGAATAAATTCACATTATGACCATTTAATGACTCTGAACAAAGCTGTCCTTTTTATTAGTGCCCAAGAGAAGTTCAAACCATGCGGTGACTTCAAAATTTTTAGGAATTACTGATTTAGCTGACTCGGTCTCCAACTACTTTTAGATCCAAGGAAATGGGTCCTTCTTCTGCATTTTCCTTTATAGATATTTCTCGGGGGCAGTTATGTACTTAGACTCAGTAATGATAATCTGATGCTCTAATTTTGAATGCTGCTTCAAGTCCCACAGCAGTGAATTATGCGTGTTTTTCAAGAATGAGATTTGCCAGGAAAAGAACAAGGTTTCTTCAATTAAAACTTCATTACATTCAGTTTTAAGAAGGCTGAACAAAAATGGCCCATGCCAAAGAGTTTCTTCAAAGTAATATTTCTGAAATAACTTTTTTTGTCATAATTTTGCGTATTTAAGTAAGTCTACATATGTGTGAAACTGCGTTGTCTTTCAAGAATTTTTAAATCTTTTTTACATTTATGGAATGAAATTTTTAAAGGAAATTCTAAATCATAACTTAGTTGTAGGATATAAAATTAAACCTAAAGTGATTCTTATCTTAAAATGGTTGTAACTGTCTTCTAATAAGCAACCATGAGACTTGTCAGGGGCTGTTTGTAAAGGTAATACCTGTGGACATACCCGATTGGGTTAATAGTTTAGAAATAGTTTCATTTTTGGAATTTTGTCCTTCCATACTAAAATAACCATCTGATACTAGTGATATATATGACAGAGTTAAGCATTTATCTTGATGGTAGGAAAGGGTGATAAATCACTCTCAGATTATTTTATGTAGATGTGGAACTGAGTTTCTGGCCTGGTTTCTCTCAGGTGGTCAGGATATTCTATAGGCAAGAATGTATTTGAACAATAAGCACATACGTGGGCCTCCAAGGTCCATCTCCACATTCCCTGAAGTCCACTGCAACCATTCATTTTACCCTTCGTGTTACTTCTCTTTGTCTTCTTCTCTCTTCTCTCCATCCTTTGAGCACGCCAGTGAAGTACACATCAAGCAGTGACTCAAAAGTTTCAAGAATTATTATTCCACCTCCTCTTTTAAGAGCTGGCTCCATTCCCAAATCTTCTTACTAAAAGGTTTCTTCGTTTTCTTTCCTTCTTTCTTTCTTTTTCTTATGAAATGATTTCTTTTCCTGTTGCATTTTACATTTTGAAATGTGTAACTAATGAGACTAATTTCCCTATCTCCTTTCTTTAGCACTCCTTTATATACTGTACTTATGGGCTAGAATCATCATTAATTAGTTAATGTTTGTAAAGAGTTTGCAAGAAAGAATTTAGTGATAATAGGGAGAGCAGGGAAAACTTGGGCTGCTGCTAGGAGGAGGAATACTAATGAATGTTAATCAGAAATGCTCACATGGTGCCTTTTGTCTTCAAAGATGTTGAAAGAAGCACTAATTAATCATCATCCTTAGGATGATGATTAAAACAGTTATAGTCAGAAGTTCAGCTGCTGAGTTATAGGCTGTGCTGAGGATGTATGTGTTTTCTGTGCAGAGGGGATGATGTAGGACCATAATATTGAGTGCAAGGATTTGGATAGGGATAGAGGCACAATTAATCATATAGCACCATTATTTTGGACACTACTCAGAATTTGAGGTGTGGCACAAGTTTAAGGAGAAACTTAAGTTCTGGAGAAAGGAGATATTGGGCAAAGTTTTATGAAGGAAAAGCACATGGCTTTTTTTGTTGTTATTGTTTGGGTATTTCAGGGAAAGCTTCACCTATGGTAAAATTCAACATATGTTTCTAATAATTCTTTAGCTAGATCTTAACAAGCAGTTGCTCAAAGGGATGCTATTATGGTGATAAAACATTACGTTGGCCCAATCAGGATGGAATAGTTCAGTTCTTCTTCATCTGAGCTTGCTTTCTGGGCATTGTCTCCTCATGAATGAGGCAGAGGTAAGGGCAAGCTGTCCAGACAATGATGCTGTCCACTTCTCCTACAGTGCTTCTGAGTCCCCCAATTTATGTCATTCAGATGTCAGCCCGCCTTGGGTTTTCTCAAGGGTCTAGAATCATATACAAGAGAAGCTAGTTGTGTTCAAATTCATGGCTAGAATTTATCATATCATGTCTCCTAAAGAACCAATAGTCAGCCAGGCATGGGAGCACACCTGTAATCCCAGTGGCTCAGGAGGCTAAAGGAAGGAGGATCATGAGTTAAAACAGGGCTGGCGATGTGGTTCCATGGGTAAACACCCCTGGGTTCAATCCCTGGTACCAAGAAAAAAAAAAGAACCAATGATCAGAAGACATGAAGATGTTTTGATGAGAGAGAGAATAGAAAAATACTATTTGTCTTCCTGATTGAACTCATCCTCCCACCACAATTTTTATACAGTACCCAAGACTCTGGAAGTTTGCAATGGTCAGAAAGAAACATAAAATTCTTCAGGGAAGACCAAGGAGGGAGGAGGGAGGCATTGCCTTTGTGTTTTTTCCCCAAATGTTCAAAGTATAACCCTTCCTTAAATAATGCATTTGCTTCTAATTCAGTAACATATTTCACACTTGAGAAGAGCTTCCTCAGCAGCTCTTGATGCCAACCCTTGTGCTCTTAAAAGCAGACCTCCTTTAATGTATATTTGATTACTGCCTTGTGCACTGAGAGACAAAGCATTATTTGGAATTCTCTGTGTCACTAGACATTACATGGATCTTTAGTCATGGACAATTAGTAAGCGTTGACCCTCACTGTGATTTACTCTGTATTTCATGGGCTCCAGATTTTCTGGAAGAACAAAAGTTTATTCCAACTGGGTGAAAGCCCTGGCTAGACAGATGGTTTTTCCTGCCTTTGAAGGGTATGAGGTGGAATTCTTGAAGACAGAGGCACCATGATCCTTAGACTTACCAGGCAAAAATATGGATGTCAGTTCATTATTTCTCTGGAATCTAGAGACATCATTTATCATGTATTAAGGAGGGAAATCATCATGTTCCTCATGTAGGGTTTTAATGAATTAAAAATGCACAGCCATCATTGAGCAATTCATCCTGTCCTACGTCAGGCTGACTGTGCTTATGTTGGAGAGGGTGGCTTAGTACCATGGAGAACATTCATTCACCTAGGACAGTGAACATCTGATGCTCAACCTGAAAGAAGACAGAAGAGTAGAATGATGTACATTGGCAGGTTTTCTCCCTCCTGCCCAGAGTGAACACTTCTGCAGCATTAAAAATGCTGAGATCATATTCACATAACTGGAAAACTGGTAAAGAAAGGAACTTTCTCACAGCAAACTTGTGTTGTTTTATTACTCTTATCATAATGCAAAAATAAAAAGAGTGACTATTTCTTATCATTAGATTGGTAAGAAAAGCATAGATTTCTATTTTACAGCCTACAGTCAGGCACAGAGTTGTTAGTGTATCTGTTAATCCTGTAATAGTGCTATTGTTTACTTTGAATTCTGGCAGGTGGTTTCAGATCCTCCAGGGTCCAGAATGGATCCTCTATACTCTTTGTCCTTTTGTTGAAATGAATATTCAAACATGATAAAGGTGGCAGATAGTCCTGTCACTTTTTACCCTTTTCCAATAAGTATGCTTGTAAATTTCATATGGGATTTTATAAAATTTAAGTAAAACAAATGTATTATCGTTTTGAGGTCATCCTAGAAGTTAATCCCCTAAAACTCCTAAGACCATTAATGATAGTGACTAAGTGTAGAAATGTACCTAGGTACATTCATTTTGATTTAGAATAGTCTCATCTAATGATAATTTTTTTTTCTTTTATGGAGCCCTGTGTGAATCTTTGTGTGTCTGTATGCACTTCCATTTTCTTCTCATTTTCAAATTAAAGGGTTTTACCTCAGCCCTTGAGAAATCACCACATTGTTTGTTTCTTGAATTCTCCTAGTACAAGGCTAAACTTGATTACTGTGGTCTTTTCAAATATCATTCTCCACAGCCTTTTCCTTTAGGAACATTCAAGGGCATAATCACTATTTCTCCAGCTGGGAGTTGATGACTAGCAGCCAATTATTTTTGCACCACTGTTGTTATCATCTAAATTTCCAGGAACTGGGGCTGACCAATCCTGATTCTGTCCTGCAATCAATGGTGCTTGTGGACAAGTGTATAGAGAAACTCTGTGTTGGGGCTCTGAAGGCGAAACACTTTCTTGAGGAAATGTGTAATAGTTTTACGAAAAACAGTAAAGTTAAACATGGGAGCAATTTGAAGTAAAATGAATCTGATAGTGGACAGATGTGCATCTAATGTACGATCAGTTGTCCAGGTCTAAAAGAAAATTTTAAGACTAAATTGTAAGTAAATTAAGAGTGTGATTATATTCTAATTTCTTCCTTGATGTTGATTTTCTGAGTATCTATAAACATCCATGCCCTTATTTACAAGCCTATCTTAAAATAAAAATGTCCTCTAATTATTTCAACTTTATAGGTTCTCTTTAAATTAGATTGAAACGAAAAATAATTTGGGGGACACAGAAATTCCCATCTTCTCCATCCACCAGTATAATACATGTTCACTATGCAGCTTGCTGAACAGAGGGAAGAATGGATGACTGGGTGACAGGTCTGCTTTCAGAGTGTTCTCGAAGTTCAAATCATAATTAATGCATAAAAAGAGTACTCTCACTTTCTAATCTAGCAGTTTTTTTCTAAGCACAGTTTCCTCTCCAGAGCTTTTTTACAAATTTATTCATGGCCTAGGTTTCTGTGGAGGCCATATTTGGAAAACAGTGACACAAATAAACATATATTTGTTGTATATTTTGCTTCTTGGTTTACTCCATTCAGCATTAATCTTTCTCTTTTTTTAAGACTCTTCATTTAGTTTGGTTAAGACTTAAATTCAACTGACTTATTTAGGCAACTCTTGTACCCACTTATGAACTATTTAATTAATTGATTTATTTATTGGTACCAGGGATTGAAGCCAGGGGTGCTTAGCCACTGAGGCACACCCCTCATCTTTTTTATTTATTTGGACACAGTGTCTCATTTAGTTGCTGAGGGTGTCAAACTTGCAATCCTCCTGTCATAGCCTCCAGAGTCACTGGGATTACAGACCCTATAATGTTCTTATGAGAAAATAAATATTAATAGGTCTCTCTTACAAAAATATATTCTATCCAGTAAGCCTGTGAGAAGTGCATAGACCACTTAGGACTATCATAAATCACATACCCATACACCACATATGACATTCTAAGTAATAGACAAATATGAGAACAGTTTAGACCATCTGTGTATTAAAAATTCATTTTTTAACATCTGAAATGAGATTAGAGTCAATGCCAGTTGTTTACATAGCAAAGAATATATTTTAAATTTATTTGAAAACCTTTTTTTTCCCCCTTTGGATGGTGGGGTGGAGTCTGCCAAAGAGAAATTATTCATGAATTTTCTTACCAACTGTATACAACAACAAATACAGGATCTAAGATGCATGAAATATTATGAATGGAAATTATAAATTCTGAATTTCATTTTAGAACTATAAGATATATTTTATGAGTCCCTTTCAGCAATGAGAATTCCTGGCGTGGACTATAAAACAACTGGGGCTTGCAAATTAATTTATATATAATTACACTCCAGGTTCTCAGATAACGGAGTTCAGATGGAAGAGTTGACTGCACATTGATGAGGTTTGGATGAATAGTTTGTTATTTAGTATTTCCTCTAAAGCATCAGGCATCTGTAGCTCCAGAGAATTCTGTATTTACCATGCCATGTGACCTAGCCAAAATAAAATTACATATCCTAAGCATTTTTCAGCCTAGCTGATCATTACATGAAGTATTGGATTTCCCTTCATTTCTCAAATAGTCATGCATTTTATAATGAGTTTGTAAAATTTCTTGAAGGAATCTTTTCATTTGAAACTTGTAAGTTTTCTAAGAGACAGAAAGTGTGGAAACTGGTATTTGTTTCTATTAGGTAGCATTATAATGCCATCCTCAAGACATAGATCTAAAAGAAGCCCACCTTTGTTCATTAAGGTCAAATGAATGTCCTGGAATATACCCCTGAAGACAACCAGGCATTCTCAGCAGCATAGAGCACTTCTTGTTACAGAGAGAAATGTTTTGGTTCATTATTTCAGGGAAGGATGCCAGAAAAAAATGTAGTCTACTTAGAACAGCAGTTTGGAATATGTTGTATATTCCATTTGCATTATACCTGCTTTGAACATGGTATTACAGACAAACTTGTTGGCAAGTTGCAATATGGTCCTTGTAGGCAGGGATGTGATTCAAAAGCTGCTGACTTTTGTGAATAATTGTGGACTGCAGATGAGGCTAATTAGGTATCATTTGTCAAAAATACTTGGCATTGGTGTAAAATTTTATAACTTTGTAAAATTTCATATTGAACCATATTAAATTGCTAATATTCAAATAGGTTTTTTCTTATAAAAGGAAAATTTCATGTAGTTCAATCTAGTACTTTCATATTTATTATTCTCCCTCAAAAGGCCACCTGCCATGGTTGAAAGCTCATTGGATTTAGAGCCAGTAGCCTGGGTCCATGTACCAGTGATGCTACTTGCCTGCTGGGTGATCTTTACAAATACTTTATAGATGGAATAGTTACATGTGGGAACAAAGAAAAGTTTAATGTATGAGATATTTGTTAGTTTTCTTTTTTTTTCCCTACTAAAAATTATTGGATACAGAGTCTTCTTCACAGGGTGATATAAAAACACAGTACCACAGTGAATTGCAGAAAAGTTAATGAGCAGTTCAAATTCGAATGCTTATTTATAGCATTACTAGTTATCAATAGAATATTGTCAAATAGGAGAGGCAGACATCATTAGCCTTGTTTTACAATTGAAGGAACTGAAAGGTAGGGAAATCCCACAAGGTGACTAAAGGGACTTGGCAGTCCCAGTGGAATCTACTTTTCTGGACACCATTGATATTTTGAGGGTAGCCATTGATGGCTCTTAGTGTTGCATGATTAGAGATATTGCCCCAGTGGATCACAAGAGCATTACCAAGATATCCCATCAATCAAAACAACTGACTCTGTAATGCCAGGTTATTATCTTTTTTTAAAAAAAAATTTCAGTTGTAGATGGACACAATATCTTTATTTATTTATTTATTTATTTATTTATGTAGTGCTGAGGATCGAACCCAGTGCCTCACATGTTTGGGGTAAGTGCTCTACAACCAAGCTATAGCCCCAACCCCCCAGGTTTTTATCTTGCTAAGTCATTAAGATGTAGGATACCTGACAATTATGCTTTTCTCCCTCAAAATCTGTATTAAAAAGATGGTGGAATGAGATGGACATCATGACCTTAGGTACACATATGACTGTGCATGTGGAATGACACTACATCGTGGTGTGCAATCAGAGAAATGAAAAGTTGTGCTGCAATTGTGTACAATGAATCAAAATGCATTCTGCTGTCATGTATACATAATTAAAACAAATAAATTCATTTTTTAAAAGTATTAAAATTTTGTGCGTGTTTTTCTTCCCATATAACAAAAGCCTTTACATTGCAACAATGATAGCCACCCTTTAGAGCAGTTGCTGTCATTATCATTTCCATTCTGTGACTGATAAATCGGCTCAGCAGGGCTTGAAGTACCTTGCCTGAGGTTTCTCAGGTAGCAGTCAGACAGCTCTGAAGGAAGCCCAGCTTATTCCGGGTCAAAGGCCTGTGCTTGTACTGTTAAAACATTGTGTTCACTCATGTTGGGCCTCAAGAAGCTCACAGCACTGGTTAGTTGGTTTGGGTGATCAAAACACTTAAACCTGCAGCATAGCATTATTCTGTGTTAGTGTATGAGCAGGACAGAAACTCAATACAGTGAGTTTTGATATGATATTAGGTGGTAGAGAAAATATCAGTTGGGATAGAGAATGGAGTAAAATTTTGATATAGAGAACATTCAGAAAAAGACCCAGTCTTAATCTGATTCTACTTAAGCTCCCAGCAACTATTTAAATCTTCTCACTAGTGGCCCTCATTCATTTTCTGTTAGGGTCAAGTAAGGCACTGAGAGAGCTAATTTACTTTGGAATTTACATGTGACATTCCATCTTGTTTGAACCACTCCCAATTTGCCTTACTTCCTTTCACTTTTCCCCTTTTATTCTTGGCATGAAGCTTCCTGAATGAGATCTTGAAGTTATGGTGGTTAACCTGCAATTTCAAGGGTCTCATACTAACATTGCTTTAAGGGAACTCGAGTGCATCTCTTGAGGATGGCTTCAGATTTGCTTCATTTTCACCATCTCTCTGCAGCAGATTGCAAAACAACATGGTGGCTCTTGGTAACTCTCTGTAGTGCTGTCCCTTCCTCAGCTCTGAGTTGTCCCAGGGGGAAGTTGCATGATCAGCTTTGGCATAGATACAGGCTATTAGATCTTGCATGGAAAAGGAAGGAAAGCTACCCTGAAACTGTCATTACCTGGGACAATCAATGCTCTTGGAACTCAAGGGTAGAGCCTTGGCTAGATTTCCTTTTCTGTGAAGAGGATATACTACCAGGTACCTGGACACATTCTATTAGATAGCTTTCATCCAGGGTGGGTTCTGCCTGATGGCCTGATGACCCCTGGTTATGATCAGTAACAATGGAAACTCCGCATTTCATTGTTATAAACAGCAAAATACTGTAGACTGTGGACCCAGAATCAGGCTCTCTAGTTTTGTATCCTAGTTCCTTTATGCAGTAGTTAAATGTCCTTGGGCTACTTTCTGGGCACTAGTGTCTCCATCTGTCAAATGGGGATCAAAGCCTACCTACCAGGTTCAAATTTCCCTTTGTCTAGGAACAATGTGTCCAGGAATCAAACTTATTACAAATAATTTTAGAAGACCTGCTTAACCCAGGTTTAGCTAAATAGATCAGGAATGTTACTATCTATTTCTGTGCCAAAAATTACATTATTAAACTACTTTCAAATAAACCATATTGATTGTCATTATCTGGATGGTATCAATTGATATTTAGCACCTTGATTGCCTTCAGTAGGTTTTGGAAAGAAAGTTGAATTTGTTTAGAGACTTAGAATTTTCATTTCTGAATTATCATTGCCTTTGTTTCTGTGCTTTATACACATTACCCATATTATTGGTAAATAAATGAGACAGAAAGTCCAACAATGTTCATGAATAGCTTCCTCCAAGCAATATGCAAATCACATACATCTTTAAATGCTAAAAAGCCTGTGTCTTTACTAGAAATAAAACATAAACAACCAATAATGATTTCAGTGCAAACTAATCTTTTTACTGTAGGCATATCTAGCTTATTAAGATGTGAATAAAGTATCATTCATTATAAGATCACATTTTGTAAAATGACTTTGTATCCATCGTCTATTTATCATCTTTTCTTCTGAATGTATGTATAGAGAGGTATCTGGAATTATTTCCACCAAATGGCATTAAAAGTTATTTCTTGGGAGTTGGATGTGTGATAATTTAACTTTGTTCTGATAATTTTGATTATTTCACATCTAATAAAAATACACATCTTTGTCATTTTAACAAAATTCACTTTGTAATTAGCTTTGCTTGAGGTTTTAAATATTCCTAAAAGAAAAAAAAAGAACATTCCTTTATAATATGATTCACTGTGAAGTTGAACAGTAGTAGCACCTAGTTCTGATGAACACTGAGGGACTTATTTTTGAATTTCAATAACTTTTTATCTTTTGCACCACTCTAAATACTTACAAAGCACTAAATGTGTGCTCATACCCATGCCCTGTTTGGTGGGAAGATGTTCCTCATATAAAATGATTTGTCATTATACACACTTAGCCATGTGTTTATTATATAACTTTTATCTTTTATATGCGTGAAGCTACTGATAATATCCTTTATTTAAACCCCATTCCCCTGCCTTGAAGTGAATTTAAAAAGAGGCATTAGTATAACTTTTCTTCTTTGACTCAAAGCTTCCTCTTGCCTTTCCAGCCCCTCTGGGCCCACTCCTTCTCACTGACTTCCTGTTTATGAGCATGGGATTTCCTCCTGCATTCCAGGTCCTCCATTGGCCAGAGGAGAAGGACCAGATTCTTCTTTTTATGAGTCCAGCAGGATTCTCCTCTCATTATTTTTAGCCAGAGAACGGTGGTGAATTAGCTACACAGATAGCTCTGGCAAATAAGACACCCAGGCCTTGTGACATTTCCTACGAAGCCATGAGACACAGTCAAGGTGGAAATCCTTGTGTGTTGTGGTCATAGGAAGCTGAATGACTTACGAGTCACTGGGGAATTCTGTATTCATTTTTATTAACTTTAATTATAGGAGCACTATAAAATTTTCTCATTCTGTGTTGCGTGAAAAATGCAGAAGTTAATTGCTCCTGACATTTAATTGGTTTATGCTTCTCTCTCACACACAATCTTGTTCTGCAAGAGACAGGGAAAACTAGTTGGCACATTTCTGTGACTGCAGAGGATTATACACCAAAAAATTAGTCTTTTTGTTAGTTCTAGCAGTGAATTACAAATTCAGTTTCAGAAGTGTAGGGAGAGAAATAAAATCTGTGCATCTACATTCTACATATGCTAAAAGACTGACAAGGGCTTTCCTTATGCTTTCTTTGACTTTGCCAGAATTACTGAGATTTTTCCCATTATTGTTGTACAGGTTTTTAAAAAAAATGACATTTTTTCTTCCTTTTTGGACATGTCAGGTTGTTTACATCCTTACTACAAGCCATCTGGACTCTTACTAACCTTTTCATATATTTTTCAAATATCATCTCACCTGGCAGCAAAAGCATAAGGTGCCTGGTTGCCAATTATAATAGTGATAGCTCGAGGAGGTTGGATTTCATTGCGGCCCAGCACTTCCGACTTCAGGACTGGAGAGATGCTCTGGAACACATCCATCTCCTGTGATACATTCTGAGCTCCAAGGGAGAAAATGATCAACAAAGTACAAAAAGCCATTGCTGGATTCTGTGTGACACAATTCCAGAGCAATGGAACACATACACCAGCCGGGCCCTGTGCAAGCATGATCAGTGTGCCAAGATGAAGGTGACAGACAGGACAGGCACCTTGCCCTCAAGGAGATTGTCTAGAGGAGGAGGAGGACTTTAGAGGTGACTAAAATACAGACTGGGGAGTGCACACAGCTGCTAGCACACAGGGCATTGTGAGAGAAGCCATGGGGAGGTGACTTCGGAGGCTGTGTGGTCCTGCCCTATGGTAAAATAGCACTGGGCTAGCAGTGTGAGCACAGCTCTCTGAAAGGTAGAACCTGGCTTGAGAAGAAGCAGCAAGACCTGGATGTGGTCTGCCTGCATCTCCTGGGGTGAAACAGTACGTGTGGCCCTGGTCTTCCTGCAAGAGGATACCAAGATGTTCACTAGAAGTGCTCACCCCCACCCGCTGCTGCTTAGGAGGGGTCTTCCCACAGAAAAAAAAATGGGGAAGATGAGATTAGGGATCTGACACGTGGCCCAGGCAGAGATGGCCACAGGTGGCTCTTATCTGGGAGACTTCATCTGTATGACAAGGCCACCCTCGCCTCTTGTGCACATCCTCCTCCCAAACCACCATAAACTGGACCACCTCCGTCCACCCCAGGAGGCCAAGCCCATATCCCTTTAAGCTTTATGTAGCAGTCAGCTCTCTTGCCCCTTCTTTGAGTCTAACACTTAGACATGTAATGCATTTTTTGTGTTAATTTCCCGTTAATAAATAAAATGACTATTTCCAGGCCTGACCGTACCCCTTGGAGTGGAATTTTGGACCACCACCTTGGGTGAATCTTAAGGATATGCAAGTCTGTCTCATTCCGATCACCAGATGAAATGAACGTATGAATGACCTGAACCAGGCTGCAAATATTAAGACAAGAAATGTTCAACACTAGGAGTTCAGGAGAAAGAAAGATGAATTAGAGTTCAGAGGTCAGAGCAGGTCTTCAAAGGTGTGAAGGATTTTGTTCAGTGAAGATATGAGAGTGCTTAAAGGACCTAAAATGAAGACCTTTAGGGAGAGGTTAGCGAGGCATTGTGGAGATGACCATGAGCTCAAATTTAGGTTTAATGAGGACTGGGTTTAGAAAGGAGATGGTTGAAATCTGGTATAGGCAGAATAAATGCGATGTGGCTATATGAAAGTTAATCGAAGTCTAAAGCCAACAGACTGGTTCAGATCAGTTTGTGTTCTGTGCTGCCAACTGGCAAGCCCAGAAGTCAATCAGGAGCTTCTTGTCGTTACACTTAATAGGTCATGTTTTCATCCTGCTCAGTAGTGACTCTACAGTGCAATGGGTAGGCCTCTGATGTTAGTGCTACGAAGTGAAATGAGCACAAAGCACAAGATTTATTGAAATTGTATTGTTTCTGCCTTGTGAATTTCATGTTCTTGTGAGCTAGCTCTACCATAGCTTTTCAATTTAAGTGCTGAGGCAGAAGCCTGTAAGGAGGGAAGGAGAGAAAATCGAGTGGCCCTCAGGAACAATGTAGACAGGCATACCAAATGTCTGGCATGTGATCAGGATGGAAAGGGGCTGGCCGTGGGTGACTGCCATTAGAGCTGAGGGATAGGGGATTATAAGCCAGGTACATTCCTACTGAAAACTATTATAAGGGGCTCTTGTAGCATGTCCTTCATAAATCCCTTCCCCAGTGTTAATCTCGTGGAAATTCCAAGAGTCTAAGTGCAGAAAGTCCCTGTGTACTAATCCCGCCCCAACCCCAGCCTGTCTGCAGCTCTACCTTGCCCAGCCCTCTGGTTTTTGCAGCACAGAGAATAGCTTCTGCAACATACCCTTAGAGCCCACTTCGATGGAGGGTAGGGAATCAGCTGGTCTTGGCAGTTTGGACCCTTAGAGGGTTTGCCTGAAAGAGTTGCCAAGCTGTTTCAGCCTGAGAAGTACATCATGTTAATTCCTCTTTCCAAGACAGGAGAGGGAGATCAAGATGGTGATGAAGTGTTGCTGTTCTTTTTCTCCATTTAACTGGGAGTTCAGGAGAGGAGAAAGATGAATTAGAGTTCAGGAGAGAGAAGAAATTCTGGTCAAAAATGACAGTACCCACCTGCTTGGTGGCCCCTATGTTCCCTGTCATGCTCTCATGATAACACCTGATTTCCCAAAGCCTCATTAGTGTCCCCATAAGACCCTACAATCTCCGGAAGAGCCATGTATACTCTTTCTGAAATATCCATTATTGATAAAAAGTTTAAGTTCAGGTATTTTTCATTAAGGAAAAGTGGGAAACAATTGGAAAAAAATTCATATGTGTGTGTGTACATATCTACACACATCCAGAGTACATTTCTTGTTTCAACCTTAAGCTTTTTGTGAACTGAAAAGGTAGCAAAAAAACAAAGAAAAAAGAGTGAATGAATGAACACAAATTTCAAATGGATATTAGTTATCTTTCTGCTATTTAAGGTCATGCTAAGAGATTGGTAGCTAATTTGAGAAAACAAATCACATCAAGATGTTTTTGGCTAACAAGATCCTAATGTATTTTCTCTAAAAGGTGCAGAAATAATTCTAAGCCTTGTGATAATGTCCCATTTAGAGAGATTTTGCATGTTGTTGGAGTTCTTAGTTCCTATAATCACATCAGAACTTTCCGCTATTTTATTGGCTCTTAACTATTCAAAACGTGGCCAAGAGTGGTGACTATGACATTTCCCCTCTGTCTTCCTCTATCACACTTCATCTGCGCAGTGATGGTTGGGAAGGCTGAATATGATAAAGAATGTACAACTGTAAATAAGCATGCTTGGGAAAACTTCTGACATTCATTCCAGGCTGACAGGAAAAGCTTCATTACCAAATGTGCAATTCACAGATAAGTGCTATGTGAAGATGGTAGAGAAGAGCTGGGGCCAGGTATTAGAAAAAGGCAGTGGAGTAGGTTAATAGTTAGAGCAACTTGGATAGACTGTAAAATAGAACGTGGGATGAAGGTATAGATGGGTCCAAGGAAGTTAGCCAAGAAACCAGAATGAGGAAAGTTGGTCAATGGCGAGCTCTGGACTGGTCTGTCTTCTGGAGCTTATCTTCCTCACTGTTTGGAGTGGGTGCTTGCTCATGTGGATCTTAAATTTGCAGACCTGCATTAGGTAGGGAAGAGATAAGCCAAAGAGGTAAGCCTTCTAGTGACATTAATTCAACAAGCCTAGTCAAAAGATAGAAAGTTCTTTTTCACCCTATGAAATCCTTTCCTAGAATTGGATTCATTCCTCCATTCATTTCTTTAGAAAATATGTGTATTGTACTATGTGTTAGGCTCTGTTGGCAAAGTGAGAATAAGTGTTTCAGTCCTGTAAGTGGTTAACAACCCACATAATACGTACAGACCACTAGAGGCTAGGCAGGTGCAAGCTGTACAAGAATCCAGGGCTCGATGGATCCACTGGAGGCAGGGATATTTTCACATTGGGTATCTGTTATGTCCTGAGTGGTAGTGTTTGGGGAAGGAATTCTGAGTGATCTGGCCACTGGTTCATGAAGTGGTGGGAGTACTTGCCTCTTATCCTTGGGTGGTGAGTATATCAGCTCAAGGCCTCTTAACCACAAAACCTTAACCCCTACCCCCAAGCATGCGAACACAGGAGATGAAGCCCACAGGACCTTCCTGCATCACAGTCCCTTATAATGTGTTTTTTTTTTTTTTCTGTCTTCAAAATGGAAAAAAAAAATGATTTTTGTCAGTAGACAGGGAGGGAGAAGAAATTATGGTCAAGAATGACAGTTGGCTTCGGTTTATACATATGCATCAAGGATCATTTTCAAGTCAGACCCAGTTGTCTTTCTTCAGCTATTCTGGCTTATAGCATTGATGAGTAAGAGCTTCTTTTAAAAGGAAAAAATGTTCATGTACAGTGAAGAAGTTAAAGCAAAATGTGTTTTGAGACCAAAACACATTTCTTGAACATGCTTAAATTGAGAACTTGTTTTATAATCTTTAAAAATAAACTAACTTTTTGAAGATAGTAATATGTTGTGAGTTACAAATAACACTCTGGTAATGCCATCAACAGAAAAACAAATTTTCCAATATTCTTTCCAATATTCTTTCCCTTCTAATTCAGTGAGGTCTAGAGGACCCAGATTTTTTTCACCATTTCTGTAAAGTCCAGGAAGGGACCCAGTGGTGGTGAGAGTTTGGTAGATTCTTGTATTGGGTTCCTTCCTGTATATTGATGAAAGTTTATGTGTATGTGAATTGTTTGCTTATTTTCTTAAACTTCTAGTTGGATTTGTGTTGTGTTGTATCTTATTCTAAACAATTTGGCTTTAATACTGAGTATTATATTAAAGGTTCCCACATATTGAGCTTTGGCTGTGTATCTGAAGCATGCTAAATATTATATTGCTTAATTCTTATAAATACCCTTTGTGCTGGGTACCAGTAGTACCAGTTTACTGGTAAGTCATTTGCCTCTGGCATGCAGCTTATAATATCAAGGACCATAATTAACATGTAACCCTAAAGTTCATGCTCCCAATCAGTGTGCAATAGTGCCTAACCACTCTTTTGTAGGGGAAACACACATATCAAACAGGAAAAGCCATGAGTTATTTTAGATAAGTTTAATGCTTTTTTTTTGGTCAGGAACAACTATGTATTGAAGCAGGACAAGTTTTTCTCCTAGTATTTCCTAAGATGTAGAAGATATTCTTTGAACCATATAAAGTAATATTGGTGGTAGAGCTAAATGGAGCCTTGACTTTGAATCCATCATTCCTGTTAGAAAACAGGATCTGCCTCAGTTCTATTTAAGAAACTGCCACATTGTTTCTAAATTGTGCAAAGCCCTGACCAAGTTAAACCTGGCCATTTATAATGGAGAGTAGATTGGTGGGGAATTTTCAAGTTCTGAAGCATGGTGCTCACATGGGACTCCAGCTAAACTAGTGGAAACTTTTTTTTCTATACAGTAAACCTAAGATCATTGCTAACAGATTTATTTTAAATTTTCTTTCTTTCTTTTTTTTCTTTCTTGGGCATTTCTTATAATCTTTTTTTTTTTTTTAGAAAGAGAGAGAGAGAGAGAGAGGGAGAGAGAGAGAGAGAGAGAGAGAGAGAGAGACAGAGAGAGAGAGAATTTTAATATTTATTTTTTAGTTTTCGGCGGACACAACATCTTTGTTTGTATGTGGTGCTGAGGATCGAACCCGGGCCGCACGCACGCCAGGCAAGCGCGCTACCGCTTGAGCCACATCCCCAGCCCTCTTATAATCTTTAATCCTGTCTTTTTTTAAATTTTCCATTTTTCCCATTATTTACTGGGCAAGTCTAATGAGTCTACATACTTCCTAGATCAAAATGTTCACAGTCGTTTAAACATCCTGTTTGTAGACTATGTTGCAAAATGGTATTTTGTGGTAACTAATGCACTTGTGTTGTTACTTGTCAGTTCCTTCCCAAGTACTGATGGAGCATGTAGCCAGGTGTCTCTCTTCTCTTCCTGCTTCTTCTGTCATCCTCACTTAGTTTGGACCCTGGATGTCCTAGGGTGTCGAGTCTCATGATTATCTCTTCCTTCCAGCATTAGACTGGTCCTTTTCCTTAACCAGAGCTGATGCTGGAACTTCAGAGTGTTTTCTGTTGGTGTCTAAGGTGATTTCAAGTTTGATCCTGTAATGCAAAGGTGTTTGACCTTGACTTACAAAGTACCACCAGCAGATTCTATGCCTCATAAGCATAAATTTATACACTAGGAATACAAAGGCTGTCCTGCATGGTCAGCAGCAAGTTGACACCTCCATTGCCAATGTCTATAAAAAAGTCCTGCATACTGGCAGGTGAGGAATTGAAGGCCTCCTGGAATTGGGTAAGAAAAAAATATTTTGGGACCTAAAGAGTTCTTCCTACTACTTATGCATCAGGATCCCAGGAAGAGAAGCAGAATCTTTAGGAGACTGAGTTTGGATTTCAACCCTACTAGATAGCGATTATATGACTCTGGCTTGTGATGCCTAAAATTCTCATACCATAAAAGGGAGAGTATCATAGATGTATTAATACATCTATGGTCATTGAATGCAGTCAGTGTTTATTGCTTGTGCATATGGTACAATCAACCAAAGTTGGCTTTTTGTTTCTGATACCATATGTTTCCCTAAACATTAGGCTGCAGATCTCACACTTACCCTCATGGTGAAGCTCTTCTCTTTAACTCTTTCATTCTTAGGTAGAAGCACTTTGACAGTTCCTGTTTCTCAATTCATCTTAGAGATCACTGGGGATCAGGTTTGTATTTATGGCTAAGATATGATAGTTGCAAAACAGCTTTCAACACGCATCCTGTACCAGCTTGACCATAGCACTTGTGCCAAAGGTGTTGGCAAAAACGGTTTTCCAGTCCATCATGTAAACCAAACTTCTTCCCCAGAGGAGCAGAGAAAGGAGATGGCCAAGTGTGAACATGTCACTACTTTTCTGTCACTCCACCTTGACAGCTTAGGCTAAAGCTGAGCCCTCATTGTCATCTTTGAGAATCTTCTTTTCCTTTTGTGAACTTGAACACAGAGGATCATGGCATTAGGGCTCACTGGGCCCAAGGAACATATCTGGACCGAAGTGTAGTTCAATGAACAGCAAACAAGACCAGTTTTACATATACCAAGAAACAGTCTATTCTTTATAAGGAACAAATCCCCAAAGGAAAGTAGATCGCTTTCCAAACAAATCAATAACTATGTCAGCAACCAACCCCCCCAAAAATCATATCATGTAAATATCTGCTTAGCAGATCCAGTAATAACAAACACCCATTGATAGTTATGCAAAGGGCATTAACTCTTGCTAATCTATTTTATTTTGTCTTTTTAGAGGATCTTTGTAGCCAACATGTGAATATCCAGAAATCAACAAGTGCTTGGTCACTGTGCTACTTTATATATTTTTAAAATGGCTACTGGTATATAGAATCATTTTTCTGCTGTCATAAAAATTGAATTTGAAGATTATTAACCTATGACTTTACCTTCCCCCCCCAAAAAATCTGTATGCTTAAAAGAACATAGGTATCATTCTAAATTCTTGACATGTTTTATTATATGCAATCCAGAATAGAATCCTGGGATGTAGATGTTTTATTGACATTTTTTTAAGAGAAGAAATGGTGGTTGAAAAATGATATAACATCTTCCAGATTATTCAGCAAGTTAATAATGAAGTCAGTTCTGTAATTCAGGTCTAATTTCCAAATCTAAGTTTTTAATCATTTCATTAAATACTTACATCTGGAAAGGAAATTGGGGGGCTGGCCCATTATCACTTCCTCATTGCAATGAATAGGAAATTGAAGTCCAGAGATCTGAGGTGAGTTTTCCAAAGCCAGACAGCTATATAAGGACAAGAACTCATATTTGTTGAAGCACATGCATGTCAGTATATATCTTGCTTCTCCACTATGTTCAGGTCTGTCTCTCCCTGATAACTTTCTGTTCCCTTTTAGGAACGTATTTCTTTGCACACTTCTTAAAGAAAGGAGGACAGAGGAAGTTTGGGGAAAGAGGAATGGAACAGGGTGTGAGGCATGAGTAGGAGAAATGAAGTTGAATTCAGATCAGGTTGATTGTATCAAACTGAAATTGGGTTTTACATGGTGAAAAGACCCGAGTATGAGCCCTCTGACATAGCCCCGGGATGTGCTATGGCAGATATTGAGGAGAATTATACTCTCCTAAGACATCCCTGATTTGGGGAGTGAAGGAATGATGTTTGCATGCATAGATTAGTGCCTGTAAGCTCACCTACAGGGGAGTTTCCTTGCTCTCACTGTTATATGTTCACTCTGTTTTAATGAAAGGCCAAGTTCTCTCCATCTTTTCAGTGTTCTTTTTTTTTCTGTCTTCCTAGAAATCTTACAGCAAACAAGGTTTGTTTGTTTTGTTTTTTAGTTTTTTGATTTTTTTTCCACATCTTGTGAAACACTCAAAGTGTCATCTCTCACAGCTGATCTGGAAGCAAGAGACGGCAATTCCACCAAATGCTCTTATAACATTCAAGTCACACTGAGGACCCCATTGTCCATGTTTCTTGACTCACATCTTCATTCCCCTTGCCTGGCGTTTTGAATGCTAGTGCCTTAGCCTCCTTTTCTAAATCTATTTGCATTTCTCTTTTGTCCTCTCCGTATCTCTTTCCTTCTTCCTTATTTCTACTTCTACTAAAATGACCTCTGCATATTTATTAGCTCTCTAATTTCTTTCCCTGAGAAGGTCCATCACTGCTCGGCTTGACAGCAGGTTGGTTGGTGAACAAGACTGGGTTTAATTCAAACCCATTTCCACAAACCTGTTCTTTGACTCTTTCATATGAAGGTTTCAGAGAAGTGTCTGTTCAGATATGCAAGAGAAGTTGAAAGAGAAATTTTAGCCCTTGTGTTTGAGATTAATTGAAAATATTACAAAGATGTTTATCCTACTTAAAAGGGAAATTCAAATTTTACAACATATATAGAAATAATGCTCTCAGGCAGAGCTGAAAGCAGATGATCTGACTTAAAGAAAATTTATGTCTTAATATGGAGGATTGGAGCCCAATAACAATAAATTGTACACCTGCTTTAATAGATGATTCAATCAAATGTGCTTTTAATTGAACCATTCACTGATGTAAATTATTATTGTCATCATTAGCCTTATTGTTACCAAACTACTGCAGAGTATAAACTCGGTACTAGGCATTTTGTGGGAGACCAAGGAAGCCATGGTAATTAATTAAGATTTTTAAAATTTTATTTCACTGAAATAAAGCACCAGACAAACAGAAGGCTCTGGCTCTTCACTCAGCAGGTATGTTAATCCAACTGGATTTTTTCTTTAACCCCTAGAAATACATATGGGATGCAAAACATATAACCAGGTAGTAGGGAATTAACACTAATAAAGCTGCCCTCTGCACATTGCAGAAGCAATAGACAGTGTCTGAAATGCTCCTTGGCTGCACTGATCACATGGTACATGAGAAAATCATGCAGATAGATGCATACTTGATCCAATCTCTTCCTGCCTTCAGCACCAACTAGCACTTTCTTTTTGGAATTTTAATTCTGCCTTGTAAATATTTCCATGCTTCTAAATTTTACGCCAGTTTACACAGCACAAAAGTGACTAATTTTCACCTGTGTCCTCAGAAATTGTTTGAGGTCCATTTACTGAGTGCCTCTTAGATACTGGGTGCTGTGCTGAGTATTTTATGTACTCTCTCACTTAAGTTTTTTAATATAGACTGTATAGTAGACATTCCAGTCTCTATTTTACAACAAGAAATATGAAGCTCAATCAGATTAAATTAGTTGCATAGACACATACCACAGTCAGATTAAATCAGTTGCATAGACACATACCACTGGTAGGTGACAAAGGTGGAATTCACTTAGAGGTGAGTGTGACTGTGTTTCTTCAAGGGTACATTCCTCTTGAATTTTCTAAGAAATATCTGCTGCTTTTTAGGCTGCCCAAACACTCTTTATTTTTTATAAAGAGGTAAGAACATATTAATGAATTTTACCATTAATATATAACTTACCATTAATATTAATTTTACCATTAATATTACAGCAAAGGGGCAAAGTTAAGTTTTGTTTTCACTTAGTTAATTTGGCTGTGTGAACATTTCCATGCAATCAAATTGACATCCATGGGCCTCTTTGAATTTATTGTTTGTATCCCTGAAAAACACATCTGCAAAAGACTCCTCTGGTTGTTTTGATCAACTAAGCCTAATCTAAATCACAAGCTGTCCCTGTTCTTAAATCTCTACTTAGAGAATGCTGTTATTCCATCATAATATCAATTCATCCAAATCAAGCCCCCATGACAAATCTTGATTTAATTTCTGTTTGGTTCAATGCAGCATGTCTTTATGACCAGTAATGGTTATGGATATGCTGGGAATTTAAAAGTAATTAAAACCTGGTTCCTTCTCTTAAGAAGCTTAGAGAGAAGGAAAAGCAGATTTTGCTTGAAAAAGTCAAGAGGTGAATAGGTTATTGGGGCTTGAGAGACACAAAGTCTTTGGGGATAGGTACAGGAGGATCAACAGGATTTGAAAGGTAAATGAGGTATGTAAGAATATTTAAAGTACAGCAAAGGGGCAAGCTGTGCAGAGGATCAGGCAGATTATAGCAGAACATAAACTATATGTAAAATACACATGGAATCAAAGTTGTACCTGAAAAGATGAGCTGGGACCAGGCTGCGCCTGAGGAGCTTTATGAGTCCCCAAGAGAAGCCCAATCTTCATTCCTCTGATAGCAGAAAACCTCAAGAAGATTTTAGGCAGGAAAGTAATAAGAATACATTTCTTAGAAACAAGGCCCTGGCAGCCAGATCAAAGTAAAAGGAAAATGGAGAGAAAATGAAGATGGGAGATCAGTTGGGAAGGTGCTGCTGTGGTGTGGTCCAGATAAGGGAGGAAATATTTCTGGATCAAGGCAACAGGGGTGAAGCAGAAAAAGAAAAAGATGTGGATGTAACGTCCTTCAAAACTACAACCCCAAATGGCCAGTTGGATATGAAATGTGGGGAGAAGGAAGAGTCAAATAGACTCAGAGTTCCTTGCCTAAATCAGCTAAGCAGCTTGAGTCTGTTCTCTGGGGAGGAGAAAGCTGGGAACATTGGTGAGCTGGTAGATGATGAATGAGTTTGGATGCTTTGGGTTTGCAGTAGACATCTGTGGAGGATGATAGTAAAAATCCTCATTAATTCTCATCTCTAATGTATAATGCAAATGACAAAGAGGCCCTATGCAAAACCTCTGTGACAAACACCAGTTTATGTTTATAGCTTCCCAGTTATGTGAATTTCAATGGGAAATTTCCAGTTGTAATGAAACACAGTTGTTCAGGAAGAAATAAAACAATGTGAACAAACTTGCACAGTGAATTCAGCAACAGAGAAAACACTCCCAAATAATAAATCTTTTAACTAGGAAAATCTTTGTCTGGCATAGTACAGTTGCTTCTCCTAGATATTTCAGAATGCTTTCTGTGAAACCTCTAGGGCATCTTTTAATGCCCTACTTTTTGGAGGGGAAAGTTAGAAGTTCATTATTCATGGGTTTTGATCAGAATGAGTGGTTTAGGTTCAATCCCCCAAAATATAGAGAGATAAGGTCATCCAAAGGTGGGCAAATGTTGATGACTATCTTATAGTTAGTTTAGTTTAGTTTAGTTTTCTTTTTCAGTGCTAGGCATTGAACCCAGGGTCATATGCATGTTAAGCAAGTGCCCTATCCCACTGAGCTACCCCCAGCCCTGAGCTTCATCTTGTAAAGATCCATCTACTTGCCATAAATACCCTAGACAGTGCTTCACAAAATGTGGTCCCTGGACCAGAAGCACCATCATCATCATCACCAGACAATTTGTTAGAAATTAACTTCTAGGAATCTGATCCAGACCTACAGAATTAAAATCCCTGGGTGGGATAAATCAAGCTGTGTTTTTATAAGTCCTTCAGGTAATGTTGATGCTTGTTAAGGTTGTGAATCACTATTCTGGTTCTAGAGGTTGAGGCTGGTGCAAGAATATATATGGAATGTTACCATAAAGGAGGCAGGAAGACAACTTTAAAGAAAGGCAACCTGAACCATTGAATGGACATTTCTGGGTTTATAACAGTTACACTCCCATTCCTTTTCAATATCTAGTCAATAATCATTTGTTCAGAATCCAGTCAGCAGCTGGGACTGGGTTAAGTGTGATCTATTCAATAGGGGTCTTACTCTGGTTTTCCTGCATTCTAAGAAAGAAAAAGGTAAAGAAAGTTTGGTTCATCTTAAAGGTAAGTAGCTTGTGGTCTTGGAGAAGGATGGACCTTTACAATTCTACTGTCAGTTGCAACACTTGGTGAACTGCATTGCAGGAGATACAGGGAAGGGACATGGCTTTGCTCAGCCTGGCCATGAATCCTGAATTCCTAAGCCACGGGGTCATAGGACACCAGCCTTTTTCATTGGACGGTATCACCACTCTTCAAGCATCTCACCCATAATCTTTGTGTAACAGGAGTATCAACCCCCTGGGACTCACTTTGTGCTGCCCGTGGCTTTCAGTCCTTCTGTCCATCTTAGAACTCAGTGGAAGAAATACACCATCATCAGACTCTGACATCTTTGAAAAATGTTGCAAATGTCAGAACTGTCATGGCTGATTCCTTTCTCTATTTTGTCTCTAGCATACTCTTTCCTGCACTGTTGGCCACTTTCATTTTCTCTCCCTGACAGTGTTTTCCTTTGTGGTTCTTTCCAAACTTTGAAAACATTGCTGCTTCTTTTGCTCTGCATCATCCCTAGCTCCCCAGGTTTCCTTGACCACCGTTTAGCTCCAGCTTGCGGCACGTGTTTTGCTGTTCCTTTAAGGATGCACTGCTCTTGTGATCAGGAGCAGCCTGCTCAGGTCTGCCTTCCCAAGCTGGAGGTTTATCTTGCTGACTTGGGTCTCCTTTGATGTATGAGGACACTTGCGGCTCAGTGGCAGATTTTTAGCTTCTTTGATGTGCTCCTCTTATTCTGATTTGATGTATGCTGTGTTCCTTTTATGTTCAAGGGGAACTGCATAAAGAAATGTCCCTCCTGCTTCTCACAGTTAATTTTTGCCTAGGCATGCCCCATGATGCTATTTGTGCAAGGGAGTGTATTTTCCAAAAGTATATAATATAATTTCATTAAAGAAAAACAAATAATATCGACAGGCTGAATGCACTCATTCATAAGGTCTCAGGCAGCTCTTTATAGCTCCCCTTTGCCTCATGTTGTATTTGCATAAATGGTTCTTTAAGGCAAGGAGAATTGAGAATTGAGGATAAAAACAAGTCAAATATTGAAAGAGGTTTAATACTTATTAATCACTTACGGACATTATGATTAGATACATTATTAATCTTTTTTTTCTTAAAGCTATCTAGCCAAAACTAAGCACTGTGAGTGGATTTGTGTTGAAGCCTGCAGCGTGCAGGAGGGTTGGCTGAATTCACCTGTGGATTATACTGGTCCAGATGCTGACTGCCCTGAGACTTGACAGAAGGAAATTAACCAAAGATAATTCTGCCCTGACCTTCCTCTTTCAGGTTCCCTCTGCTCTCGAACATCTGGCCACTACCAGCAGTTTAGTCCTTTCATCTGAACATAGGCAAATAAATAAAAGTACAAAGGAATATAGAGTCAATCATTTTTTTTTACTGACCTTTAACTGATGAGAGAATTAAATAAGCTTATTCCTATTAGTGAAGTCTGTGGATAATTTAAGTATTTTCTTCATTGTAAATTTATTTAACCAGACATTTGCATGATGGATAGCTAACAAAATTGAATAGAAAAATCTATTATTTAGGGTGACTTTGCACTGAGTAGAATTTTAAAATTATACTCTCTTGCATTCACTGAAACTCCTTTGGTGGAAGGAGTTTCCAATTTGAAAACACTACTTTTATGTATGTGTAAGAGTATTCACATAGCTTAAAGATGAACTCAACTCATTTGAATCTCATCCAGGTGAGAAAGATGTGAAAGCTATTATTATTAATCCCATAGTACAGATCAGATAATGGTGGTTCAATGACCAGTGGAGTTCTGCTCTGTTCCAATGCTCTTTACAGCATATGTAGTTCAATTTTACACCTCTAAATACACAACATTTTAGTTAAAGGAATTATTTAAGATTGGTTATCCATCACAATGAAAATATAATGAAAATTGGTTTTGTTGTAGCTGATGAAAAAGCAAAGACATAAAAATTATAGCATGTATCAAGAGATTATTTTTAATCTCTTAAATTTAACTCTGAATTTCTTTTTCTAAACCAGATGGTTTCATTTTATCATAACCAGTAATTACTTAAGCACTGTTATACTTGGTCAGTCAGATTTTTATACTTTCATAACTATGTATGAAATAGAACACTTGCAAATTTTAGGATATAGGCTTTGATAGTGGTTATATGCTCAGACCCAGGTGTTGTCCTATTCCCCTGTGATTTAGGCCAAATCTTAGTATGGCAGTCACACAAGACTTGGTGATAGAAAATGTCACACATAGGTACAAGGACACCAGTAATATGGAAAGTAGGAGTTCCCAAGCAAACATGTGATGTAGGGCCCTTCTAATTATTGATTTACAGAGTATTTTGCAGAATTGTGCAATCTTAGAAAACCTTTAGAAGATATTGAGTAGTAATATAATCCATCTTTCCATCAATGCATAAATACTCTTTCATAGCTATAACCCATAGATTTATCAATATGGTTAGCTAGCTATACTTGGATGTGCTTTAGAATGCTGGTTATGAGATTGGAATAATTTGGCAATGTCTAGAGATACTTTTGTTGGTTACAACTGGCCAGTGCTTCTTGTATTTAGTAAGAAGCCAGGGATGCCACTAAACACCCCCTAATACATAAACCAGTCCCCATGCTGCTAAGGATTATCTGGCCCAATTGTCAATAATGCCCAGTTTGAAAAGCTCTGATTTAGATGATATGCTAAGTGGATACAATTATCCATAAAATTCAACTCCCTGAAAAATTACATTTACATATATAGGCACATATAGATGTAGTATATATATGCGTGCATGTATGTATGAGTAAACATGTATGTAACAGTGGTGGTTTGTTATGTGAACCATTTCATATACTTAAGTTGATTTTCCTTTTCACTTTATAAATATGTGCCAATGGTAATAGGCCAGTAAGCAGTTTCTAAGACCACAAAGCCTTTCAGAAGGCAAGAGAATTTAGGGGACTTGTAACTTTGGGTTACTATTTGCCATCTCCTCAAATATATAAATAAAAATCTTCTCTGAAGAGTGAAATCTGTCCTCTGATTCTATTGGTTAAAACTGTATGCACCAGACACCTGGTCATGGCCCCACACCTCCCCAGGCCCTCTGCAGTTTTCATAACCTCATCTACACCACAGACTTCAGCATATATTCCTTACAGGAATATATCTAGGCATGCACATATGTACCCTTTAGATTGCAATCAGGATTTGCTTTTTGTTTTCTTGCTAGAGACTCAGATTGTCTTTCTAGGACTTGGTGAGGTGGACATCTGGTAGGTTTTCCATTCTAATCCTAGGCTATTTCCAAACTTGAGTTTGTCTCTGGTATTGCTAACTTCTTCCTGTGCATGTATTCCTAATATGGCCCTGTGAGGCCAATATGAGTGCTGCTACCTTTTCAATCCCTTCTCTAACTTGCTCACCTTCCTGCCTTGGTTACCTGTCAAGCATGTGCCATCTATAATATTTCTCCATTAGAATTTTCCCAGCCACCAGACTGACTGATTTTCAGCACCAAAAAATTTCCCAGCCTTACTTGCCTCAGTGTGTGCGTGTGTGAAATAGCTCTTTCTTCCTTCAACCTCTTCCCTTCCACCCCCACTTTGCACTTTTCTGATTTGAAGTGATTTTTTTCTGTAGGCAGGGTGAGCAGTAAGAGCTCCAGATCTCCACCACCCCCACCACCCCTGAACCCCCGCACTTCCCTATGATCAGAACCCCAGGTGGATGGGAAAACACACAGGCTGACACTCTCTCTTCCTGCAGTTTTATCACTGTTCAGAACTGCTCAGATGCTCACCTAGCTCTAACCAGTTTCTCATCAGCCTCTTGGAGAGCTGAGCTGCCTTTGCCATTTATCACAACGGTGATCGCAATCCACCTTCCCAGCCTTCCCTCCTGGACCACCTGCTTGGCTGCCAGCCATTGAGATTGATACTTGTCATTTCCACCACCAGGCTTGTTCGGGCCTCCGTGGGCATGTTTGCTAAAAGGAGTATCACTCTTGCTGCCTGTGCTGGGGCAGGAAGCTCCATTATAGAGTCCTGGTTGATCATTCTTCTGCTTTCTCTCTGCATCAGCTTCTATCTGTGATTTGGGGAGCAGCTACCCAAGCTGAATTTTCAGGAAGTCACATATCCAATACAACACACTCATTTCTGTCAGTAGGAACAGCCAGACCAGAGCAACTGGAGGATGGCCCACAGTAAGCATCTCCCCCAGTAGTACACCATCTCGTTCTTTCCTCTTTCTATTTAGCCCAGAGGGTCCCCGCCCTCCACCGTCCCTGGAAATCATGTTGTCTATTGCATATAGATCACACCACCCCCTCAGACTTCAGTTTTAATGCACCCTCCGTTTTTTTCTTACATACTCAGAAGAAAAACCCAGGAAAAGAGAAAACGCAAAGGATGCTTTTCTAAGGCTGGGCATGAATGTTGCAAAACTTATCTGCACTAAGGGGAAAATAAAAGAGCTAGTGGAAATCCCTAGTATTATGTGGAATGTTTTTTTTATAGGGCCTTCTGGAAATTCTGCTCTCACATTTATTATTTAACTAAAAACAAAACAAAACAAAAAAAAAAATCCTGGTAGTGTGCATCTTGAGATAGACATTAACAGTGCACACACCACAGTAGCAGAATCCTTCTAGACTCTACTGAACAAAAGGCCCTTTGGTGACAGGTGTTACACACAGCACTCTCCATGCTTGCCACTCAACATGCTACCTGTAGCTCAGAGCACTGGCATCACCCTGAAGCTTGTTACAGATGCTGTTCTGGGACCCACACCAGGCCTACTGTATCACAGTTTGCAGATTCCCAGGTGCTTCCTATGCACAGGAAAATATGGGATGGGATGTTCCACTCTGTTACTGTGTTTAATCCTCAGAACAACCTTTTGAGGGAATTAGTTTCCCATTTTACACATAGAGAAGAGATTTGCCTAGTGTCACTGGAAATCAAACCCTGCCTGAACAAAGATTAATAACCCACCCTTCTTACTCTGAATTACAACTGTACATGCAAAGTCAGCATGGTCTATTTTTAAAATAAAATGTTAAATATTAGCAAAGAACATATTTTGATTCCATTGAGATGGCAAAAGAAAGTTCAATGGGACTTAAGGCTCTCAAAGACTTGGTGAAGCACAAGCTTGAATAGACAGTGCTTTCTACTTGAAGTGGAGGATTTGGGGTAGCTTACAGGCATGTGGTAGGCAGAGGACACACTGGGGTTTTACAGACTGGCAGCCCAAAGACAGTCACAGGAAGATAAGTTATGTGCTAAGGAGATAATTATCATGGTCTTTCCTCTGAACAGCAGCTGGATATAGGCAGGAACAGATGGAGTCAGAAATAGTTGCGGGGCAGATGCAAAGGAAAGATGGGCATCTCAGGGCAACAGTTTAAATAAGAAGAGCCCCTGGAGGTGAGAGAGAGGGCTCTGTATCCTGCACACACAGGTCTTTACTCCTTGTTCAGACTAGAGTTTAATAGTTGTAAGAAGAAAGAAAAAAACAATGAGTCAATGAGATTTATCTTCAGACTGTGTTTTGTTGACAAATCACAAGGGATTCATTTATATATTTTTATTTATGTTTATCGGGATTGTCTCTTTACAGAAAGTATTTAACCACCGGGTCAAGGCTGTCTTCAACAGGAATGGCTATCTACCTATATTCAATAAGAATGCTCAAATTCAGAATCCCTTCTTTCCTTTCCCTTTACCACAGTGGTAGCAAATATTTTGGTGTCTCCAGAAGTCACTCAGGAGGTTGTCTATTGAATTTTCATCTGGTCAGTTTTAAATGGGAATTCAGATGCCAGATTTTGAGCTAGATTATCGCCATTCACTCCTTTTCACAAACGTCAGTTTTGAGAGCCAATGGATGAAGGCTTTCAGGTTGTATGGTGATACAGATAGTCTCATTGAATGGATGTCACCATTTACAGCTGTTAATCATCTATGATTTCTCACATAGAGTCCCAGGAGCTGTAGTTCTCCTTTAGCCAGCTTGTTCTGCGACCTCACCCACCATATACACACACAGTTTTCACTCCTCCCCTGGATTTTTCACATGCCCAAGGTTCTTGATGGGCAACTTTGTAATATGTAAAATCTCCTGGGAAGCATGGGATTCTGGTCCTCTGGTTGCTTTCTTGGCTTTAATTGAGAGGATCTCAAAGTACTATCTCTCTGTGGTGCTTCAGCTATTTGTGGTTATTTGGGATTGTTGAGAGTCTTGTATAAAATACAGTTTCAGGTCCAATGGTCTACCTGGAATCATGGAGGAAGAGTTTATTAATTTTTCATATTATCACCATCTATTTTTCCCACAGATTATCTTCCCTTTGGAAAAATCTGTAAGATTTGGTCATATATCTGAGAAAACTATACACCACTTGCTCGAAACAAAAGTTTTAAAATTATGTGAAAATGAATCTTTTTAAAAGTTACACTTGGGCACTAATATAAACAACTATTAATAAGCAGTACTCTGTATGGATTGAGATATAAATTAAAATGCATGTTCTTCACACCTAAACCAAATGAGACCACAATACTAAAGCAGTACTATGTGTTTAGCACCTCAGATTTTAAGAGGCACCACTATCTTATTTCGGTATTTTTCATTGTACCTCTAAGTTCTGCATAGTTTAGAGGTAAAATGTCATAAAATATATTAGGCAGTAAGTGGGTTATGGGGATACACATGGTCTGGAATGAATAGCAGCGAATCAAAGGGACTCATAATTCTCACCTTTTGGAAATTAGGAAGACTGGGAAAGATCAACTGAAGAAGTGTGAGCATTGGCTAAACACGTTTCCTCTACTTTTCAGCAAAAGGAATGATGAATGTTTTCTGTGTTTTCTGAGCTCTTGCTGTTTCTCCAAGTTGTGGGAGCCAGACGGGAGAGAAAAATTAGATCCAAAATTAATATACCTTTTCCTCCAGGTAGTTAGGTGAGTATAGCAGGGAAAAAGCACAAACATGTCAGGATTTTGGGAGAATTGTGCTATTTGTCTATTTGTATGGTTTCCCTAATCACAGAACAAAACACAGATAGGCTCTTATTACAGTGATCAAACAGTATAGGTGGTTTGTACGTATCAAGAATAGATATTAAAGTTGAGCAAAGAAGTACATTATCCAGAATTTAGAAGAACATTAGTAATAGTTTCTTTTTGGCATGGTGCTTAATTTCTTAATCTCCTGTGTTTTCTTGCCTCTAGTTTACACACACACACACACACACACACACACACATACACACACAAATACATACAGATACTAGGAAGAACAATAACCTCACATTTCAGGTGAGGCATGGGCCACTGTCCTTGGCTCTGTGCTCAGAGGTCCTATATTACTAACTCCAGAGATAAGAAGCTGAGGCTTTTTCTGTTAAAGGTAAACATAGGCTCAGGGTTGAGAAGAAGGTTTGGGTGCTGGGATTTTAAGATAAAAAGGCCTATTGATGCTTTAATACATATTGATTCCTATTAAAACACAGACCTGTGTCTGCATGTGACAGGACAGGATCCTTCCATATAGAGGAACTTTTGTGATCTATCAGAGAAAAATCTATCAGAGCTGTCAATAATATTTTCTTATTTTATATGTATTTGCTCAGTTGATAAATGAATGAATAACTGACAAAACACTGCAAAGGAAAACACTGGGGCCTGTTTTCCTAGGAAGGAAGAATTGTATGCATTTGGGATGGGGCAAGACTTGATTCCTAACCAACCATCAGGGTTGAGGAATCAGACTTGGATTCAAGAGAGGAGAGTATGGCCGAGGGAGATGGAATCAGAAACCCCCAGACCTTGCTCTTTCACCTGTGCTATGGCCAACCTTGCTAAGGTCAGAATTCTTGGTAGATCAAGTTTGAAGCACACACCTGCTTCTATCTGCTCTCCATCCATCAGGGCAAGTTACAAAGGATGGGATCTTCAAGAAATTCCATCAGACTAACACGCCTTCTCATTTTGAAAATCTCTCCAGAGAGAGCATTCATGCTCACACTCTCCTGCTTCAGAGAGTTCACAAGAATAGATCACAGAAGCTGGGGAAGCCAGAATGTCTGGTGTTTTCTTTGGTTTCATTATTTTTTTTCTTTTTGTTTTTAATAAGTGAGCTCCATATTTATAGTACTTCTACATCCATTCATTCAGTCCTGTGAAAAGGGCTGTTTGCCTGCCCATTGAGTGTGAATTATGGGGCTGACATTAAATGGTGCAGCCTCTTTTGCTCAGTGCCCTCAACAATGGAGAGATGAGTTGAAAGGCAGCAAGAGTGTGTAGTGAACGCCTCACACAATGGGAAGGCGCCATTTTCCTTGGGTTTTATTTTGTAAATGCAAGGTTTGAAAAAATAGCATGTGGTCTATTGACATTATTGTAAATTGCACAGTTAGGAGAACATTAAGTTTTTCATTTCACACTTTCTGAGTCTTAAGCACCATTTCCATGTGGGAAAAAAATCAGTCACTTTTTTGATGATTCATTCCTGTGCCAATCAGAAATGTTCATAATTGTGCCAAGGCTTTTCTTTCAAGGACTTTCATTGAGGATATGGGGGAAGGAACGCTAAAGAAGAATCATCCTCTGTAAGTCCCCTGTGTAGATTCACACCCCATAAAGGTACAAGTAATTTCATAGTACAATGGAAAACCCCTTTGAATAGACTTCTATTGTTTTGAACCACAGATACCAATATGGCCATCTGGGGATCACTTCATAGGGACTTAATGGCAAATCGGTGGGCACATTTATCTTTCTCAACTTTGCCTTGAGGCTATGGGCATAGGAAAATAGTCAATAATATCTTCCTATGATTAATTTTCTATGAAAATCACTGAGGATTCAGAATCACTTATTTTTATCACTGACTTCTAAAGTAGCTGGAAGTCATGAGAAATGTTCATTTGTTTGAGACCATTTATTTTTAAGAAACAGTAATTCTTGCTGTATGATACTGAATTGGCAATGAGAATAATCAAAGGTAAGTATTCTGTGAAAACAGGATGAATGGCTGAGATAGGAGAAAGGAACAGTCATTGCATGAGAAACAGTCCTGCTTCTCTGTTTTATTCTCCTCTGCTTTTCCAGGTCTACTGTCTTCAAGATCCATGAAATATTGTCATGGATCAGCTCTTAATTTGTTCTACTAATACCTTAACTTTAATTAGGATTAATGTTTTCAATCCTGCCACCAAAAACAATAAAATTAAACCATTCATAATTCTTTATCTTTGAACATTCCTCATTCTTTTCTCCCCCGCTGAAAGTGCTTCCTGTTGAATTTTTAAACACTGGTGTTTTCATTTTCTTCAGCCTGACATAGTCATGTGGGGAAATTTGTGTCCATTGAGATATTTTCTATTGGGTTTGATTTGATTACTGCCTTTCTTTCACCTTAAAGCTACAAAATACAGTATCCTAAGCACCTGAGGGACTCTGGCAAGTAATAGCAAAGGCAAGTTCATGACAGGTCAGGTCCCACAAATGAAAATTAAATGTATTATTCTCACACAACAAGATTATCAAAACTTCCACAAACCACAGCCACCCTTTCCTTCTTTTCATTCTAATGAGTTTACCGTGCAGTAATGATGGCCGAGGCTTCATCAGAATTCTGCCAGTGAAGGGGAATTTTCAAACTCCGTTTGCAAATGAGATCTGCACCATAAACCATAGTCATCCATCACAGAGAAGTAGCTTGTGCCTGATAAAAGGCTGTTTGGGCAGAGTCAATCAAATGAGCATTATTAGAGCTTCATATTACACTGTCCTTTAGGTGATGGGGAAGGAATGTAATATAGTTATGGAATGTGATTTTTTTATGCCCCTGTCCCTTTTGGGAGACTAAACTCTATCCTAACATGAACATCTCAGAGTGACATTCATAATCTTTGTTATAAAAAGAGACCTTCTTCTATTTCTCATGTGTCAAGAACAGTTAGAACTATGATATAGTTTTCATGATATAGCTAACACTGGAAAGAAATGGTCCTCTAGCTAAAATTACAACTCATAGTTGTTAGTTATTAATGAAAGATAGGCTGAACCCTTGTGTTAACTAAATGAAGACTGACAAAGAATATAACTTTTAGTGTCCCTTGGCCATGATTAAAGATCATAATCATAACAATAGGATTTTGAGCTGTTAGGGCATTAAGATACCATCTGATTTAGTGGTTTTCTAAATCATACATAGGATTTAAGCCTGTTTTCACCTAACTTTATAATGGCAACAGGATATTTTAAAATGATCAAAGTGTAAGAATTGTCATTAACAGAGATTCAGAGGGAGCTTCTCAATCTTCCCTAGCATTCCTAAGTGGGCATCTCTGAGACTTTGAAATACACTAAAAAAGCCCCCCTTTTTAATATTCATAGATGAAGAAACTAATGGGGAAAAGCATTAATAGCAAGATCTGCAGCTTTATTTAAATCTAACTGCAAAGCAAATATAAGGATCCATAAGTCCCCACTTCTATGCAGATGGCTTTCACACTGTGCAGAGATCTTCCATGAGTCTGGCCCTAGGGCACCAGGGCCACGCTGTTACCAGGAGTTAAGCAGGTGGTAAACTGAGCCACTCAGTCCCTGCACAGACAGGGTAGATGTTGTATTTTCAGGTGAGGTTGTTGTGAAGAAAAGAGGACTTAAGATTACTGAGATAATTTGTTTTTTTTTTTCTTTAGCAGATGTGGTAAATCAGAACTTTAATATGATAATTATAATCATCTAATATTTTAATTTGATAATAATAATAATAAATAGCTACACAGGTTAAAACACATTTAAAAGTCAAATACACCCCGTCCTCTTTATGCATTACTGATGTTGAGTTCAATGTTGTGATGTTTGGCTATAAGGAATCCTGAAGTGTAAAATATTCCTGTCATTACATTCAAGGGATATGCTTGTTCCTTAGCTTGATGAACAATCTTTATCAAACTCTTATTAATTGATTCAATAAATATTAACTCAGTATCCACAAAGCAGCAAGCTTTGCTGTGTGTAAAGCTATGCTCCCAGACTTTCCCAGGATGGTATTCCAGAGAAGGGAGACAGGTACGCAGCCACAGTTTGGCAAGGAGCCAGAATAGAGGTGTGCCTATGGTGGTGTGGTGTGGGCTACCAAATACTTCAAAGTAGACTTCCATGATTTGTAGAAAAGACCTGCCCAGAGGAGTCTGGAAGAATATACAGAAGTTTAACAGATGAGAAAGAAAACGTTCTATCTAGGCAGAAAGAACAGCAGACATAGAAGAGTTTCAGAAAACCCACATCTAGATCAAGGAAGGGCATGGCTAGAGGCCATGGGGACTGGTAAGAAAGCAGAAGAGGGAAATTGGAGCTACCCTATGAAAGATTTTTTTTCTAAAGTCAATCTTTTTTATTTCTCTTTTTATTTTTAGTTGCAGGTGGACACAACACATTTTATTTTTATATGGTGCTGAGGATCCAATCCAGTGCCTCATGGGTGCTAGGTGAGCACTCTACCACTGAGCCCTAACCCCAGCTCCCTATGAAAGATTTTTAAGCCTGTGTTAAGGAGTTTGGACTTTATCGGGTAGCTTCTGAAATAATATTTTTTAAAATGGTATTGTGTTTTTTGTCCTCAAATGGTGATTCAGATGACTTGTGTGAATCAGGAGAGATGGAGACAGGAGAAGGAGGGACCAGTTATTAAAATACTCCAGCTTATAAGTGAAAAGAGCTGTAAAAGTATTGAGATAGAAAGAATGGAGGGCAATGGGATTCATAGGATCTGGCCTCTGATTGGTTAAGAAAGGAAAATATTGTGAAGGGCAGAGGCCTGGGTTTCTGTCTTGGGATCCTGGATTGACCATGGCCCATTTAACCAGCGAAGTCTGTGAAGTGCAGCTGTCTACACCACCAGGTCTGGGTGCTCTTCAGTGTCCCAGGTGTATCATCCTTAGCCTGAGGAATTCACCACTTAAATGAAGTGTTTTCTCTGATACATTCAAATATATAATAACATAGGACTTCAAAAATCCAAATTTCTTAATATGAATCAAAAATCTTACTCTTATTAGAACCAGTCCACTCATTGGATAACTTCAATGCCAAGAAGCTCAAAATCAGCTGAAAAAAAATTTAGCATGACACATTTTAGTACTAAAAACAAAATAGTAACAGAGCCAGTACATGTCTGCCAAACATGACCCATAGTATTTCCCAGCTGATTTAATGAGCACTGAGCTAGGAGATTCAGACAAAAGCAAACAAGTATCTCTTTCTTTTTTTCAGAACTACACATTTAACATGTTTGGTAGTTTATTTTGCAACTGAATATTCAATAGCTGACTTTAGTTTATAGCAGGAGGAAAGATTAAAGGATATGTTTTCTTCTGCTCTGGCCTAATATAATATTAAGCCACATTCTCCTGTGACCTATCGTTTTGAAATCAAATCTTTTTCTTCTCCAAAGTATTTTATGGATAATCACCTCAGAAATTCATTGAAACTCTTCAGCTCAACAGCTGAACTCAGTGGCACAGTGACCTGAAGGACAGCAACGGACCACTGCTATTTTTAAATTAAAACAAACCCAAACATTAAGAAAAGTTAATACAGTCTTATATTCAACAATCCAGCAATTACAGGCACACAGTGGATCATTGTATAATTAAAAAATAATATGCCACAGGGAACTAAGCACATATTTTACAGGCAGGCTACATTAAAAAATATTATAAAAGCAGTGCTTTTTTTTCAACCATTTAGATGGAATGGGACAAACAAGGTAGAAACAAATGCAGAATCCACTAAACCTCCATAATAAGAATATTATCAAGGTGAATAAAGGAGAGAGAAGAAACCAACCTGCTAACTTTTAATGTAACCCCTAAATAATAATTCCTTTCAAGAGAATTTATGGCCCTTGATAACTAGCAAATGGAAGTACACACTCCTCAACGTAAGAATAATAACACCTAGTAATAATGACAATTTCCAATGAATTCAGTGGTTCCTGCAGCCTCTAATTTAAAACGTAGGTTTTAGAACAGCGGGAATATTACACATGATATACGATTTTCCAAGAGGGTTATCCATAAAGAATCCTGCAGCTGCACTTATTTACCTCCATCTTCATGGCATCATTATGCAGACATGGATCCTGAGAAAAACACTGTAACGAAATTTAAGAGCCTGTATAATTCTTTATAAATACACCCACTTTATATATTCACAAATATTGTGTGCTCTTCAAATGCAAATGCTAAATTTATTTATCTGTTTATCTGTTATTCTCTCCTTGTGTCTCTGTGTGTAGTCTCTCCTTAAGGTAATAATATATTGAGATGTTCAGGGTCTCTAACACAGGAACAGATTTTAAATATGTGAGTTGGGGATTTTTCAGTGGAATGAAAGATAAGAGAGACGCAGACAGACTGATAACCCTGCTTGGGAATTAGGTGGGATTCAGAGTAGCCCTCACATATTTAGCCATACTCTTGATTTTCCAGTAAGCGGCCACTGGTTTGGGAAATGGCGTTTCAGGTCTGTTGGCAGAAGTATCTAAGAGATGCTGAATTTGAATCTCCTCCAGTAGAAGCCTGTAGGCATGTGGCCTCTATACTATTTGCAGCCTCAGCATCCCTCACCCCTACACTGCAACCTCAATGTTCATTTTTACCTGGAAGAAAATGAAAATTTGATAATTAATTCTGTATGATGTTTGAAGGTGCACACTGCTTGTCTACAATCTGGGTGATCTTCTAAGTCTAAAATGTCAATGACCTGCAGTACCAAATGAATACCACTGTTTTACTTCTTTCCTGACATCAATAACTCCATTAGCTTCCTTCATTGACTTTAGATATAGGTTGTGTACACACACACACACACATCAAATGCATCTAAAGGATGCTTCTCTTGTTTTGCAGATGATCCTAAACATCACTCTCATTCTCTTCTGTCTGGCTGATTTGGATTCCCATGTCATTGGCAATCACACCCGACATTCTCCTTCTTGCTGCTACCTTTTTGGTATTGATGCTGTGGTGGCAATTCGCATGTGGGTGTCACAGAGTCATGCTTCTTTTTGCGTATTGCTGCCATGGAGATGAAGAGTCCTGGAGCATGCTCCCCAAGCCCTTGAGATTCCTAATCTTCTTAGCAGTTCATTTCGAGGTGAATTGTGCAGAACCTTGTCTCTGATTTTAAATCTTGGGGTAATATTAGATTCGGCATAATGCCCAGAGAGGCATTTGAATTCTATTGATTGATTTTTTGTGTGATATCCTCAGGAGCATGGTTTGCCAGTTTCCATCCTAAGTTCTGTCTGAGTAGTTCTGAGAAAGCTACAGTGCCCCAAGGTAATAACCTCAGAACAATTTGAAACAATTCTCTTCTCCATATTCTTAAAAGGACCTCAAAGACTTCAATCCTCCAGTGAAAACAAAATCTTTCTCACTGATGGGAGAGACACAAGGGACACCTTAGTGCACCTACAGAATTTCAAAGGAAGAAAAATGGTACCTTCAAAAGAAAGAGAGAGAAAAAATAGTAATAAACCTTATCTTAGTCCTTAGTACTCTCACTCTCCTCGCCCTTTGATATTGTTATTAGACAATACTTAACAAACAGCCTGTGTTAAAGACAGTGAGAGAATCAGAGAGGTACAATATGGGTTTTGCCTTCAGGAAATCTTTATCATAGTTGTGAAGATAAAACATAAAATTTTAAAATATGAAGTAAATATATGACAGCATGTGATAAATGGCAACGGTGCACAGCCAGGCCGAGGTTACTAAAAGCTGAGAAGCACAGGACAGTGGTGAACCCAAGGCCATTATAATAGGATTCCCAGAGGAGGAAATGAGTACATTTGGACCCCAAGCACTGGCGGGCTCAATGTTGTTACATTGGAGGGTGAGTCCAGGAGAAGGTTATATGTTCTAGTCCAAACTTAGAGGCAAATTAGTGCTTAGATGGTGGATAGGGAATATACTGTTTCACATAGGGTATAATATTCATGAATGAAATTAGTTATAGATAGTTTTATAAATAGTTTTCAATGACTGGTTAAGCATCTTAAATCTTCAAGGGAAATGAGGGCCATAGAGGATTTTTGAAGACTTTGAGAGGGAGAGATTTTCTAAGGTTTTTCCTCTCTGGAAGTGGTTGAAATGGGAAGGTAGGTGGGAAGAGTGCAGTTCACATTTCATTAGCATTCCAAACCCTTGAGCAGAGATTGACAAGCCAAGTACTGAGTGTTCAGATCAGACTGGTAGCAGCCAAACCCAGCAGACATAAATTCACGTGATTTCTTCTTAGTGAAGACCCAGGTCATTCTGAATAGTGTGTATCTCTTGGTGCTTTTACTTTTCTATACAATATCCACACCTCCCTCTCTAGCTGTCCCCAGTGGCTTGCCTAATGTATTGACATGAATTGGTGGGAATTGTTTCATGGGATGTAAAATGGAAACATTAATGATTGCTATAGTCTTAATCTCAGAGCCTTTTGAGAAATAGATAAAAGGTGTGGAATTCCCTCTAGTGGGGGAAATATACTTCTAAACAAGATTGTGCACACTGTTTCAGGAATTTATAGATGCCCTGAAACATATTCGTGGGGACTAATGGAAGAGTCCTTGAGTAATATTTGGTCCTTGATGGTTCAAGCAGACAAATTCTGCATTATAGGTAGAAAGCCCAGGTAGGAGTGACCACACTGTAGCATTTGCTCTCATTCAGAGGGAAGGGAAATATCAACAAAATGATGATGGTTGGGCTGGCAAAGGTTTAAAGGAAGAGCTACTGGTAGTGATCTTTTATTCCAAGTAGAGCCTAATGTATGACTCAGTACCCTGATAAACCTAACAGATTAAAATGAACAAGTGAGAATTTACCTGTTGGACGCCGTCTGATAGAAGAAAAAGTTGGCTACAATCTACATACTGTGGGGTCGGGCTCCAAATTCCTCAATAGGACACCCATAGCACAAAAGTTAATAACTAGAATCAACAAATGGGACTTACTCAAACTAAAAAGTTTTTTCTCAGCANTATGGCAATATGTAAATCAATGGATGTGTAACTGATGTGATTCTGCAAGAGCTCATAACCCACTTGAATCAAAGTGTGAAATATGATATATCAAGAACTGTGTAATGTTTAGAACAACCAACAATAAAAAATCAAAAAAAAAAACATTACAATGTGGAATCTCAAAAAAAAAAAAAAAGAATTTACCTGTTGGGTTAACGCTTAGTTGGAGGAAAAATAGTATTATGAATGACAGAACAATTTCAGAAGCTGGTATGTCTCAAACAGACATTTAAATAGGGTAGAGGTTTTTTAGTCAATGTAATTTTCTATGTGATCTCCCACCATCTCTCATCCACACTATTTTATCATTTTGTGGTAACGAGTAACCAAGGTTTGATTAAACTCAATTATATGGATGGAAAAGAGACTGAAAAGTTAGGGACTTATGTATGTTTTTTGTTAATTAATCATATGTTTCCTTTTATTTATACGTTACCAACTTATTCTGAAGTTGTTTATTGAGCATCTATCTTGTACCAGAGATTGACCTACAGATGAGGTGACCATCCATCTAGTTTGCTCAGAAAAGGTCCATACTGAATAGCTATTGACCCTGTATAATTATTTTCAATGCCACTTTTATTCTCAAAGGGGGTCTGTTTTGAACATTAAAATATATGGACACTCGAGCCTTAGGCCTTTTTGGGAATGTCAACTCAGAAGAAACTTACTTGGTCAAACATCCCTTATAATGCTGTCCAGACTACACCACGGTTGCCTGTAAAATTTTGAAAATAGCAAAAGCCTTATTAGATAGGAACCTTGTCTGTTTGATTCACAAATATCCCCTGAGCCTAGCTTATTGTTAGAACATAAAATATACTGAAATAATATTCACTATGAATTAGTGAACCATCTAAAACCCTCTTGTATCTGCAGGTAAAAATTTTTGAGGAAATTGCTGACAGTAAATGTTGAAGCGTAAACTATTCCTGGAAAAGCAGATTTAATGTGAAGACACAAAAACTAAAATTATTGAACAGTTCAAGGCAATTATTTTGTTATCTGATTTTATCTCAGAAATAGGGTTCAAGTGTACTTATGTTTTTTATTTAATTTTATTATTTTATTTTTTGCATTACAATCCTTATTACACATATAGAGCAATATTTTTTTGTATCTCTGTACATACAGTATGTTCACACCAACTTTATGCCATTATACATGTACTCTTTTTATTTTAACTTTTTTGCATTACAATTTTAATACACATATATACCATAATTTTTCATATCTCTGTATATAAGGTATGTTGGCCCCAAATTCAAATCTTCATACATGTATTTTGTGATGGTCATCATTATGTTGTTTTTTAAATCAATTTTAAGTAAAATGTAAAGATGTTAAAATGTTTTCTTTGGCTATTAAAGCTTGAGGAGCCACCTGTTGTTGAAATAGCCATGTATACAACATTAGAGCTTCTTTGTGGGAATGCTGTGAGGCAGGGATTAAGTATCTATGACTAACAGGATTGCTGAGCAGTGTGGTATAGACCGCACCAGCACCAAGGTATGCCTTTCCTGCCTGCCTTCTTTCCATCTTCCAGGGCTGCTCTTTATAGAGAGATCATATTTTGAGGAGGTGACCTAGGGTATAGGAGCCATATTCTTATTTTATACAGAAATCCATCAAGCTTGGTTATCTTGTTTCCCAGCCTCCAGAAGATTAGAAGCAGAAAGTTGGAAAGAAAACTGTTAGAGTCAAACAGATTTATGGTAATGGGAGCGATGGAAAAGCCACAAAACGGAGGCTGGGGATTAAAAAAGCAACATTTTTAAAACCATTTGAGGAAGAGATAAAGAGCCTTGCACGCCTAGCAGCCCAGAAGGCCTCACTGTGTTACACCAGCTTGTGGGGGTTGTCACTAATGATGGCCCCAGGCCATTAAGAAAAGGTTAATGTGGGTTTACTGTGCTCCATTCAATAAGAGGACACAGTTTACCATCCATTTCAGTAAAGCTGGTGTTTTACTTGGGGTCTTTTGGTTGCCAATAATAGGAAGGACCCAAATGCATCCTGAGGGGTGTGTGTATGTGTGTGTGTATGTGTGTGTACGTGTGTGTGTGTGTGTGTGTGTGTACCAAGTCTAGAAAGTGTAACTAAATAAATAAATGTGGGCTGGGGATATAGCTCAGTTGGTAGAGTGCTTGCCTTCCATGCACAAGGCCCTGGGTTTAATTCCCAGCACCACCAAAATAAATAAATAAATAAATAAATAAATAAATAAATAAATAAATAAAAATAATCAGGAACTGAATTAGCCAGCTGCTGTATTTTGTAGGTGCCTGGTGCCATGTTTTGGCATAATAGTTTTGCTCTTTTTGAGTTAAACCCCTCTTTTTGAGTTGGCTGCTATTCCCCTCTTTGGGCTCGTCTTTCTAGGTCTTCTTTTATTTCAACCTTCTGCCTCTGTCTTATTCTCTCTGGCCCTTTTTCTGGGGAGAATCCAACTGGGAAGAATGTGATGTCACCAGCTCATCTTCTCACACTAGAAATCTCATGGTTTGATGATCAACCAGTTTTTGACTGCTTTGAATCAATTGCCTGTTCTTGTCCCCATTTGCAGATATTAGGAATGAGTGGCTTTGGTTATCTGGTATTTGGTTATTCTGATAATGCACTAAGCAGAAAAGGCAGATAAGCTGGTTTCAAAAGGACTCCACTAAAGGCATTGCAGACACTAAACAAATCCAAAGATAGATAAATGTTTGAAACTTTTGAGATTTAACTCAAGTTTTACATAGAAAATTTACTTTAGGCAGAAATGCATTGCACTAATGTCATGCAAATAAAACCCTACTTTACTTAAACTCAGGTGAATTCAGAGTTCTACTAAAATATTAATATCTTTATTATGCATTGTTTGACTTTATCCCTCTGTCAATCCCCACCCACCACCAAACATTCCGAAAGAGCATCTAGGTTCTCTCCATTTTATTACTCATATGCATATTTCTAGGATGCTGGAGGGACCCATGGTCTATACCATTTCTTCCACATCTCTTAATTCCCTATTCAGACTCAGCCAAATAGGGGAAGAGGCTTTCACATCTGAGGATCCCTGTTCCAAGAATGGAAGCATATGTGTACCACAGTTGCCAGTCCTGGGTTTTGCATAAAGAATCCAAGCAAGTACTCAGAACAGTGATTCATGTCACAACACACAGAAAATTATACTAGAAGTAAGCTACGCTGAGGCAAAGCTCTCCTGTCACCCCGTCACAGCACATTGACACAAGGCAGCACATACTCAGAAAGTTCCAGCTTAGAGTACCATCAAGGCTGGGGGAAGAGAAACAAATCATTAACTTAAAATGAAATTTTTTTAAAAAAATTATAATTTCAACTAAACTTTCCAAGAGCCCCCTATGGAGATACTCTTAAGCTTGGGTGGCCATGTGTTTTTTCACTTACATGTGGAAGTGGAGGAGGGAGGAGGGTGCCAGGATGTTTTCACTTCTTAGGGACTCTCAGTGCTTGGTTAGCACTCATTGAGTCCTTCCCAGGTGCCATGCACTGTTCTCAGCACCTCAAATATGGGAACTAATGACCCCATTGTAAAATTGAGGATTCACTGGCATGTAGAGGTTAAAAATAAGTTGCTCAGGATCACAGAGGTACAGGTAGAGAAGCTGGGATTCCACCCCAGCCATGCTCAACCGTTGCACTAAAGGTCCTGATTTGTGCATGGGCCCCATTATATCACACTGGGAATTAAAGGTCACAGGCCAGGTCTGATTCATTTAGAATCACTGAGTCCTTTTTTTAAAGGTTTCTCATTTTGTACATGCAGAAACCATTCCTCAGTGATGAAGATGTGAGTTCAGGTCATGCAGCTGCTCACTGGCAGAGTCTGCCTACCACAAGAAAAATGAGAGAATTCCTCCTAATATCAGTAGGTCTTAAGTAAAAACCTAGTGGCTCAGAAGGAAAGTGATTTGCCACTGCCTTTGAAGGATCAAGGAGTAAATATAAATGATATGAATAAAGGGCAAGTAGCAGAGGGTGAGCTGACATGTGAGAAAAAGATGCTTTGAAGCATACTGATGGAGCTTCCTGTATTTGAAAAACAAATAAAAAATTAAATTAGAATTATCTCTAAATCTGTTAGTCATCTTTTAAAGATGAATCAAAATGAGCATAGGAATCATGGGAGCACTTAATAATTTAATACAGGAATTTTAACTTTACTGTATATATTAAATTCATAAAAGAGTTTAATGGTTAATGCTACAAGAAGAAGAATCGAGGATGAATTAAAAAAGGATGAAATGTACTTGGAAACGATTGCGCTAATGCAAAATGAATCATTGGAAGAGTCTAGTGGTATTTTTAATTCTCACAGGAATTGTATGCCATGGTTCTCTGAGTAATACCAGTTACTTTGCCATTGTGATAGAAGGGTAGACCGTAAACTATAGAGATGTTTTTGTTCTTCATGGGGATCAGAAATATTATGGTCAGAGTTAATGTCAAGGTCCTTAAGTTAAGAAATGAAATTAAAACATCACCTTCAAAGCTAAATGTTTGTTAATGCTTCCATTGAAAGGCCTTCAGAAGAATCAATACCACTCTCACAAAGGATAAAAGTAATTACCAATAAATGCAAGCAATAACATTACAATTAAAATGTTTTAGGCAAGGTGAGGTCAGGCTTCTTATTTTATGTTAATACAGTTAGTTGATGAACCATATCATAACCATAGTCAATAGAAGTGGAATTAATTTTACAACATAATTATTTCTGGTAGTGATCACAAAAATAAAATTAGTTCATGGTAGAATTGGGGAGAAAAAGTTGACTTGGTGCCAGCATCATCTCTGATCCTATGGAATTAGTCTTAGATATCTCACAATGAAGTACACTATCAAGATACATTTTGCTTTATTTGCCAAGGTCATCTTCAAAGTGTTTTAAGACCACTGAGTCAGTTGTCTTCTCATTGAGCAAAAGTGGATTTTAATCTTTGCTTCTTTGGACTCCAATGTTGAAATCAATCTGGAAAATCATGTTTTACAAAATTTATTAAGCTTATTTTAGAGCTATTTTGCTCCAAAATACTGTACATGTAAAAAAAAATCACAACAAGAAAAAAAGAAAAATACTCCAGAGGTTTTTTTTTCTAAGTGTTTTTTTTAAAAAAACTTCAAAGCTGATATTCTAAGATGCCTTATTGTTTTCTCTCTGAATCAGTCAGAGCTAGAAAGGGAACTGTTCCATGGCTATATCAAGCTCTGAGCATCCTCCCTGATTTCAAAATAAGGAAGGACTTGGAATATGTGAAGGCAGATCATTAGTTCATTTTCTATGTGTGATTCAGTGACACAAGAATAAAGGGAGATCTAGTGACATGTTCTGCAGCTGCTGATTCTCTCCAAGATCCAACAAGTCACTACATTTCTGTGAGCACTGGTGCTTCCACAGTTGACCTGTCCATAATCCAGTGTTATGTTCCTGAAAGTTGGAAATAGGTTCAGGCTGAATTAAAGGTGTCCGGATGAGTGGAAAGATAAACCAGTTTATCAGAACAGTCACGAAAGCAAGATGTAAGAGGGAAAATGTCTTGAACGTCAGTCAGCATTTAACAACACTTTAAGTTCAGATGCTATTGATTCTCAATGTAACGGGTTTAAAGGCATACAATGAATGTAGAATCTGTTTCTAACACATTAAGATTTTGTAGAGTTTAAAAGCTACTGACCATTTTATTCAATTACTTTGGTCTGCAGAAATGCATGCTTAATTAATAAAGTCAGGCCATAATCATTTATCATGTAAGGAAAACCTTTTATGGATAGCCACTAATGAATATCAGACTTTGCCTTTCCAATCATGCCCATTGCGTGATGTAGGAGCAACCTGCATGATGATTGAGGGATGGGGAGATGCCATGTGCTACATCATTTGGAATTGTCATTAAACATCCACATACCAATTATGTTGCACCAAGGTTTATTAATGATGTACTTATCAAATATTCATTGTATGGCACTAACATTTAAAGAATGTGTTCTACTGAACCTAATGGATCTGTGCTTTGACTGCCTGGGTTATTTAGTGAATTAGTTCCAGAGGACAATTTGAAATACTGAAATCTGAGCTGATATAATATGTCATGTTCTACAAGAGCCTAGCTGCTCTCTTATTTGAGGGTAATTATATGTCGTGTTGATAGAAGGGAGGTGGTGTATGTGACAAAGAGAGGATGGTCGATGTCCTATACACCAACATGTGCATCCACTGTGCACACACACATGTATACCACCCATGTGCATTCCCTGTGTATAAGGACATGTGCACACCAGAGTATGCACATTCATTCTTACACACACGTGTGGGTACAGTGCTGGTTTCCAAATAGGGCTACTATTTATTATTTATTTCAAAATTCTTATTTTGCTTTTATATCTAGCCTTGCTATCGACATTGTCTGAAATGACTTGACTCCCACTTCACAGCCTCAATTGGGATCTCTGTGTGAGGTGTACTGACGTCTGTAAACTTGTCCTCTAGGTCTTTATTCTTGGATTGTAAAGGAGAGCTGCCACTGTCTTGCTGCTTTTCTGCAGAAAATATGTTTCTATTGTATGTTAATTTAAGTATATTGTAGATGTCTGTTTGTGAAAATGATACTTACCTAAGAGCAAAACTTCAAGTATTTGCCGCAGTCTGGCTAACAAGTATTTCTGGAGGTTTTATCCTTAAGACTTGGTTTTCACATTTAGGTGGAGGCTCAATCATATCTCAGTAGTAATAGAAACAAATGAAAATTATAATAATTTTATAATGACACTAATTACTGTTGTTTCAATAAATAAATACACATTATGGTGAATATTTCATCATCTGTCATAAATATATACCAGGTGTATATTAACAAATTTTATCAAATTTCTGTTACTCTCATGTGAAATAGGTAAGCCCGTTGTCTCTGATAGTAGCAAGCATTCAAAATTCTTATTTTGCTTTTATATCTATTAAAGTAAAGGTTACTCAATATGCCAGATAGCCTAATGAGAACTTTGTTAATGACTTAACTTCAGTCTTGTGATAGGTTAAACATTTATACAATGCAGTTTAAATCTATCTAATGGTATTCAATTTTAAAAAATAAAACAGACTTTGATATTTCACAAATGAGGGAATATCAAAGAACCATTATTTAAAGCTGATGATGGTGTTTTGAATGATATATAGAATGCCTGTGGGTAGATTTCATAGTCAATGACCTGAACTTGACTCAAGAGCTATCTTATCAGACCTGTTGTTTTATAGTAAACTACGCTAGAGAGTGTAAGTGGCCAGCTGCAATTTGTGAAGCTGGTTTCAGAATCCACTGTTTTCTGACTTTGTCTGTGGTCTTTCCAATGTACACTGCTACTTCCCAGCTCTATTATTCCCAGACAGAATTTATATAGCATTTTCATTTGCAGACTCTTAAAAAAAATAACAAAACAGGATCTCCACTCTGATTTGTATTGCAGTGAATAGAGTCCCTATTATACTGTGCTTATGGAAATGCAACACGCAAAGAGCTTTTTGTACTAGCTTTTCATTTCTCGTTCTCTTTGTCGCAGAAAGCTCTTCACTTTTGTAGTTGGAATCATTTGTAATTATGAATTGTGCTTTTAAAAATTCATCAATGAAATCTTTGATTTAAAAACGAGGTGCCAGAAGAAAGGCAGAAAAGGAACGAGTGGAATTTAATGTAATATGATAGTTGTAGAGAAATCACAAAGCAGAAGCACCTCATCTAAAGTGGCTTTTCTTAAGGGGGTAGGGGAATGAAGATATCGCATTCAGTCATATTTTGGAATTTGTTATCCGGTTTCATTTGATGTAGGAATACCCAGAACATACCTTTATTCCATGTATTAAATATTTGTCATATATTAAATATATCCACTGAACAAAATTTAGAGCTGGTAGGCTCAATGGATCCCTAATACAGTGACAGAAGACACACATTAAAATACTAAAATGTCTTTTATAATTTTATATCATTTTTGTCTTTAATTCTGATTTATTAAACAAGGACTCTATTTCAGAATCCCAAATGTACCAATAACTATTAATAATCTCTTCTAAGTTATATCTTAGTAAACCATCAGAGAGGCCTCAATGAAACTTGCTGAAGATGGCTAGAGTGAAAAGCAAGTGAATCAATGCTTTAAATGTGGATTTGAGAAATTCACTTCCTTATTCAATTTCTTCACATGATTTATTTCACCAGTTAAGGTAAACATGGTCATACTCAGTTATTTGATATTATATTATCATTCAAGCTCCCAGTGACCTGTACCTGGGGAATCCAAACTCTACTCTCAAAATTCTTGTCTACCCCCATCATCTCAAATGGTTCAAAAATAAATAACAGAGCAGGGCACGGTGGCACATGCCTGTAATCACAGTGACTCAGGAGACTGAGACAAGGGATTTGTGAGTTCAAAGCCAGCCTTAGCAACTTAAAGAGGCCTTAAGAACCTGGGCGAGACCCTGTCTCTAAATAAAATACAAAAAAGGGCTGGGGATGTGGCTCAGTGGTTAATGTCTCTGGGTTCAGTTTGTTATACCAAAATAAATAAATAACAAATAACTCAGACTAAAGTGGGTTTATTCTGGCTCCAAAAGCTCATCCTTGAGATCAGATTTCAGGTCTGACCTATTCTCAGTTTTTGGATCCTGCCCTTTGGTGTCACCGGTGGAGATGGACCTTGTACTGTCACCTATCCTTGATATTCTTGGTGGTCCAGGTCTTGGCCAACACTTGGCACTTTGCACAGCAAACCTCAATGTTTTGTTCTGCTTCATACTACACATTAGCTTAAATCTCCAGATGTTTAGTCACACCAGTGCAGTGGCTATTCTGAGACACCTCTAACATCCGCCATGTTCTGACAGTGGCTCTTCCCACAATCCTTTGCCTTTGTAGTGAGCCAAGGTAACCAGACTAATGTCCTTCATGGATGCTATCTCAGGAGACTCAAGGCCTTCCCTGACTGTGTGTTAGGGGTGACCTGTGCTCTACTGTGTTATTGGATTTGGGGAAGCATAAGTTAGAAGTCCTCGCTCCCAGAACCCTTAGATGTCTTTGCTCAGATAGAACCTCTTCGTCCCTTGTGACCAATTTGAAATACCAGGAAAACCAGGAGGGTCTATGAGGTCATCTCTTGTGACCTTTTTCTTTCCCTATCTTCTCTTCCACTCCTTGCAACAGGTCTATTCTTGACCCAAATTTTCATAATTCAATAAAATAGTACCAATGATTCATTCAGAATAAAAAAAATATGCTTCAACAAAACATCTCGACTCTCCTCCTTGACAAAGAAGCTTCCAACATAAAATTTGAGATCTCTCTTTTTTGTGGTGACAGGCATTATGTTTCTAATAGTTTCTTTAACAATTATTTTTTAAGGAAATTATATTGTCTTAGAGTTAGATTAACATAGTATGCTATTTAAAATATTTTCACCACAAAAAGGGGGAGGGGGAGAGTGTTAAAAATAAACATAAAAAACCATCTTTTTTATTATTGCTTTTGGTTAGAATAATTATATTGGTTGAGCCTTAAAAATGAAAAGGGAAGGCAAGGCCTAACAACATATGTTAGGCAACCCCATGTGATTTGCACACTGATGAATGTGGCGTAAAACTAAACCTTGAAGCGTCTCATAAATTAGTCCTAATCTTTTCTTTCCCTGTGGTTACAAAGGTTCATAATATCAAAACCTTATACCTGCCTGTATACACAGAATTTTTCCACACTAATAAAATGAAACCGTCTTTTCCTGATAGACTTCTTGCTCTAAATATCTCTGCTCATCTGTCCATCAAAATTTTTGAAATTCATATATTGTGGGTGACTCCTCTCCTTTGAGGTTTTTCTCAAATCAAACACATTCTTTGCACCAAAACAGCTGTTAATAAGGCCTCCAATGACCTCTGTGTGGCTAAATTCAATGCTCAGTTCTCACTTGTCAGATGAGCTGACCTGTCCATGGTGTTTGATCAGTAAGTCATTCCATCTTTATTTTTTAACATTTTCTTTACTCTGCTTCCAGCTTATCAAATTCTTCTTTCTGGTCATTTTCCTTCCTCATTGGTTGCTTTTTAGCTTGCTATTGGTGTCTATTCATCTTTCTGATCTCTAAACATTGAAGCATCTCAAGACTCTCAGACTTGGACCTCTTCTCTAGCCAGGCTAACTTTCTTAGAGATCTTGTATAATATGATTTTTTTTATTGGTTGCTCAAAACATTACAATGCTCTTGACATATCATATTTCATATATTTGATTCAAGTGGGTTATGAACTCCCATTTTTACCACGTGTACAGATTGCAGGATCACATTGGTTACACATCCACGTTTATACATACTGCCATACTAGTGTCTGTTGTATTCTGCTGCCCCTCCTATGCCCTTCCTACCCCCCTCCCCTCCCCTCCCCTCTTCTCTCTCTACCCCATCTACTGTAATTCATTTCTCTCTCTTTTTCCCCCCTTTCCCCTCACCTCCTCTTATATGTAATTTTGTATAACAAAGAGGGTCTCCTTCCATTTCCATGCAATTCCCCTTCTCTCTCCCATTCCCTCCCACCTCTCTTCCTTGTTTAATGGTTATCTTCTTCTCATGCTCTTCCTTCCTGCTCTGTTTTGAGTTGCCCTCCTTATATCAAAGAAGACATTTGGCATTTGGTTTTTAGGGATTGGCTAGCTTCACTTAGCAAAATCTGCTCTAAGGCCATCTATTTCCCTGCAAATGCCATGATTTTGTTATTTTTTAGTGCTGAGTAATATTACATTGTGTATAAATGCCACTTTTTTTATCCATTCATCTATTGAAGGGCATCTAGGTTGGTTCCACAGTCTAGCTATTGTGAATTGTGCTGCTATGAACATTGATGTAGCTGTATCCCTATAGTATGCTCTTTTTAGGTCTTTGGGGAATAGTCCCAGAAGGGGAATAACTGGGTCAAATGGTGGTTCCATTCCCAGCTTTCCAAGGAATCTCCATACTGCTTTCCAGATTGGCTGCACCAATTTGCAGTCCCACCAGCAATGTATAAGTGTACCCTTTTTCCCACATCCTCCCCAGCACTTGTTGTTTGACTTCATAATGGCTGCCATTCTTAGTGGAGTAAGATGGTATCTTAGAGTGGTTTTAATTTGCATTTCTCTGATTGCTAGGGATGGTGAGCATTTTTTTCATGTATTTGTTGATTAATTGTATATCTTTCTCTGAGAAGTGTCTGTTCAGGTCCTTGGCCCATTTGTTGATTGGGTTATTTGTTTTCTTATTGTTTAATTTTTTGAGTTCTTTGTATACTCTGGATATTAGGGCTGTATCTGAAGTGTGAGGAGTAAAAATTTGTTCCCAGGATGTAGGCTCCCTATTTACTATATGGTTTTAAGTATGCTTAAGATGTTCCTATTTTTATCTCCTGCTTAGACCACTCCCCAAACTCTAGCTATCCACTTGAATATCTAATGGACATACCAGACTTAGTCTGTCCAAACCTAAATAGCTGATCTTCTTGATCTTATAGGGTCTTCTCTGGGTTAAGGGAATCTCTTATCCTTTCAATTGCTTAGGCCAAAACTTTGGTATCTTCTTGACTTTTTTTCAACCCCATATATAATCTGTCAGCAAATCATACTGGCTCTGCTTTCAACTTATACCCAGAGTTCAACTACTTGTCGCATCCTAACCATGCCACCGTCTTCCCTGATTGGAGTTATGGTGCAGCAACCTCATAACTTATCTTTTGGCTCAAATGTTTGGTTCTCAGCAACTTTCTTAATATAGCATCCACAGATACCTTGTTAACCTGTGAGTGAAGTCTCATTATTTCCTTGTTCAAAACCCTTCAATGGATTTGCATTTCCATTAGAGCAAACACCAAAGTCCTTCCATTGCCCTAAAGACACTGTATACTCTGTGTCTCCATTTTACCTCTGAGCTCCGGTCCTGCAATTTCCATCCTAGCTCATTCTGTTTCTGATAACTTGCCTGTTTTCAACCCTAGGTCTTCCTCTTGCTTTACACTTTCCCATCATGCTTTCCCCTCACTCTACTACACAGTGTACTACTTTTCTTCTCCAAAGTCTTTGCTTAACTGTCCCTTTCCCTGGAAGACCATCCCTAACCTACCCTTTCCAATCTACAATCCTCTTTCCATATCTCCATTGTACTTCCCTTATTTTTTAATACAATTTGCTACCCTTTTATATGCCATATATTTGGTCATTGGTTATAATTATTACCACTACTACTTATTATTATTTCCTATAACCTTTCACTGAATGTAATATCCTGACCATTGGGATTCATGTCTATTTTACTTGCTCATTCCCATGTGTCTGCAACAGTTGCTGGCACAAAGTAAGTATTCTGAAATAATTATTCAATGTCTGAATGGATAGATGGATGGATGGAAGAATAGATAGTGGAAACATCCTCTTTACTTTAATCTCTCCTGGACATTTCTGGGACATTCCCTATTTATATCCCTGCAGAAGGACCCGGAATTCTTTTTCTTTGCCTCTACCTGGTAGCAGAGCCCTAGATTCTCAGGAATCCTAGGTGAGACCTGTCTGCTGCTATGGTTGCCATGTCCTTTATTTGTGGCCTCATGAGTCCCAACTTCCTTGACTGCTCTCAGTTGGCCTTCTGTTTCTGAACTCTACCCATCTGTGCTATACTGGCCACCTTTCTAGATCATTGAAAACCAAAAGACAAAAAACAAGAAGTGTAGGAGATATGCCAGGTTGATGCTTTGTTTAGGGGTACAACCCCAGTAAATGTTTGTTTTTATTTAGTATGTACTGAGTTGGACTCAAAGTTAGATTCTAATCACTATGACTTATTATTTCATTTAGAAGCTCTTGCTCTTAGAAACTCTAACTCCATTTGAACCAGGAAATCAAGGTTTTAAAAGATTAACAATTGGTCCCAAGTTTCACAATTAACTGGGTAAGCACTGAGAATCAAATATGTAGACCTGATAATTCCTACTCAGAGCCTATGAGCATCATGGCTTTAGTTGGAGGTACCTGCAGGAGGATTAATGGGATCAGTTTTTCAAATGCACACTGTTTCAGAGTCTGGACTAGGTGCTGAGGATGTACTGAGAGAAGAGGGAGTGAGATTTGTTTACCCATTAAGCCTATGATCCAGACTGGGTGGGAATGCTATATATCCATATGTAAAGCTGTGAATATTGATTATCTAATATATGGGCCATAGAAAGCCTTTGAAGCCTAAAGCCTGTTGAAGAATACCTTATCATCCTGTAGTGATTTAGTCTTTATAGTTGCCCTTCAGAATAGGCCAACCAGGCTTGTATAATAGGTTCTCTTCAACATTTATGTATTTTCCATTTCTGTTGAATGATTGGTATTTCAGTGTAACTTTGGATTTTTATGTGCATGAGTTTGATCTGCTTAACTATGCCATATTATCAGCACTTTGAATGCAAAGATACACTACTTGTTTTGTTAAGGGATGGTTGAGGATAGTGAGAACATGAGGTTAAGAGAATAATTGTATAAAATGGGCCCAATGTTCTGACCCCGCATGCTTTCTTTGTCAAAAAGCAATTTCCTGCAGCCCTGCTTGGCCTAAGGGGATAGGGTATGTCACATTCCTCAGCAAACTACCTGTTTTTTTGCAAGGAAATGCAGGCAGAAAATAAACCTTGGTAAGAGGAACCCAAGTTACTTTGAAAGGAGAGACTTTTATGACCCTTTACACAGACCAGATTCTGGAAGATAAAGATAATTTCTCCTAACCCCCCAAAACTGCAAAAATGATTATGAATACAATTGGAACTGGTCAGCATAGGCCAGGGGACATAGAATTGTCATGGCAATAGGTACTTGAAAGTCTGATGTCATCTTGCTTTCAGTTGAAAGATAAGATTTGGACCTAGGTAGAACTTTGTGGAAACTTCTCTGGAATCCACAATAAAACTAGATAGGCATATTGTCCCTCTATTCACTGAGAAGAGCCACTCTCTCTATTAAGAGTATCCCCTTTCCCTCTTCCTATACTTTCAATAGAACGAATGCCTGTTACTCTGAGGGAGAAGTCTGAAATCTTTCTGACTTGATCACAAAAATCAGGGTTTGAAGGGCAGGTCTTTACACTGCCACAGTTTCTCCATTAACTGATGGGCCCATTGGAACAAGCTGTTCAGGTCAATCAGCTAAGCTTTTCAAAAGTTCAGCCTACTCATTAGGAGAAATTGATAAATATTTAGAATGAGTCTGCCTTTGAGATGAATTGAGATGATGTCGTGACCATAAATAAATACTATTCCCCATTAAGGGCAGAAGAGAGTGGAGGACAAAGGATGAAAGTGGAATAAAACTCAAGCAAGTCTTCAAACTCACAATCTTTCTGTGCTCTTTGGAAACATTTCATTGATATTTCTTATTAGTTTCTGAAGTCAGTTTCATTGGACAACCTTATCCCATGCCTTTAAGCAAAAATTCAAGTTAATGGTAGCATTTATTTTTCATTAATTTCTTTGCTTTTCTTAATGGCTAATTTGCAGGTTTACTAATAGCTAATATGTTTAGTGATGAAAGATTGGCCTTAATAAAACAGATGCGCAATTACTGCGAAGGACAACCACAGCCTTGGTAAAGAGCCAGGAGGCTTTACAGAGTTGGATCAAGTGAACCCTGAGAGAACCAAAGATGTCCTTCCTATTGTCTTCTTCTTCCATGATTGTAGCTTCACATCATGTCAAAATTCTTAAGAGATATCACTATGTTAAACTTTTGTTGGTGTCTTTTTCTTCATAGATAATTTTTAAAGTAACACATTTACTTGTTTACTGAGCCTAGAACTCAACAACTACACAGACCAAGCAAGCAACCTATGAATTTCTTATGTCTATCTTTTGCCAGCCTACAATTTATAAACAGACAGCGGTGAATTGCCTCATGGAGGATCAGTGTAGACTATGGTTCATCACTGAAAAAAGATTTTTAAGCTTCTACCTAGGGGCTCTGCTAATAGTCGGTAGTTTAATTTAGGTAATAGAAACATCTTTGCTTACAGAGAGATGTTTATCCACTTCAAATATTCAGATACACTTATTTCATAAGAATGAATGGAAAATAGGGACTGGTGCTTACATGTACTACTGATAAGAAATACAGTCTTGTAAACTTTAACAACTGCAGAAATAATTGAGTAGGACAAAAATAGTGACATGTTTGCTTTAATTGGATGCTTATCTGACTTACATTGGTGTGTTAATGAGGCTGTACTAACTGCTGCACCAATCAACATCTCAGTTCATTTATGTTAACAATAAAATATCTCTTGTTGTTCCATGTAGTGATTTGGAAACCCAGGAGTCTTCCTTCTCTGGGCCTGCATAACTGGGGCCTCAGAGCCCTTCAGATCCTCTACCACCAACTGGCAAGTTAAGGGACAGAGAGCAGGTGGAGACCATACAGGGGACTTTCTGGGAAAGGCCTGAAAGTGGCGTCACATTTACTCACCTTGATAAGACACATTTCAGTCACATGGCAGAGATATCTGGGAAATAAAGCCTGTGTCAGGCTCAGGAGGGAAAGGAAATGGGTTGTTGATCATGTGGCTTTGCCTCTGGTACCACTGGTCAAATGTGTGTTTGATTGTGAAGAAATAGAAAAAGATTTAGGAAAGTCTTTAAAATGCTGGAAATAGATGATCCAAATTCTGTTCCAGCGGAGATTATAATTAAAGATTTGATGGTCATTGGCACTTTAGGAATAGGCATGATTCCCCTCCGACTGTTCCTTGGCTTAGTTATGTGTATGCCTATTGTGGTCTTATGCAAATATGTACAAAAGTAACTTCCAGTAGCACTACAAATAGCCTTCCCTTTTGCAGAAATTAGGTTCCAGAGAATTTAAGGAAGGGATATAAATTGTGAACATTTTTCACAAGATCTAGAATATACCTCACAGCACCCACTCTCTACTCGTATCCTCGATTTTTCTATTTGTCTTTAGAATCTCTGTTGACATTGAAGAGGGGATCCAAACCTTGTCAACTTAGTCAATATACGGTGGGGATCCATTAGGTGGATGGTCATGCCACAGGGATGCCCACAGAGAGGGGGCATTACAGAATTTAAAATAGAAAAAAAAATTCATTTGATGGCTTCTCAAAGATTGAGCCAGTGGGAGACTTTCAAATACATAAGTCAGGAATTCCATTGACTTTTCCTACAAGTGTCCCTTTGTGTTTACTAAATCTCAATACATGAAATAAACATCCCCCTATGGGGGACAAAACATCATATTTCCTGACAGACTTAAAACAATATAAAGTTATGAATCATCTGTTGATCTTTTTAGCACATTTATTGTCTCTAGAATTAGATGCTAAGTCCTGGAGGGCAGGGACTCTCACCTTCAAATCAAATTTTGTGTCCTGTATACACTAAACGTTAAAAAACTGCCCATTTACAGTAATAGATAGGCAGGATCTTCCGTAAAGCACTTAAAAAGAACTATGTCCATTCATGCTGGCCTCCAACTGCTGAGGCAGGCCTCATCTATTTGGGAGACAATAGGTTATGTGGGTTCAACTTGAATAATTATTCACACACTGGGTGTATAATGTCAACCCCCCCTCACACACACACTGGAAAATTTCTTCTTTGATGTGTAAAAGAACACAGGCCAACCTTTTTCATCCCTGTGTGTCATTATTGAGGGTTATCATTTACACTTCCGCATTTTGACTGGCCTCAACAAATCATCTGTAAAGATCTCATTCTGTCAACCTACGTAAATCTAAATGAAAACAGTAGCAGAAATTATTCTTTAGAACATTACTGCAGCAACACCTAACTCCAGGTTATGGGGAGAATTGAAGTATATTTCTAAGCTCAAAGTCCTGCAAGGAGAATGAGAAATTATATGGAGCTAAAAGAAAGTGAACCCGTAATAAATATATATCAGGATAATGAATAAGAATGCATCTTCTTCTCACAGGTATTACTAAGCCCTTAAGCAGAGGAGTCCTGTTTTTTTTAAATCATGGAAAGCCCTAATGAAAAATTGGCATTCTCAAAGGTTTTGGAATACTTTGTCTGTCCTTGCTGAACCTTGAGTCTTCGTTATTGGTTTTCTCATATGGAAATATTTGCAATTCTGCCTTCTACAAGGGGCACAGACCCAGGAAGGCACCTGCAGTAGTGAAGTCTGCATGTAGTGCTCAAGAATGACCTCACTGCTTCCTGAGACCCCAGAGAGAAAGAGAGCCCAGGTCCTCTCCAAGCCTTCTTGGAGTTGTTCCATCAGTCTGGGGCTACAAAACTTGAGTAGTGTTACTCAGAGTGTCCAGAATCTCCACTTAGCTTGTCTTCCACATGGTTTCCTGACTTTGTGCTAGGCTGTGTGGATGAAACTTTGTAAATGAATGGATTTTGAACAAGGACTTCTCCGGATAGTGAAATGTCACATGTGGTACAAGAAATTCTTTTTGCCTTTTGTAGACCAAACCCCCTGTTATCCTCTTCTCATTTCCCCTTTCCTTCCTGTCTTTCCTTTAAAGAGTCCCCTGTGTGCTCTATCCCAGCTTCCTCCCCAGTTCTCCAGCCATACCTACCTGACTTCCTTTGGAGAAAACCATTCTTGCCACTCTCATCCCACCCAACAAGACTAATCTTAGCATCCTTACCGTCAGCAATTTCTTTGACTGACCAATAAAGTTTGATAAAGGAATACGTAATGTTACCATTGGAGTTTCATATTATTTACCCTATTATTTCATGTTACCATATTGTTTCACTAATAGGTACGTATTGTGTTATTTTCTGTGGGATACCAAAAATGAAAGGAAATCTGCTTCCAAAATACACACTATCAATAAATTTATCTCTCTGTTAATGTATCTGTGTTTTAAAGGTCCTTAGGCCATAGGGGGAAAAATCCCCTTCAGAATTCCAGATAGCATAAGTAAAGTAATGTATTTACTTGGGTCCTAGAAGGTTAGAGGTGGTTGGAATGTTCTTATCACTAAAAACAGAGGTAAGATAACCACATATGTGATAGTCCATGGCCCCAGCTCCAAGGGCCCAGGTTTTGGCAATTCACTGCTAATATTTCTTAGTGATAACAGGGGTGAGTGTGAAAGATATGATTGAGAGAAAAATCAATGTTTTCTGTACTCATCTGTAGAAACAGCAAACATGTAACCTATTAAATTGCCTGCTGGGGTATCCCAAATAGCCATGGCTTTTTCTCACATAGGATATCTCTGGGAATTTGTGAAATTCAGCATTAGTATTACTGATGGAGTGTGCCAAATTGAGAGATGGGAGACTAGAAGTCTGACAGTGAGTTCTGCCTTCAACTTCCAGGCCTGTTGACCTGATGCCAAATGGTATATCATTTTCATGAATCGTTTTTATTCTTTAAGAAAAGGGAAGTTCCTTGGGTAACTTGACACCATCTGTCACATGAATGGCCTCAGTTTTCTTGGTCCAGATTACAGCCAGTCATCCCAGGTTGCTTTTCGTTAGGGATGGTCTTTGATGAAGCTGAGACATGTTGGAAGGAGGTGGCTACAGGCATGGAGGTTGCTGTACTAGCAGTTGTTAATGGGAAGGAAAACAGTAAAACCCTCTTCACTGGATGAGTTGTTCTCCTCTATCCCAGGCCTGTCTCCCAAGTGAAAGAATGACAGCCAATCCTACCCATATTAGGAAAACTTACATGTCAAAACCCAAAGCTCAACTGTGAACATTTTCTTCAGTGATGTCTGTAACTGGAAAGCAAATAAAATTTCAGGGGAAATAAAATGTTTGTTTTCAAAGGCACCTATTCTTTGTAGTCCAGTAGATGGTACGGTTATTTTTGAAGCTAATTTCTGCTTGTTCATTGTTTCATGAAAGAATGGGAACTCGTAGTCAGAACAGGTATGCTCCAGGTGCTAATTCCAGCTGTACAGTTGTCAAATGTTTCCAGCAATTTATTCGATTTATTCATGGTTCTCTTATAGCTCACCTGCTAGAGGAAAAACAGAATAAAGTGGCCTTTTGTAACTAAAACTAAAACTCTAGAATTCTAAACATTTGGCTGGTGACACTGGTCTCAGGTGATGGATTCAACAAGTTAATTGGCATCTAGAAGAATACATCACCTTCCTCCTTGACTAATTCAGGATCACTTGTCTGCCTCCAGGGCCTGTATTTCATTCCTTAGCTGAATCTTTGACCCTGGCCACAGACGCAGTTACCTCCTATTGGTTGCCATTAACGTGGTGAGTGTGATGGGTCTTCCAAAGCTCTTTCTGCCTTCACCTTCTGCTGCACCTCTCAGGCTCAGCAATGACCCTGAACTTGGCTTATGTGCCACCAAGTGATACAATGATTCTAAAAACTTTGCAGTGTGTTTAAGGTCTTTTAGGATTATTTATCTTGAATCTTCAAAAGGACTAACAACTCTAGCTCAGCCCTTAGATACATGAACAACTTAATTGGGAGAAAATGACTTTAACTCTTCATACTTCTATTCTAATATGCTTACTGGAGGGAGGGAAAAAGCAATTCACATACTCTTACCATACTAGCTTAAAGGTGGAGGGAATGTGGGAGCAAAGGAGGTTGCCACTTGTAGTAGAGAAGTTAGGAGACTTCTGTGACTCATTAAGAATGGCATAAAGGGAAAAAGCACAAGGTTGCAAATTAACCAGATCATCTTGCTTCCTGTCTGTCTTCTCCAAGGCTCATTTGCCAATTTCAAGTCTATCAGAGGCATCACTTGAAGACAGTATTAGATTCTAATGTGGTCTTTTGGCCTGGGCTGTGATCTGTCTGGTGGTAAAAGTGGAAACTTCTATCATCATGAACTAATAAAGTCTGCAGCTATCCCTGAAAGGGTCGGAGGTAGGGGCCTCCATTCTGAATAGTCATTCATGTGGAGTTGCGGAATTTTATAGGTGAGGAAATAGAGGCCTCCAAAAGTGAAGTAGTTTATCCAAGATTACAGAGTTTGGTAGAGATGGACCCAGGAAGACAACTCAGATCTTTGACCCCTTCATCTGGTTCCCCAAATCACCATCATTTTGTCTCAAGATAGCCAAGGGGAAAGACTTGCTGGTTTATGGAGAACAATGAAGTGGGGGTCCCCTGACTGGTTATTTTTAGAGTGATGCTTAACAACTATTTACCAAGTGGTCTTTGAAACTCTTTCCATTCCCTGAATTGGTGTCTTTTTTTAAGAAAATAATTTCTCTATTTTTTTTTTAGCTTTCTTCAATTTGAACAAGTAAATACAGAGCAATTATGGAAAAAAAAAAAACTGATGATACTGTTAGTCATCCTGGTCTCAACTCCCCACCCCCACATTGTCAAGTGGATATCCTGACAGCTCCTCTTAAGAATTCTAGGAGAAAACCTGGACATGCTTTGTCTCTCTGTGCTTTGCTTTCTTCATCTCTGGGGATAGATGATACTTAGGCAAAATTTTAGGGGGATCATTCAAGCCCTTTTTACTAACTTTCTGGAAAACAGAATGCACTTTAAATATACTCAAAGGCAGTAGAACTAATCAGGGTAAAGCTAATATGAAAATAACCTCTTATAAGAATATGAATGCAAAGCTTTAATAGTGTCAGAAAATAATGTGTACAATGTGGATAATAAATAATACCATTAAACCCTTGTATCCTTTCCACTATCTGTCAAGATAAAAAATATGATATTTATTGCTGGTCCATAATTACTTTTATATTTGAAACAGGAAGAAATAGGGTTGATAATACAGGAAGGTAAGAGCTTTCTTCTGCAGTGTGTGTGTGTGTGTGGGGGGGTCTGCTAGGTTTCTTAACATTGTTAAGCATCAGCCTAAAGATAACCAGTTTGGGGACCCCTCTTCATTGTCCTTCAGTGACAAAGAGGGACTTCAGCTTAGCATCTCCTTTCTATCAATATCCCAAGAAAGAGTTTTAGCATCTCAGCCATCAGAAGAGATTGATTCTCCTACTATGAGCTTTTTAGTTGTGGATTTGATAAGGAAGAGAAAGAGGAAGTGAGCAGGTGAAGGGATGGATCATTTGCTTAAGGTTATAATTCTGAATTTCCAAAGACATTTTTGGGTGGTCTAAACAGATGTTTTGTGATTATTACAGCAACTTAGATCTTGATTTCAATCAGAGTCCAACCCCCACCTGTCCCCATTGCAATTTGACTCCATCTTCTGTTACTTTCTATGTTTTACAGAAAATCATTTGGAATCACTTTTCCGAGAAGATTAGTTCTTTACCAGATCAGAGTTGCATGTATTATTTTGGAAAGAACTTTGATATCGTCTTCAAACATTTGAATTCTTAAACAACAGAAGCAATGCTCCAGAGGTAGATAGAAGCCAATGGTCCACTGAAGTCAGCTTCTTTACCTGCAGCTCAGACTCATGAAAATCACAATGTTTCCTTCGTGAGTTTCATGCTGAAAATAAGGCACGTGTAGCTTCCGGACCTGAGGGCTTAAATCACCTTTTATATTCCATGTACACAGCAGCCACATTGTCTCCTTTTCCTTTTGTTCTTTTTTCATTGGTGACAGAAACCAATTGAAGTTTTATTTCGAATCATCTGGCTGTCGGCATAATGAGCTTCAGATTCAGATTTGTGATTGTGTAGGGGGCGTGCGTGTGTTTGTGTGTGTATTCATGTGAGTGTTTAATTAAACTGATAGGAAATGCTGTCGGAGCCAAAGGCAGTGATTCTTCTTTTACTCATTTAATGTTGCTCAGATGATGCTAGCTCTCTGTTTATAGAACCTTTCATGTAATACCGTTGCCTTTTGAGTATGCTGGTGTAGTCGAAAGCATTCATTTAGATGGGAATAAAAGTTTAATTACTCCCTTTCACCTTTACACATTTGTTACGAATTAATGCAGCATCGTGAAGAGTGGATTGGATAAGCAATAAGACATTTCCTACCCTGATCCGGGACTGCCTTCAATCAGTTTCCTATTACTTTGGATAAGTCCCTTCCCAAAATAGGGTAGGCTAACTGCCACCAAGAAGATGACGATCACCTTAGAATTGAATATTGTATCTCATTCCGGTAGGAGTCAAAACTTGAGATGATCATCAGAGGCACGGGCATCCTGTATCTTCAGCATGAGAGTCATGGAAAGCACTATGATGCTTGCCATCACTGAGGAGTATCTTGGGAAAATGATGATAAAGTGCACACTAGAACTTGGTGTTAGAACTAGAACTCTTTTAAATGGGCATAACTACAATGTGAGTTTTACTAGTTGAATAAGAACAGGGGTCTTATGAGACAAAGATATCCAGGGCAATCTGAGCAACATGAAGCTTGAGAGGACCAGCCTTTCCCTGGCCTCAAGAACTAGGCAGGACTAGACATCTGTGCGACTGGATCTTCTTCTGCAGGTTGGAAGCTTTTTCTCTCGGTGTGGATCAACATATTCCACCATGCTATGTAGATACATGTTGCTTGATGCCTCGATTTAGATACTGTAAATCTTCATCTTCTGGAATGGCACCGGCTTGACCAGGGAGCCCTCATTGCCTGAACTGTGTAAAGGCTCGGATGCTGATGCGGTTGAGTGTGGTGCACCATAACCATCAGCTGCAGCCAAATGCAGGGTCACCCTGTAGAAACACAAAGGATACTGTGGAGCTGTGTGAGTGAAGGAGAGGGCTGGCATCCTTTCCCCCTCGTCTTCCTGACTAGATGCCAAAGGCACTTGATACCCTATAATTGTGCCCTTATCAGGAATTATCCTCTGCTGTCAACATTGTCTTTCTTCCTATTTTATTCATCTTTTCCTTTGTCCTAGTTCCTCAGGTCAATGTTCTCTGCTATGTTAATCTGATAAATTAATTCCTGCTGAGGCTTTCTGACCAATTTTATTTAAGGATTAAATCCTCTCATGGGTACATTTTTACAAAATTATTCAATGTTTTCAATTGTGGGAATATTCAGTGTTCACTGGGCACTTATTACATGCAGAGCATTGTGCTGGAAAATACTGTCAGGTGAGATATGGCTCAGCAGGTGTGGGAAGGGCGCTTACTGCACCTGATGTTAGATTACAAAAACTTTCACCTTTGCCATCTGGCAAGTGTTATACTTGGGAGAGTTGCTTGATTTTTAATCTTATTTTCACCATTTGAGAATGGTGGGCATAATAGTAATTACTTAAGAAATTTGTTTGTGAGAATTAAATGTTATGTAGAAATATATATAATGCATATTTGTGTAGCAACTGGCTCAGTAAAGGTCCAGGGCTTCTTAACTTTTAAATACGAAAGCATACATGGATGGTCTTTTCTTAAGAGGATGGGTTTACTGTCTTTGCTAACTTTATTTCTAGATACAGTTGTGTGTTACTGTCTTGAATTAGACAGTCACTTACCACCAATGACCCACTTTACCATCCTGGGGAATCTGTCTCAGGACTGTGAGAACCTTTGGTTCACACCCTTAGATTTTAGCTGCAAATGCTCACCTCTGGTCTATAGTCTGCTTAGCAAGGCTTGGGTGCTTCTGGACAAGGAAAGCTACCGGGGCATCTGTAAAATCTCCAAGTGCACCAGACTGCCTGCTGGGTTCTCCTCTCGTTCTGAATAAATTTTATTTCAAGTAGTGCTCTCTTTCTCACACTGTAATTCCAAAATTATGGTATTATGGTTGTTAACTAATCCATTCAAGTATAATTTGAGGACAAATGCAGATAACGTTTTCTATTAAATTTGATCTTTTCTGTACCAACATAGCTAGGAGAGAAGAAAATCAGTAAGGAAAATGAAGGCTTCCTATGTTAAAGTGAATCTCTGAAGATGATCTTTCTCTCTTTCTTGGGTTCTGAGCTCTGCTTTAACCATACTAAGTATTTCACAAAGTGATCTCACTCCCAGGTGGGTGCTGTTTCTTGATTGGTAGCAAACCATATCCTGAAAATAGATCCCACCAGTCATAAGGGAATACTAACCTTTTATGATATAGCAAATTTATATCATATGGTCTGTATAGTTCTCCCTACAACAGTCGAATGTATTAACTCCTGAATTACTCATCAGCTGTCTGTCACTATGATGAACTACCTGAGACCATTAACTTATAAGGAAGAAAGTTTATTTTGACTACCAATATTGAACCCTCCAGTCCAACATCAGGCAGACTCATTGCTTTGTGCCTCTGGTGGGGTGCCAGGGTACAATGGTGAGAAGCATGTGGAGGAGCCCAGAGGCTCACTTCATAATGCAGGAATCAAAGAGAGAAGAGGAAGAGACCAGGGTCTCACATTCCTCTGAAAGGGCACATCCTCTATGACCTAAGGACTTCCCATTAGGCTCCACCTCCTGAAACTTCCATCACCTCCCACAAGCACCTGTGAACCAAGTCCTTAGCACAAGGGCTTTTAGGGGACATTTATCCAACCAAACTACAGCAAACCCAAAGAATCAGAATGATGAAGAGATTTTCCCCAGTTTTCTATCATAGAGTGTAAGAGCTGAGACCTGGAGCTTGCTTAGACTGAATGTAAAGGATTTACTCTTCTATTCTACCACCTTCACTATTCAGGACTATCAGCTTAATATTGCAGAAAGGAAAACAAACTACTAAACAATTGATTGATCAAGGAGAGGGGATAGATGTGCATACTTTGGTTACCAACTTATTAAACAATTTGTTGACTGAAAAATGAGGATTCCTTCTCATTTCTCATTTCAAGTGAAACAAGGGATATAGCTGTGAATGACAAACACATGCCGCTTGGACATGCATTTCCTTCAACAAGGAAGATCTTTCTAAGTGGTCCTAGTTATTTGATAAGCAAATTTATTCCTCAATAGTGCAGTAGTGGAGAGCCAAGACTCTGGAGCTGTCAGCATAAGTGGACAGGATACTTTGTATAAAACAGTGATGATATCTCATAAGCCATGAGAAACAAAGGAGTCAATCTATTGGTAGAGCAATTAAAAAAGTACCTATTCTTAATAAAAATTCATAAAGTATTAACTATTTCAATTGTTAGAAATACAAGAAGCATGACTTTGAGCTCCTTTGTCAAAATTGCCCTTTTAGCAGTCACAGGTCTGCAATGGTTCAGTTTTATTTGGTTTTATGTGTCATCATGCAATGTTGTAGCCAACTTTCTGTAGTATTTGGGATTTGGGGCTATCTTCCCCCTAAATATATATATTCTAATTCTAAGCCAGGAGCAGTGGTGTACACACAATTCCAGCAACCCAGGCAGCTGAGGAAGATTACAAGTTTGAGTCCACTCTCAGAAACTTAGCAAGATCCTGTCTCAAAATAAAAGTTAAGAAAAGGGGTGGAGATGTATCTCAGAGGTAAAGCACTCCTGGGTTCAAGCCCAAGTATCCTCCTCCCAAAAATCCAATTCTATAGTTTGAATTTCCTTTTCATATACTTTTAAAAAGTTGTCCAAATATACAAGAAAATATTTTTAAAACAAAGCCTCAGTGTCCTTATCAGTAAAATGGGCATGATAGTACCTTCCACGCAAGGTGTTCTTGAGGAAAAAAAGTGAATCAATTACCTAAATCTCTGAAATGCAGTATTATGCATGTAGTCAAAATTATTTAGTTTATATTAGAGATTTATGTTTAACTATTAAGTCATATCTTTATTGAATTATTGTTAAAAAGTATTGATATTCTCCAAAGGTCATGGTTTTCAGTTATTTAGGTTATTCATTGGATATTCTTGGCTATATTTCTAATTAACATGCTTAAATTTTGTTTTAACTCTTCATTTTAGGGGTTCAGTTTCATAGAAGATGAGGATTCTTCTCTTTCCCATTTTTTCTGGGCCTAGTCCACTGCCCAACACACACAGCAGCCTCGTGCCTTTGCCCACAAATAATCACATCCACTTATACTCCCTTCCGTCTCTCATCCTCCTCAAAGCTATAGCATGATTTTGATTAGAACAATATTCATCATTTACATTATTATGTCCTTCTAATCAACTTTATTTACTTTTCCATTCCAAACTTCTGTGTGCTTAATGACCTATGCATCCCAACCCTCTCTGCCAATTGCCTCGTTCTCTTTTTAAAACATTGTTTGACACACTGAAGTAGTCTACTTATGTCCAAGTTTTAGGTCAGGCTGTTACTTGGTGGTTTAAACAACAGATGTACTTCTCATAGTTTAGGTGGATGGTCAACCTAAGATCGAGATGCCAACAGGTCCTATGTGTGATGGGGGTAACTTCCTGATATGCAGATGACCTCACATGCCAGAAAGAGAGACACAGAAGTCTCTGGGTTCCTTTTTGTAAGGACACTAGTCCCATTCATGAAGTCTTTACTCCAACTTCCCTCGGGCTCCACCTTCTCATACCCTTGTATTGGGGGTTATGATTTTAATGTGCCTGTGTGGATGGGTGCACAGGTGTTAAGTCCACAGCAGTCATCTTCTTGACATAGCCTCTTTCAGAGCCACTCTGGAGTCCTTGCAAAGTTGTTATCTTGGGATCTCCTTCACCTCTATCCTGATGGTTTTCTTCTCCTCTTTCCTATTTTGTGACTCCCATTTCCCATGTCTCTCTTAATTATTGTCCTAGAACAGTTGTAATAAATTATCATAAACTTGACTTAAACAAATAAAACCCAGAATTTTGTTCTTCTATAGCAATAGAGTTCCACAGTTTCAAATGACAGTGTTGGCATGCTCCCATCTTGCAGGATTTGGAGCCATCCTCCCTTGCCTCTTGCAGATTCTGGTAGTTCCAGGTGTGCTTGAGCATGGTCAAATGTCATTCCCATCTCCATCTCCCTCTTCACACACTCTCTCTCCTGCATCTCTGCCAAGTGTACCTCTGCCTTTCACTAATTAGGACATGCATCATTGGAGTTAGGGTCTACCCTAAATCTAGGATGACCTCATGGCAAGATCCTTAATTACATTCACAAAGACTCCCTTTGCCAAATAAGTCACAATGACAGATCTAGGGTGAACATACATTTGAGAAGCAACCATTCAGCCTACTGTACCCTTGCCTGTCTTGTTTTACTTCTCCAGTTTGGTGGAGCACATTCATCAGTATCTTTGTGTGTAAGGTAATTTTTTTTTTGAGACTTTACATGTTTAAAAGGTCTGTATTGCACTTATAACAATTTGGTATGGAATACACTTCTACAATGGAAATCATGTTTCTTTAGCATTTTTAACTTGATATTCTTATCAAATTTCAAGTAGTCTAAAGCCATTTTAATGTCATGAACTTTATTATTATTATTTTTTTAATCCAGGGGCACTGTACCACTAAGCTACATCCTCAGATCTGTTTTTATTTATTTATTTATTTATTTATTTATTTAGAGACAGGGTCTTGCTAAGTTTCTTAGAGCTTCGCTAAGTTGCTGATGCTGTTTTTGAACTTGAGATCATCCTGCTTCAGCCTCTTGAACTGCTGGGATTACTGATGTGCACCACCATACTGAGCAATGTCATAAACTTTTTGTGTGATGTTTTTCTCCCTAAACTCTTGTGGAATCATTACTCAGTTGATTAGAATTTTCATGCTTAATCATGCAAGTGCCTTTCATTGAATTGTGTTTTGACATCTGGTAGGTCTTTCAGTGTGGAAAATCACGCATTTTGGTTCTGGAAAATTTTTTTTAATTGTTTTATTTATGATTCCTCTCTTGTTATGCTGTATTTCTTTGGACCTCTTGTTTTTTGGACGTTGTCCTTCTACTTTACTCATGCCATCTGTTTGCTCTCCTTTGGTCTGCATTACTTTCTGGGAGATCACTTAACTTTGCCTTTCACTTATTTCTAGTAACATTTTTTTAATATCTAAGATGTCTTTTTGCTTTTTAAAATTTCCTTTTTATAGTATTGTATTCTTGTTCAATGAACAAAATTTATTCTTTATCTCCATGAGAATATAGATATTCATTTTACTCTGTTTGACTTTCCTTCTCTGTTCCAAACCAATGGTAAGTGGACATGGATATGGGACCACAAACCAATGATCATATGCCTTCTGGTGATGTATGTCTCTCTCTCTCTCTCTCTCTCTCTCTCTCTCTCTCTCTCTCTCTCTTCGTTTAAAACTGCATTCTGACCTTCCCCACTAGAAGGTAATTTTTATCTAAACCATCTTACCCAATATGTTTATTCTTGGGATTTGGTAAAGCTTTGCCCCAGTCTCATTAATTTTCAAGACATAGAAGCATCTATTTTTGGTTGGTCAAACCTCCTCCTGCCATTAGTTTTAATTCTATTATATCTGTTTTACCTTAGGGGAGGGCTGAGACCTACAATGAGTTCCAACTCCAACACTGAGAAAAACTCCATTATTTTTAACTTTTTTTCCATTCAGTATTCCTTGGTTAGCTTGTTTTTTAGCAGAAAAATTAATGGACTGAGGGTAAAGACACATGTCAATCTGTTAAATTCTGTTATGAATAAACTCTGAGGTTAGAGCGCAAGTGATTTAGCTTGCCTGGGTCTCAGTTTCACCATCTGTGACGTGTAAAGAGTTGCACTAACTGGAAGCTTCTGAATGTGCCTCATTGGTGTTTCTATGGATCTGTCTGAGCAGAATTCTGCCAACAGCAAAGAGAAATGGGGCAGTGTCCACTCCCTTCTTCCTGCAGTCAGCAGGCCACTCTTGCCAGTTTCCACCTAACATTTCTGAGGATTTTGTTACTTGATGAATCTTTTTGGAAGATCAAGTATTAATTCCAGTCCAGCATGTTTTTTATCTCCCTAAATTATGAGGTCTTAGTGACTCAAAGTTTCTTTTTTTGTCTTTGAAATCCTGTGATTTGATGTGATTCTCTTGTTGTTTTGGCCTTTGAGACTTGAAAGTTCCACATGGTTACTGCTGATCTGCGGCATTTGTGAACACAGTGACAAGCCCTTTTATAACATGACATGGGGCTTCTTCTGTGGTTCTGGAATTAGACTGTGGTGCAGAGGAGTCTTGGCAGTTGGCTTAAATTAATAAAGAAATATGGCAACAGACAGGAGGTCCCACACCGAAGCATTCGAAAAGATTATAATGGCTCCAACAGGGTAGAAATGGTTCTTAACTTTTTAAAAACCATAGAATACCTCAGCAGGCGGATGCTTACAGATTAATAATCACTTTACAGCACTGCTGGAGATCAGTTATCCATCATCACAATATGGACTGTGTTGCCAGAGAGAATTTTAGGAGGTTTGAATGCAGAATGTACCACAAATGCAGCACTAAAAGAGTTATTATGAAATGTATTTTAGTCTAGCAGATAAATAATCTCATTAGACATTTTTATGCACTGTCTGGCTGTGTGCTGGCACCAATGGTTTTTACCTACTCCCCGTCCCCGTTACGAAATGCAGGAGAACAAATGACGAGTCTTGTTGAGGATCATAGGAGCTGAGGGATAGTGAAAGTGAGCAGAACCTCTTCTTACGGAGACCTTTGTATCCAAAAAAAGAAAAAGGTGTTGCAATAGTTCTTCATACTAGTAAAGAAGTAGTAATGGCAGAGAAATTTGGAAAACAATTGTGTAAGTATTATGAGTGTTTTTTTAATTTTATATTTAGATGAAAAATTGCAGAATAAATTTAAGGTATATAATAATATAACTGAAGTTTTCAGGGAAGATAACATTGCTTAAACAATTGCAAAAAAAGAATGTGGTTAAATAGGCTACCTCTTTCTAAACCTTGATATAATTCAAAAGTAGACTATGGTCTATGAAATTAATAAAAAAGTAAGATTGATACTTTTAAAAAAAGTAACCATATTTTGTTATAATTTTATGGTAGGAAAAAGTGTGCAACAAAGAAAAAATACACATACCTTTCCATTCCTTCCAAGCTGGTATTTATTTTATCACCTTATCTTACAAGGTGGCAGAGATCATTTAGATTAGTGGTTTCAAACTTTAGTGAACATCAACATGACTTGAAGGCTTGTTAAAACCCAGGAAGGGGCACACCGCAGGGTGAATGATTCAGTACCATGGACAGGGTTTAGAAATAGGTTGGTGTGGAGGTTCTGCTTCTAACATGTCCAGGTATGCCAATACTAATGGTCCACTGACTGGCCATTTGAATAGCAGGATGGAGTTCAGGGATATAGATTCCCAAAGACAGATAGCTGGTCCTGATACCCACATTATACCTCCATGCCAACTAACCTAATGATCTCATATTACGTGCTATACCAGATTGTGTGATAAGAAAGAAAAAATCACTGAACCTTGTTTTCCTTTTAATTACCAAAGATAGATATTCTGGTTATGCCACCATACTAACCAGGGAGAATGCTTTATAGCCCTGAAAAACTTCTACCCAGCTCATTTTCCTTCATTGCCATGTTTTACTCATCAGAGTCTATGAACCAGAGTCTTATATTTGTTTATTATTGACTAGGAGAACACTTTATGGCAAATGGTGGGTTTCAGCTTTAATAAATAATGGGGTTGGTTCTGCCCAATGACAGATGTGTATAATTCTCAGTAAAGTCAGTGGCAGTTACATAAGTGACTAAAAGCAAAATGGTATCTTTTACAGAATGTTCTGATTTGATAAATTATTCTGTACCTCTCAACAGTAGAGGCATATGCTATTGTTCACTATGGACAATAAAAAAAAAACTATTAAAGGGACAAGAAAACTCTTCTAAGCAGAATCTAGTTACAAGTTTTACACTTTGAATATGCAACTAAGAAAAGAGGTGAATTGTTTTACCTGGAAACCTTTCAATAATAATGAGTTATTCACTGTTTTTGAAGGTATTACCAGATACTGTGCTGTGGGCTCCAAGGGTTGATTGATAAGTAGACAGGTATCTACTTATCTCTGGATTTTCCAAATATTAAGTTAGTCCAACCGTCTTTACCAACAATGGCAATAACCAATAACATTGCAAGTGATGACTAAAAAATCTAAAGGGAATCCTAATATTGTCAAATGTATGTGGAGTTATAAAGGCTTCACAATGCTAAGAATTACATAGCAAATTAAGGGCTGGGGTCATGGCTCATTGGTAGAGGATTTGCTTAGTATGTATGAGGCACAGGGTTCAATTCTCAGTTGTCAATAAAGATCTATTGACAACTAAAAAAATATTTAAAAAATAAACAGTGAATTAAGGGACTTTTAAAGTGAACTCCAGTGTTTTTATCATTTGGATACTCTGTATCCAGAAGTATTTCCATTAACACATATACAAAATGGAGAAAATAGTCTGACCTTTCTGTCTCCCTCAGATGCAGTGATTGGAAATAATGAAAGAATGTTGAAATAATAAAAAGCATGCAATTAATTAGCAGAATGAATTATGAAGAAAGCATTCAAACACCCAACTTCAGTTGCTCTTAGACAATTGTATAAACTCATTTTCTGATTGCCAGGGTGCTTAGGGAATAGTCTGCTTCGGGATGTTCCATCTTTTGGAGCCTGAGATCTTTCTTAATATCAAGTATTTAATCACTAATGATGGTGTCAAAGGTTTGATTGCATATGCATATATGAACTTTTGCCTCAATCTCAACCAAATATTTCTTAATTCACAATGTCTCTTCATAGGTTTTGAAAGTAAAAGTAAACGTATGCAACATTTTAATTTTTTTTCTATCTGTTGTTTTTTTCCAAGATCATTCTTTTATTTTCTAGAATTATTCCTCATTTCTGAAGTCTCTGGCTAACTAAATTTCGTCAGATGCTCTAATATTCTTTATTACTGTGGCTCCTAATAAAAATGTTAACTGGAAATTGCTAATGAAACAGTTTGATTTGAACCTCAACCATTGATGAAGCAACAGTATTTGAGAAGACAGTATAAGCGAAGACATCGTGGATTGCTTTCTTCTAGAGTTTTAATGTGCTTTTGCATGCTGCATGTCATTAAGAATACTGCATGATGTGGGAACTCATGATGAGAAAATAGACTAGAGAATATTCAGTGCATGAAACACTAGCCTTGCTACATGATGACCTAAAGGCAACCAGGACAGAAAAATTCATAAATGAAACTACTAAAGTGCTACTTTGTCCTCTCTATAGAAATCTTCATGGAAACTGTACTGGAATGGCATTGACTGCTATTTTCTGTGGGAACTTCCAAATTTATTCAGAAATGCTATAAAAGTCTTACATTAAAGCCACAGAGACTTGATTATTTAAATGCAAAGTTTCAGAGTTACACTGAAAATCACCTGCCACATCTTGCTCTTTCTAGGCAGGAGACATCTATAAGACTGTTTGATTAAAGCAGGAGATGAGAGATCAAAGCAATTCATTGTGTTCTCTGCGTGTCCCAAATTTGGGAAGGATATCCACTGTCATTTTGCTACCGGAGATTTGGTTCATTTTGGAGTAAATCAGGAACAGAGGAGTTTTGCAACATCACTCCACAAGCCACCTTTATCATCCTCCTCTCCCACCCCCTCACCTTCAGCATGCTTATTTTTAGAGTTATGCATGCTCTGTGTATCATGATTAATGTTCCCTGATAGATACATTGACCTCCCAGTCTCCACTAACCCTTGAACCCAGTATCTGTCAAATATTCATGTGCACACTAAGCTCCTGGTGAAAATGCGGATTCTGATTCTATAGATCTGGGATTTGGAGGGATCCTATGTCCAAGCAATCTCCTGGATGATGGGGGTGCTGCTGGTCCAGGGAAAAATCTGTGATGTCAGGAGAAGGATAGTGTTTAGATTCCTAACAACTTTTTAATTAATATGGCTAGCCCCCCTAAATTTAAATTGAAAGATTCATGCTCCAGTCTGACTTAATTTTTCTATAATTATTCATAACTACCATAGAGTCTTTCTGCATAATAAAGTAAGTCTTGGATAGTAAATTTAGGAGACCGAGAGATGGCTGAAGGCAAAATAAAAGTAAATGCATGAAAGGAGACAGATATAATTGCTAAATGCTGAGACCTCAAAATGTAAGAAAGTAAAATCTTTCTGTTGAATTAAAAAGATTGATTCCCATTAGCCTGTGGCTTGGAAAGGGGGACCAATAATTCCTGGCTTTGATTCTGCTTCCTGTTTGTAGGTAACTTTTGCATTTGTGGTTGTTGTATCCACAGTGGGTATTTTTGTTAATAGGCTTCCCCAACCAGGTTTCAAATGTGAAGGAATGCTGCCTCACCTCACCTTTCACCTGGCTAGACAGGATTCACAGAAGGAAGAAGCCTCACATGGAGTGAAGTCCCTTTCATCTGAATTTGCTGGGTCAACAAGTCAGAGACCCTGAAGTGACCTCTCTTGAGCTCACTCTCTCTCACCTCATATGCTGTTTTCTAGCAAATATGAGGCAGAAATGCTTCTTCTTTTACAAATATTTATTGTGAGCACTGTAAACATTTTGACACAGTATTCTTCTTTTATAAGTTTTCTGTAAATACAATTAGTGTAGATATAAATCAAAATGATGGTAGTCCTTCTACAGTTTTTTGAAGGTCCCAGGAGTGCTGTTGGGCTCTTTAATTGCTTACTAATGTAAAAATATCATTGTTAGTAAAGCATAAATCATGGCAATTTTACCCCACTAGAGGCTAAAAGCAGCACAAGATGTGGTAATTAAGATATACTAATAGACCTGGCAATTTCTATAATAGGAGCTTTTAACAAGGTATTAAAAAAAAAGACTATCATCTCTCATACAACAGAGAAGCAACAAAGAAAATAGGAAATTTTCTTCATGCAGAAGAGATGCCCAGCTCAAAAAACAATAGCCAGAGAGCAGGTAAGAGGATGCTTTTCCTTTCTGACTCTCTTGAATGAGAAATGGGAATGTTTCCTAGTCACATGGCAGCTTAAGAAAACAACTGTAGGTTGAGAATTAGCTTTATAAATTATAAGGAGTAAACAGGTCTTTAGTCTGGAACCTAGTCCCTTTGTTTTCGTGACCAGGATCCTGAGAGGCTGACAGATGAAATGGCTGGTCTTAGCCAGTTACGGGCAGAAAAGGGACTAAAACCAGCCTGTTCTTCCCAGCAAAGAGTACTTTCTGCTTAGTTTACCTATTCTTCCATCCAAAACCCTCATAAGTTTTCAAACCATGGATGATCTTTCTCTATTTTGCAGTCTCTCTCTCTTTTCTATGATGTTTGGGCATGTCTATTATGAAGAATCCTTGGATTTGGGCATTGTTGGTGATATTTGAATTTTTTTAATGGGAAATCATTTGAGTTAAGGTAGTAGGAACAATTAGTACCCTGCACCCATCTTAAAGAATAGGGAAAAGATTGTGTCCCCAAACCAACACTAATGCTTTTTCATGGTTTCTAAAGTAAACAGAGGGGTTTGAGTTATGCCTTTCAGATCCGATGTTCAGGAGCTGTATGCAACCACAACAATCAATTTCCCCCTCCACACATATTTAAGTCCAATTAGTATTAATTAGAATTATTTACACACAGGAGGGGGCCATGCTGCAGAAGCAAGCAACTTCAGCACCACTTAACACCTCTCTGCTCTTACGTGAAGCCTTTTATCAAAGCTCTTAGGATGTTTTTAGACCCCAAATGCTCAATTTTTATTTTACTGATTCTTTCCTCTTTTAAAAATATTTTTATTTATTCATCGACTAAGCTGGAGCACCTGCTATATATTAGAAGTCATGCTCTATGCCAGGTAATAGGGACAGAAGATGAGACATACCTTCATTTTCCATGATAGAAGAAGCCAACCATGCAGACACACGTGTATAATGGCACATTGTAGTGTGATCCATGAAAACAATGTCAGGTGCTGAGAAAGAACAGTCTTGGGTGTTTTATGGGGTGATCTGGGACTCATAGGTGAGCTAGGGCAGTAGCACTTTAGACAGAGATCATGTAGATGACGGTGGGGTGAGCCTGTTTAGGAAATTGGAAGAAAATAGGCTGGACCTAAAAGTGGGGTCCCCTGAGACACAGCACAATGTGGAGGGGATGGCAGGGAACAGACCATGTGGGCCAAGGCAGGAAGTGTGGACTCTAATGTAACTGAAGTAGGAAGCTGGTAATGGGAAATAACATTTAAGCTGACAATGTATAGAGATTGCTTTAACCTGAAATGGGTTTCTCCTCTGAAGTGTGGTGGTGTGAATCTATGCATGTGGTAGGGTGGCACAGCACCATACACACCCTGTGTTCGGTGTTTCTTTCCTGGGTTTGAAGCAAGGATAGTTATGTAAGATGTAACCATTAGAGGAAACTGGGTGAAGGATACAGAAGAACTTCTCTGTACTATTTTTTTTCAATTTCCTGTACATCTGCAGTTGTTTCAAAATAAAAAGGAATTATAAAAAGATTTCTCCAGATGCTCACAGAAAATGGATCATGGTGGCATGAACTCAAACAGAGATAAATGATGAAGGCATTTCAATAGTGCTGGAGTGTGTTGTGGTGATGGAAATGGGTATGGATGGGCAGAAGATGTATTTTTTAAATACATCTTTAAAATTGACAGGACTTGCTGTAACATTATATGTGGGAAAAAGGAAAACTCAAGAATGTTCAGAATTTTACTTGAGCAGCTGACTGGGTGTATTAATGTTGATGTGTATTGACTTGGGGCTGGCTTGGAAAGAATAAGTTAATTGGAAACTGGAAAGTTTGGGGTATCTAGGAGGTATTTAAATGACCATTCTAGTCTAGAGCTCTGAAGGTTGCCTGGGGGCAGTGACATACACTTCAGTCTAGTCTAGAGAGGCTGGGTTGAGAGAAGAAACAGATGTGCCTAAGACTATTCCCTGGGGAAATCAGTGGTTCCAAGCCAAGGGGAGGAGATGAAAACCCGGAGAGAATAATGGATTAAAATCAAAGAAGGAAATAATTTCACAAATGGAGTGGGAGATTGTATCAATATTTCCAAAAGTTTTAACAGTAAATTAGTCTCCATTAAATGTAGCAATACAGTATTGAGATTACATTGGCATGAATAACTTGGGTAGTGGTCTGTGAACAATAGGAAAAGGTTAAGTAGACTTTTAAAAAAAATTGTCCTAATTAGTTCTGCATGACAGTAGAATGCATTTTGACATTTCATATATAAATGGGATATAACTTCTCATTCTTCTGGTTGTACACGATGTAGAGTTACACTTGTCGTGTAGTCATATATACCCATTGAGTAATAATGTCAGATTCATTCTGCTATCATTTCTACCCTCATACCCGCTCCCTTCTCTCCCCTCTACTTAATCCTAGCCCCACCCCTTTGTGAATTAGCATCCACATATCAGAGAAAATATTCAGCCTTTGGTTCTTGGAGATTGACTTATTTCACTTAGCATAATATTCTCCAGCTCCCATTTCCAGGCAAGTTCCACAACTTCATTTTTCTTTAAGGCTGAGTAATATTTCACTGTGTTTATATACCACATTTTCTGTATTCATTCATTTGTTGAAGGGCAACTAGGTTGGTTCCATAGTTTAGCTATTGTAAATTGTGCTGTTATAAACATTGATGTGGCTGTGTTACTGTAGTATGCTGATTTTAAGTCCTTTGTGTATAAGCCAAGGAGTGGAATAACTGGGTCAAATGGTGGTTCCATTCTGTGTTTTCTGAGGAACCTCCATATTGCTTTCCAGAGTGGTTGCACCAATTTGCATTCCCACCAGCAATGTATAAGTAAACCTTTTCCCCCACATCCTCACAAACATTTATTGTTACTTGTATTTTTGACAATTGCCATTCTGATTGGAACAGGATAAAATCTCAGTGTAGTTTTACTTCACATTTCTCTACTTGCTACAGATTTTGACAACTCTTTGAGAAAGGAAAAAGTAAATGTAGTCACAACTAGGGGGAGATGTAGAATCAAAACATTTTAAGAAAATCAGAGCGCTTCAAAATATTGATAGGAACAGTCATTGGGAGAGCAAGAGACTAATGACATGGGAAAGAAGAGAAAAAATCACTGAAGGAACAGGCTTCTTCAGAGAGAAAGAATAGATTGTTAGTGAAGAAAGTGACCTTGGAAAACAGAGGAGAAAAGAAGAGGGACATCTGCAGGTTGGTTTGAGTTTGTTCAAAGAAGATGGAATGATTTGAGTTTTGTGATTTTTTTTCATCCACTCTGAAGTGGAGGGGGAACTACGATGGTAATGGGGAGTTGGATATGGGGAAAATTTAATGGGAAAAATTATGCTATCTTATCAGAGAGACAAGAAACTTGAGATTGCTTCAACAAGAAAGTAACAGTGCCAGGCAGTGTGTGTGATTTTTCTCCAATAAAAGGTCTGCTATTCCTGTGAGACATGTGAGGTAGGCACAAGATGCAGCACATATACCCAGGATTCAGCTTTCACCAGGTCCAGTCATGGGATTCTATAAAGGAAGTAAGGATAGTTGATGGCACTTATGAAGTTGTCATCATGATGCCCAGTCACAGCTATGACTGTGAACAGCAGAGTTCAGTTGAGATCACAAAAGGAAGGGGTATGTTGAGATAAGAGAAGGCATAACTGAAGTTGATGCCCATGTATTTAAAATTCTAGAGCCCACAGGAGAGGGACTGGCAAGACAGGAGAGGGAGGGAGCAAAATGTAGGTAAATGAGTCTGAATGGAAGATAAACCAAAGGATACAGGAAGAACAGAGATGGTTGATATTGGCCATGACTGGGATACACAAGGATCCTGAAGGCTTCTCTTGAGGAAGGTTTGTCAGTTTGGCATGGCAGGATGGCAATTCCAGAATGGCTGCATCTCTCAGACTTCAGGACCGACCTCTTACCTTGACTCAGGAGAAATAGGGATTAGAACCATAAAATATCATGATCATTTGGGGGAAAAAAAGAATCCTCTAGAATATTTGTTTTGTGTAAGTCCATTTTTTGTTCAATAGATATCTTTAGTACCCAAAAACATATGAAATAAATAAGGAAATAAATGCATTTTCTTTTCTATAGAATTGGTTTGGATTCTGAAATCTCTTCAGAAAGAAATCTCTGAGTTATAGCTATACCAGTTTATTTTGGTAATATCTATGTGGTAAATCCTTTTCCATTCTTAAAATTCATAGTTATCTATGTCTATAATGTTTATCAAGTCTGCTAATTTTAACTTCTGATCAGAATATTTAAACATTATAATTTAATCATTGACATATTTGGGTTTATTTCTATCATATTATTTGTTTCCTGCCGTTTTAAGCATATTTTTCAATGGGATGACTAGAAATACCCAACAAGAACAACATTAGAGGAGGAAAAGTTTATTAGGGGACTCATGGTTTCAGAGGTATTGGTCCATAGACAACCAGGTCCATTCCTCAGGGCTTGAGGTGAGGCTGAACATCATGGCAGAAGAGTGTGGTGGAGGGAAGTGGCGACCATAATAATCAGGAAGCAAAGAGAGACTCCACTCACCAGGTATAATATATATATATATATATATATATATATATATATATATATATATATATATCTCCAAAAGCATGCCCCCAATGACCCGCCTCTTCCAGACATACCCTACCCACCCTCAGCAAACATTCCCTTAATCTCTATAGGGTATCGATTCACTGATTGTGTTAAGGGTTTCATCTTTTCACCTCTGAATGTTCTTGCATTGTCTAACAGGTGAGCTTTTGGGGGACTCCTGTTATCCAAGCCATAACATCTGTTTTTTTCAGTGATTTCTGTGTTCTGATAATCTCATTCCTTTTAAAAATTAACTATTTTGTCGCTATACACATTTCCATTAATTTGTTATACATTCATTTACCATTTCTTAGTGGATACCATAGCAATAACAGTACCTGCCTTTGATTGATTACAATCAAAATAAAATAATTATTATCAACAATGTGAGAATCTTAGAAAGTTTCATTTATCCCATCCTATCTCCTAATATTCATTAAGCATTTTAATTCTAAATGTTTTAAAGCTCCTAAGACATTAAGTCCATTCAAATGCAATTACTCATATGTTTACTCTTACTGTTTCCTTTCATTCCATCCTGGCATATCCTTATTTCCCCCAGGGAAAGACCTGTCTTTAGAATTTAGAATTTCCTTCATTGTAGGTTTGCTACTGACAAAGTTACTTTGTTTTTATTCATCTGAAAATGTGTTTATTTCACTTTCAATATTAAAGGATATTTTGCTGGGTGTAGAATTCTAGGTTGGATGTTATTTTCTTTGATTTCCAACCTTTTACTGTGAATTCTGCTGTAAGTTTCATTATTCTTCCTTTGAGAGAAATGTCCTTTTTCAATGTTTTTCTTGGTTTTACCTGTCGGCAGTTTGATTATAAGTGTGTGTGTGTGTGTGTTACATGTGTGTGTATTTGTGTTTATCTTGATGGGAATTAACTGAGATTCTGAAATCCAGGAATTGAAGTCATTAATGGGTTTGTAAAGTCCTCAGCTACTGTGTTCACATATTGAATTTGCATAATTTTCTCTTCTAATAGTATTCTTAATGACTTGTATGTTAAACATTTGCACTGTGTCCCACAAACTTTCATATTATTTTCTATATTTTCCATTTTTAAAAATGGCTGGACTTTTCTATTGACTGTCTCCATTTTACTAAACCTGTTTAGGTGGTACCTAATTAATAAACTCATATATCATATTCTTAATAGTAGTTACTATGTTACATAGCTCTAGCCTTTTCATTGGATTCTTTGTGCAAATACCAATTCTCTGATGAAACCTGTTTCTCACATCTGTGTTCTCCAATTTACAATTTTCTTGAAAATATTAACTATAGATATGATTAAAGCCTTGCCTTCTAATTAAAATTCTTGGCTCACTGTAGGTCTATTTTTATTGTCTTTTAAAAAAATTATATGTGAGCAATACTGTCCTAACTTTTGTCATGTTTAGTAATTTTTTTCTTTAATGGTAAATAATGTACTTAAGAAGGGCAGATTACTGAACATCTGCTGTCTTTCTACAGAGCTTCACTCTTTAATAGAAAGGTAGAGTGGGAGCTGATCATATTAGCTCAATGAAGGACTGAGCGGAATCAAGGTTGGATGATACCATACCTCCTTCATCTTCTTTCCGGGATGTAACCACGAGCCTGCTCTGACCTTTTGGGCTTCTCCCTCAATGGGTCCCATACATCAATCCTTGTATTGTAACAAAGCACTATGGGAAATCTTCATTTTGCTTCTCAGATACTTTCTAATTAGCTACTTATCCTCTCACGTAGCTTCAGAGTCTGACAAATATCTTGAAGAGAAAATGGCAGAGTTTTCTTCAGTGGAATTCTGACTGTTTAAGTCTCCATTTTTGTTCTATAGGACAAACAAAACTAAACTAATGCCTTTACTGGCCCCATTATAGATATCTTGCCAATCAAAGTTTAGATTCTTAAGTTCTTTCCATGCACCCCATATTGGCAAATGTCCTCAAAGCAAAATCTATCAGATCTGAGCGAGCCATCATGAAGTTCATCTTTCTCTAAATTTTTAATATTTGGTTCTCATTGCTTCAGTAAAAATATGATATCTTTAATTTTTTAAAAAATATTTTGGTTTGTTTTGGCAGGAACTATAATTTTCCAGAGACTACTCCATTTTGCCCAAAGAAGCAGAAATTTCAAAACAATCCCTTTTACATAATGAATTGTCCTAGGATTTTGCCCTAAAAGTTAGTAGATCTGGGAAATTGTAAAGGCTTTGTATTCTGACTATATTCTTCAGCAATCTGGAGTTTTGTGATGTGTTTTTCTGAGAGAATACTCTTAGGGGGTAAGATTAGTGGCTTTGGTATCAGGGAATTCCCACCTGGGCTGTGCCTTACTGTCGATGCAACCTTGACTGTTCTCTCTAGATCACTCTAGATTTAACTTCACCTCTGGAAAATGGGGTGTGTGTATGTAGGGGGAGATACCTGCTACCTATATTTATAAGGATGATTAAATGATAATATACTTTTTTTTTATTCCAAATGCCATATATGAGTAAAAATCCCATTTAATATACTAGGTAGCATAGTACATAGTACAACCAGCAGTAGCAGCATATCACTCATCTGGATTACAGCTCAGCCTCTATTTGGTTCCACTAATCACCCCATGGTCCTAGTTCTTACATTTGCCTTTTTAACTTCAGAAATATGAATAATGTAATTATAGTCCAAAGATAATTGTTTAGCTTATCTTATAACATTCATATTTTTTGCTGCATTTATTAGTCAAGTGGGCACAAATCATCAAAATCCATAAAAAAGTTGTTGCTGTGATCATCAGGATGGTATAGAAAGATAGAAATATTCAGTGTATTTTCCCATATACTTAAAAAAGGTTGAATATCTTGTTTTATGTGAGGGTTGAATGACCACTGTAAACTCAAAAAATCAGGAAAGTTAATCTCATTTTGGAGTTTTAAATGACATATTGGATTACTGCCTGATGAATTTAAACCAAAGCAGTTGCACATTTGTAGTTCACAGGTTGGGGAGCCTGTAGCATTGAGTCTCAGTAGCTCCTCGGGTGGTATTTGCACTTCATTTCTGGCCCTGTAGATCTGATTTGATGACATCTGTTAAGGAGACAGTGGAGGGGAGATATGCATATGAAATCTCAGTGAATACAGTCTGCATTTCAATGAGCTGAGACTGCTGTTACCTTGCCATTTATTTTGTGGCCTTTGGGGCTTTGACAGGCAATACCCAATCTGTTTCTCATCAGTTTAAATCTCAATATTTACTTTAAGATGTTTTACTTTAATTTTTTTTTAAATAGAGGACTGTACTTGTCCGTGCAATGCAGAATTTGCCTATTTCATGTATTCAAAAAAGAGATTTGAATTTAACATAAAAAGGAGGAAAAAAGCCACATTACTTATGAGAAAATTATAAAAAGGAACAACATAAAATTTTTTTTCCAAAAACAAAACAAAACAAAAAAAGCCTAAATCATTACTTAACATAAGCTACAAATGCTCAGCTTTGACATGTTTTCTTCTTGCAGTAGCTTGCAATTGTCAACACATAAACTGGGGGTTTCCTTTCTGTTTTTGTCCTATCTATATCTCCTGTTATGAACTGATTTTTAAATTTTAGGATGAATCCCAAGAAAATTGCCCTTAGCAGTAGGTGTTGATTACCCAATCACCAAGATCGTTAAGGAATGCATTCCTGTAAATGAAATTCTGGGTCTTATGTAAAATGGATCTTGAAACCTCCCTAATCAAGTGGTTGTCCACGCACAGTAGCAGCAGCAGCAGCATCACATAGAGCTTGTTAGAAATGCAGAATGACACCCCCAGCCCAGATCTGCTGAAGCAGAATCTGCATTTTAGTAAAATCCTGAGCTGATACATCTGCACAATAAAGTCAGAGAAGCATACCAATTGAGACTAGAGGTTGACAAAATTTTTCCTGCAAAGGGTCAGAGAATAAATACTAAAGGGTTACAGATATACAGTAGGTGTTGCAACTCAACTCTCCTCTTATGCTACAAAAGGCACCACAGACAGTAGGAATGAGTGTGGCTATGCTTCAATGATACTTTATAGATACTGAAATTTGAATTTCCTAGAATTTGAACATGTCACTAGATGTTGTTATTCTTCTGATTATTTAAAAAATATAGAAACTGTTCTCAGCTCGTATCTGAGACAGGTGGTGGTGAGTTAGATCTTATTGCTAGTCCCTGATCTGCCGGACATCATTTTCTTTATCTCTCTTAGGGTGCTAATCTTCCCTGCTATCACAAAATACCATAGACTAGTAGCTTAAACTTATTTTTTCACAGTTACAGAGGCAGAAAGGTCCAAGATTAAGGTGCCAGCACACTCAGTTTCTTATTTGAGGTCATTTCTGGACTTGTGGAAGACTGCCTTCTGGTCGTACCCTCACATGGTAGATAGAGAGCAAGTCCTCCTGTTTCTCTCATAGTAAGGGCACGAGGCAGAATGCATTAGGGACCCAACCTTATAGCTTCATTTAACATTAGTTACTTACAAGAGGGCCCTGTCTCCAAATATAATCTCATTGTGGTTTAGGGCTTTAACATATGAATTTTGGTGGTAAGAACTCATGATTCAGTTCACAGGGGTACCCAGCACAGTTTTTGTTTCTCTAAGACCTTCTCTGACCTCACTACCCAGGGCCTTCTCCCCCATTTGAGTGCTCCATTATCCTTATTTATTGTCTTTCTTTGGTACTTAAACCTGGTCATATAAATTTATGATCGCATATCCCATTTCTTCAGCTGAGATGCAAACTCCCCAAATATAGACAGTGCTGATCAAAGACCCAAGAGTTCCAGGGGTTCAAACAGCTTTGAATTATTGGGTTGAGCTTAGTGGTTAATGATTGCTGACTTGATATGACACAGAGTGACCTTTCCAGTTCTTGATTTTCCTTATTTGCTAGGTGATTTCAGGCTCCCCAAGCAATTTTTGGTCTAGTTCCTCATTTCTAATTGGGGGAAAGAAGTAGCTATAAAGACACATCTATCTTCCTTATGGAGGGATTACAAATTATTCACGAGGGGCCTGTTTTGAAGAGCCAGTCCTCTAGTCTCTGGCTCCTGGAAGTGGTTTGGGCCTTAGTGAGGGCTTTAGCTTTCATCTGCTTTTCTCCTGCAGGCAGGAAAAGGGCAATGCCATTCCCTAGTTTTCTGATGCAGCATCCTTTGTCCCTCTCCCTGTGCTACCCCTGTCAGATACCTATTGGCAGCCATCATTAACAGAGGGTCCTTGTTTAACAAAGACCTTCTGGTGCATTTTATTTACCACTGATGTTCTAACATTGCCGACAATCAATCTTAAATATTAGGTCATAGTGAGTTGACTCCCTAGAGAGCCATTCTACACTGTTTCCTGCTGTATATTTTCTAGTGTTTTTCCCAGGCTCTTTTTAATGACTCCCATACAAAGCTTCCCTCATTTGCTTTGGGAATGTTTGCATTAGTGATTCCTGATGCAAACAGATGGGGACTCCGGTTAAGTCCCCATAAATCATTCCAGAGAGTTATCTGTGTCAGAAGCAAAATTTAAAGTCCAAAGAGGGAGTAAATGACTTAGGGATAAATCCTATATATTATATAATCTGCTTTATTGACTTTGAGTTGAAATTGGCATGAATTTACATCTTTTCCTGCTTTTACCTTTTAACACCCTCAATATTTGTAGCCTGGTCATGCTCTGTGATTTCTTTATGGCTTTGAACATTCAGGCCATTCTAGAAATACCATTGTCACTAGGTTTGCTGCTCACACTAAGGAGAAATGTGGGTGACAGGGCGCAATTGTTCTTGATGTGGTTGCAAACATTCACCACAAAGTGGCTGCACCCTGTATTTCCTGCTGGAGATGAGCTCTTGTCAACTGCCTGAGAACAATGCAGCGTCAAGTCAGGGGTGCAAGGACGCATGTAAGGATTCATGAATGGCAAATGAAGGCTCTGAACAGAAGCACTTTGAGACAGAGCCACGTATTAGCATCCAGAAAGAGTGCATTCTTAGGGAGGAATTCACCTCTTGATATTTCATTCATTCTGGATTTATCAAGTGGGGAAGCAGGCAAGCCTGTAGGATTTAATTTGGAATAAATAGAAAAGAAAACAATTAGAGCCATTATAATACTTGTTGCAGGCAATGCCAGACAAGCTTCTTTGTTGTATGATTATTTTCTTGCTAATAGCCAAGCCTCCATGTTCTCAGGATTGATGTCTTGGCTAGTTCTTTCTCTACCTTGCCTTTTCATATAAAAACTTTAAATAAATGGAATTTTCTACCGAAGTTTAACTTCCAATGTTTAAAACTGATGTATATTAACTTGAACAATATTTCCTTAAACTTAGAATTCTAAAAAGAGCTTTCCAAAATCTCTCTCATGGGTTTGAAATAGTGTTTTGTTTGTTTTGTTTTAATCCAGTAGCAAGGAAAAAAATAACATTTCTGAGTTTTGTGATCTTAAATCTCAGGCAAGTGACATAGCCTTTTGAACTCTCAATTTCCTCAGTGCAAAGTGGGCATGAAATATTTATTTCCCTATGGATTCAAAAGCCTTAAGCAATGTGTGCAGAACATATGACACATGGAATTAATACATGTACATATTACATGGTCAACAATTTGTGATGGATACCATAATAACTTTGAATATTCAAAAGTTATGGGTATAATGAAGGAAATACCTACTGGTTCTAATAATTTCACACATTACCTCAAATAACTCTGTTACACTGAGCAGAAGGAAAACAGTCATCTCTTAGTGAAAGCATCTTGATTTGAAATCTTTGCACGTTGGTAATTTTGTATTAGAGATTTTTGCTCATCAGCTCCTGTTCAGCCAAGTGCATGGCTTTGCACATTGTTGCTGAAATGATAAGCAGCAGCGCTCTTATTCCTAAAGACTCTCAGCTCACTTTTATTAAAGATAGAGCAGGTATCTGGCAAAGAATTGGAGTACAGTAAATCGTGCAACAAATGGTATGCCAGAATCAATTTACTGCAGTCCCCCAAATGCAATCACTTCCTTTTTGCCCGTTTCAAGCATGAACCTCTAAACACACCTTATATTCATGTATTGCACATAATGGAATGCCTTTATGGTGTCTTTCTAATAGAAGTTTATGCCACAAAAGGCAATGTAAAAGAGAGAGAATAACTATCAAGTCACATTTCAATCTTCTAAACTGCTACTCAGGGAGAGGAGAGCAGATGGAATGATAAAAGTTTCAGGGGTGCCTTTGTGCTTGGTTACTGCTGTTAACTTTCAACAGGTGAGGAAACTGAGTCCCAGAGGGTAGAAGTGTCAAGTTGCAGAAAGCTATTTAGAATGGAGGAGTCAGAACTTAAATCCATGCCTGTTGTCTCTGAGGTCGCTTATCTTTTCTGTCTAATATGCTGCCATCAAAATTACTGAACAGTTATTTCTCGCATGTCTTCTCCTGGAGCAAATGATGGAATTCATACTAAGGTGTATTCATCTATTATATGCCCATTGTTTTGCATGCAGTTTTGTTTTAGTCAGTTTTTTCATTGCTCTTAATTAAAGACCTGACAAGAACAATTAGAGGAGAAAAAGTCTATTTGGGGTCTCATGGTTTCAAAGGTCTCAGGAATGAAGCTGGCTTCATTCCTCAGAGGTCAGGATGAGGCTGAACATCATATCATGGCAGAAGGGTGTGGTGGAGGAAGGCAGCTCAGGACATGACAGTGAGGAAGCACTGGGGTGTGGGGGAGCCTCCATCACCAGATACATAATATATGCCTGAAAGGCATGCCCCCAGTGACCCACCTCCTCCAGCCAAACCCTACCCACCCACCTTCAGTTATCACTCAGTAAATCTCTATCAGGGGGTTAATTCACTGATTGCGTTAAGAATCTCATAACCCAATCATTTCATCTATAAACCTTCTTGCACTGTCTCACACATGAGGTTTGGGGGGATACCTCACATCTAAACCCTAAAAAGTTTCTCGTTATCTTTGGACGGACATGTTATCTCAATTATATGGATGGAACAATTAAAAATTAAAGACTTGAATGCTGTCTCTCCAAAACCTATGATTTTTGTAAGTAAGTAAGGGGCTCTAAAAACTGTCAGAACTTTTGATTATTGGGACTAAATATTAATGGATAAATAGAAGATCTAAATATGAATAGCTCTGTGATCCTGACCTACAGAACTGCATTTTCACATTTATTTACAGCATTTCAAAAACTTGATTTTTTTTTTACTCACTATTTTATACAAGTTTGTTTTAAAGACATTCCAGTGGACAACTTGGTTTGAGGCCTTTGTATTTGTGATCTTGGCTTTAAGGATTTTTTCTTCTGGTACTCGGGATAGAACCCATGGCCTTGTGTATTCTGGGAAAGCCCTCTACCCACTGAGCTGCAGCCCCAGCTCTCTAAGCCTTTGTGTTTGACAAGTTAAAATTATATAAATTATAATCTAGAAAAGGAACATAAGTATAAGTACAAGAGAATATGTGTAGTTCACCTCTGTGAAAACAAGAATGTGAGATATATATCAAAGAAACTGAGTTATGAATAATAATATCTTACCTATTTTATTTCCTTGGTGTGGGTGTTCATTGTGAGCACCCTTTCCCATGAACCCAGTGCACCCTAATATTTCCTTTATTATAGATACTGTTTTGAAGAAATTTTTAATTTCCCATGTAAGTGCTGTTTCAGGAAAGGGAGTAGGATGTATACTAGCCTTTTGGGTGGGTTTCTATTTAAGATTTTCTTATTGTTATAAGATATAATGATAAACTATCTCAGGCCACTACATATCTAGAATTGATCCTCCCATCATTGAACAGGAGTAAAAGACACTTGCATCATGCCTATAGAAATAGCCCCGTTGCAAATAGCCAATTCATTGTTGCTTCCAATTTGGAAACTGACAAATACTTGCTTTATTGCCTTGCCACATGCGAAGTCTATCTTTCTGCCTACGCAGCATAAGTCAATAACCTACATAATTCTTCCAGGATATTCTAAAAGCCCCGAGGCAAGAGTTTATATATTTGGCATTTGGATTCAGATATGGAAGTACATTTACTGACATCCTTGGAGAATTCCCAGATATTCCAGAACATTTTTTTTCTGTAGTTCCTCTGATTTGCATTCTTTAGTCTGTGCTGTCCTGCTAATGTTTGCTTCTGTCATACATTTGCCACTTGAAATTTTGATTCAGCAATTAGATAACTGTATTTTAGCTGTTTTGCTTCTCAGGAAAAACCTATCTCAGGAAAAGGAAGGGCTAACTAAAATTGGGAGTTATCTTTTATTCATTTATTTATTTTACTTTTAAAAAAATACTACACCACAGCAACGTCTTAAAATAATATCTGTTTGATTCCAAAATAAAATATTCCATTAGTAAAGTGATAGTCATTCATCCTCCGATTACTATTTTTTCTATGTAATTAATTGCTTAAACCAGAGCACTCTTGAGAGAGAGAAGTTAGGGGCTGTTGATCATCACACTGCACATGCTCTAAGCAAATTAGGACTCGGGGTCACCCTTCTTAGAGTCGTGTTATATTGCTGATCTAAAAATGCATGCTCAAGCTCTGAAAAATATGACTATGCAAGGAAGCATATTCGTTGGATAAATCCACAGCCATCTTTACTCTTGAAATGAACCAAATTATGCAGATGCAAGTATGAATATACCACAATGCATTCCAATTTTATATATAACTATAATGCATCAATTTAAAATAAATAGAAGGAGGCTGGGCATGTATCTCAGTTGGTAGAGCACTTGCCTCGCATGCGCAAAGCCCTGGGTTGAATCCCCAATACCACTATATATATATGGAAGATCAATAGAGTAGAGGAACGGACTTAGGGGAGAGAGGATGGAAGAAAAGGGGTTCATACTGGGAATTAAAGTGGAGAAAACTGCATTTATGTATCTGTGAATAGGTCAGAATTAATCCTATTATTTATAACTGTAATGCAGTGATTAAAAAATATATTTTAAAAATACCTGAAGTAATGTACATGTTTACATTTACTTATGTAATTAACCTGAATAAATGGAAGGATGACCACCCCTTCTGGACCTATGTGTCTCAGATGCATATAATAATAAATGCATGTGATAGTGTTCAGAGTCCACGTGCCTGAGTTCGTTCTGCTGCATGTTCTCATAAGTTTTGGTGACGGAATTCTTTTGGTGTTACCATCTACACATGATAATGGGTCATTCTATCCTGAAAGTTTGTCACTGCTCCATGCTGACGTCTTCTGTATTGACGGTATTCTCATCTGAGCCTTAACCACGCAATCCATACTTCTTTCAATTTCAGGGTCCTCCACTTGAATGGAGGGGCTCCTCTTAGACTCCTTACATTGGTGTCTCCTTTATGCCTCTTCTGGTCACTTGAAAAGATAAGTGGCTGGCTCCTCTGCCCTGTTGGTTACTCAGGTTACTCACGGAAGCTGTGTGAGATACATATGCCTGGACATCCTGTTGAGGTGATGCTCCTACCCTTGTGTGCCACGGGGAAGTGGGGAGTTCTCTGGGAATGCATAACTGTAACTGCTGCAGTGGATAAGCAGGACAAATCAGCTCTCCTCTCCACTTTCTAAATATTAATTATCTTGTTCTCTATTGACTCTTCCCTCTTTCCCATCCCTCCCTGCCTCCAGTTCAGAGGATCCCTGACTATCACCTGCAGGGGCAGAATGGGAGGTAATTTCTGGGTACCCAGATCATTTATTCATCTAATATCTGGATGAAGCTGTCCGTCCCAACCTCACACAAGTCAAGAATTTGACAACTCTGTTCTTTGGTTCTACTTCAAGCATAATGAAGCCCTTAAATCTAGCCGTCTTGATGGGAAAGGGTCACACAATGGTATCAAGGAACTGAGTAGTACATACTGTATTGTCACAGCAAAGCTCTGCATTCCTAAATTCAGAAGCATGTCTGTTCACCTTACCTTAGCCCACAAAAGACCATCCAGTGTAGTGTCTCCCTAAACTCACGTTAAACCAGAAATAAAGCACAAAACCCCTCTCGCTTATTCTTCAGTGTCCTGCTGGCTTGATTGGGATCCCTAGTCCCTGCCAGCCTAGGCTGATTCTTTTTTATGGGTCCAAAGTCTAGTGTGAAATATGGAGCAAAGTGAATTAAGCAATGACCAGAAATGGGATATCTCATAACCATAAAGAATATATCTACAGAGGATGTGACCAGTTTCTCTTTCCCTTTTCTCCTTCAATTCCTTCTTACTCTCCATCTTTTCCCACTCTGGCCCTGTGTGTAAGTGACCAATGGCAGCCTGCTTCTCCAGCATTCTCTGCCTAAATCTCACTTAATAATCTTTCACAGTCTGATAATCCAGGTTTTAAAAAATACCAAAATGTCTATTGTGACCTACAGTGGGTACCTTCTAAATATCAAGTTGATATTTGCCTTCTTTTGGTGTATATTTCCAATAAATTAGAAGTGATCCTAGACATGTTCAGAATCAAACACTCCTATTTTTTTTTAAAGATGCAATGGAAAATTGCAGGAATTTTCCAGAGCATCTATTTGCAGAGGAAAGAGAAAGACAAGAAAAGATATCAACTTTCCATACAGGCAATCTTGAGCAAAATAAGCTTGTTGAATAGTCAGCAGTGGTTTCCGTGTGGCCCTCTCTGGTGTTCAGCAGTGTTCTGTCCAATTTCCGTCTTAAAAATATCTTCATTTAATTCTATGTGCTTTCCAAATACTATTAATATATGGCTTGATTTTTAGAAAACTCATGAGTTAAGGAAGGCAATTCTTATTTCCACAGTTTTACTAACAAGAAAACTGAGACACAGAGAATAACGGAATTGCCTACTTCACAGGACTTCAGTATACTTTAGATTTGGACACAGTTCTCCCTTAGGATCTTACTCTTCTCCAACACATTTATTTTTTAGAAGAAAATGGATATTTACAGAAAATGTTGAATCTTTACCAAAAGACACAAAAGAAACTTTATATATAGAATATCAGGAATAATCTACTTAGTCACTTCCTAATTTTTGGAGATATCCGAAAAATAGCATGATCAAAGAACACTGGTGGAGTTTGCCCTTTGCTTTGTTATAATCCATCACAGAATTGAGTTCAAGCCAAAAAAAATGAAGATGTATGAGGCTTCTATTTGGGCTATCTTGTAGACACATTATTTATCATGAATGGATTTATAATAAAATTATAAAAATAATGAAATGGAAATTGGAAGGATGACCACCCCTCTTGGGCATATTTGATGTTGACAAAATGTCTTGGATTTTATCAAAGAAATTTTGAAACAGCTGTGATATTTTTGAAGTACTTGTTAATGCAGATCAGTTGTGCTAAAAAGGTCATTTATAAAAATCTGCAAATTTTATTGAAATACTTCTCTTGGTGGTGAGGAAACACATTTGCACATGTCACCATCTTCACAGAACTGCCTGCCAGGGTTAGGAAAAGTGTGAATGTATTAATGTGCTCACGGCATCGTCATTTCATGCAGTACCAAATTCCCATCAGAGTTGTTTCAGGCTGAGATTTGTTTTCCTCTTCATTTTGTAGCTAGGTATTTTTATTCTCAGTAATTATAATTTGGTAGATGATTTTGGCACAATTCTTGACTCTGTCCTATATTTTAAAAGCCTGATAAAATTAAAATTTTGAATATATTCCACTAAATGGAATAACTTTTCAATGCACCTGATTAAGTAGAAAAGTCTTTATTTGTTATGTTGGACTTATAGTTGATTAGATTTTGTTTAACTATTTGAAGTTGACCTGTGGAACATAAAAATATGATTCCTGGTATAACAGGGATTATCTGAATAAAATATATTCATAAATAAAGGCACACAAATAACACATAAATGTATACTCATGTGGGTAGGTTGCATTATGATCATTATCTTTGTGGAAAACTTTAGAAAACTCATGAGTTAAGGAAGAAAAGGCAAATACTGCACAATATCACCTATATGTGAAATGTAAACAAGTTGAATTCATAAACAGAATAGAATGGTGTTTGGCAGGTTGGGGTTCAGAAAATGGATTGGTCAAAGAATACAAAGTTTCTGTTATACAGGATGAATAAATTATGAAAATCTAATGTACAATATGGTGACTACAATTATTTTATTTTAGAGAATTGGAGAAAGTATTTGACAGCTCTGTTCTTTGGTTCTACTTTAAACATAATGAATCCCTTAAATCTAGCAGTCTCCATGGAAAAGGGTCAAGCACTAATACCAAGGAACTGACTCATATGTCCTCGTATTGTTACACCAAAGCTCTGTATTCCTAAATTCAGAAGCATGTCTGTTTGCCTTACCTTAGATTTTTGGTTGTGTGTTCCTAGAATGAATAAACCAATATGTGTTTTCTGATATTAGAAAATTATTAAACAGAAATGATTTGCCTATGTCACTGCAGCATAAGTCACTACAATGCATGTTGTGTGATTTCCTCCTAACAGTCTACATTTAACATGTTAAATACTTAATGTATATAAAAGCTCTTCCTCCCTTTGTCTCCCCACACCCTTCTCCGTGGAAATAGACTATGCCTTCTTACCAAGGAATATATATTCAGCATTTCTATTAATGAAACCATAATTACTAGATATTGCTATTTTATCATCTCTACTGTCACTGCTGGTCATAGATATAATTATTTCTCCATTTCAGTGAAATTTTTAAGGAATGATTATTAACAATAAAGTATATGGGGAATTTAAAGTGACAGCCATTATGGGAGTATCATTGATATTTTAGATAATTGCATTTAAAGTTCAAATTGGTGATGGATTATATTGATTCAAGAGGGGAGGTAGACATAAAAAGAACTTCTAGAAGTGAGCCTTGGAATCAGTCCAAAGATAATATTGCAAGACACAAACCGGATACCAAATAGTTAAAAAGACTAATATACCAAGGCTGTTTGTTAACTTGAGATAAGATGCTAATCCCTCAGCATCTAATAGGAATCTCATATCCTTTCCAAGGAGTCTTATTCTCTGTTGGGCTTTAGTATTTGGCTTTCCATTATTGTCATTATTAAACTGAGCCAATCAGGTTGAACTAATTAATTTCTGTCAAATGAATCAAAGTCTCCTGAACAGGACTAAGATGTTATTTTTCTAATCATTTCAAATTTCTCAGAGTCAAATACATTAACACGGTACTCATCATTAACTATCCAGTATATTAATATAGAACTGATTTTACTGAAGGCTTGTGTTTAAAAAGCTTTGACCATGAACAGATTAAGCATTTGCATTCTTAATATGCACCTCATAGGTGAGAGATTGAACAGCACAATGGTTGGAGCTATATCAGAGACGGTCTTATAAGGAAACTTACAATGTGAGAGCAGTTTCTCTTAAAAAATTCAACACCTAACCTATCAGTTGCCAAATTGTAAATATAGCAAAGTGAGTGGGAATAAACTATGAGATCTCCTAAGTTTCCAGCAAGGGTTACAGACGTGAAATCCACCCAGGTATGTCTTTTCTCATCAATATGTTTCCAGCTAGATTTTCCCATTACTCTGCCAAATAAATAAAACTAAAATTTTAAACTACCCTATTTCTTGAGGAAAATAAGTCCACAGAGCAGCTTTGTTCATTAAAATATTTTATTAGGCTATGGTTGTAGCTCAGTGGCACAGTACTTGCCTAGCACATGTGAGTGACTGGGTTCAATCCTCAGCATTGCATAAAATTAAATAATTAAAAGTAAAGGTATCATGTTCATCTATTAAAAAAAATTTTTTTTCTTCCTTTTAGATCTGCTTGGGCTACTAGAAAATAATACTTCATCCTAAACTCTAAGGGCCTCTATTTTTAGATGGCTCTTTTGTGTTAGAAAAGGGGATCATCCAGTTTTCTGTTATTTTACTCTTGTGACACTGTTTCACCAACTAGAAATTCGTGTTAATTTTAAGGTTTCTTTGCCTTGATTCAGTCAATCTCAAATGTGGAGTGGGGAAATCACTAATGATAATCACATTTTATCATTACTACTACACACCTGATTCTCCTAAAAAGCTGAAAAAGATTTAGAATTCCAGTTTGTAGGAAGGAAAAAAAAACCCTATCTTTATGTATTTACAATTTCAGATTATACAGCATGTTTTTATATTCAATGAATGTTGGATCACACCTCCTATATTGTTTTCAAATTTGATCAATGAATCAAATAAAGGAGATGGAAAAAGCTGGAGAAGGTCCAGAGAACAGTAACTCAATTGACTGCGGATAGAAAGTGACTCCATATGGAAACTGGCTGTAAATGATTGGGGGTTTTATTCAGGAAATGTTAAGATTTAGAAATGGTGTAATTAAAAACTGAAAACAGTGAAAAAGAAAGACCTAATCCTAGAATACTAATGCATGGGATTTTTCAGAATGTTTGAAAAGAGAAATGTTCAAACATATAAAATGGTACTCTGCAGAGTAAACCATGAAATGTTTAAGCGTGTTGCTTCAGGAGAGATTGCATCCAGATCTGCCTGATCTAATACATGTGGCTGTTGAGGACCCAGAATGGGACCAGTGTGACTGGCTGAGAAACTAATCTTCAGATTTGTTGAACTTTAATTTTAATTTAATTTAAAAGTTAATACTCAATTCAGTTATTACAAAAGAGTTTTCAAAGTAGGGTTAGGAGCAACTTGAACATGTGAGTCTATTTTTTTCCAACTGTTAATTTTATAAAATCTAAATACAGATCAATTATACATCCAATGAGGAATTTGGTGTCTGAATTAAGATGTGCTTAAGTTTAAAATGTACACTGGCATGAAAAATACTCATCAGTAATGAGAGATTAGTGAAATAGCTCATTAATACAATTTCAATATTGGCAGGTGTTAAACTAAAAATATTGTGGGTGTGTTAAAATAGAAATTTTCATTTTTTTTTTCGTTTGTCAATGTGGCAACTCCAAAACTTAAAATTACATCTCTGGCTCATATTACATATTCATTTTTTATTGTGGCTCATAATATATATTATTCCATTAGAATGTTGTATTAGGAATGTATTGGAATACTCTGATTTGACTACAAATTAGATTAGGTTCTGATGATGGTGACTGAAATTATGGAATTCACTTTCCTTGCACAGTTGTACGGTAAGCTGTAAATACTAATTCCTAAGGTGAATACTGCAGACAAGGTCTAAAGAGAGAGCTTAGAAAGAGGTCTCATAATCTGTTTGATAGGGAGAACAATATAGTCAGAAACCCTGGAAAATAATTTGGAAAAAGAGAAGAAAATAATTCCATTGCTTCTCTGGAGCATGCCGGATGTGGAAACCAAAAGAATTCCTCCAAAGTATGAAGCATGGTCTTCAGTGGACCAGGAAGGTTATTGTATCCCCTGGAGAACCTTTGGCAATGTCTACAGATACTATTTGGAGGTCAGATGGATGGCACTGACATCTCATAGTTAGAGGCTAGAGTTGTATCTCCTACAATGCACAAAACAGCTGCACAATGAAGAATTATCCAACCCCAAATGTCAATGGTACTGAGGTTGGGAATCACCACTGTGAAAATTTAGTTCATCTAAATTTTAATCTGACCTCATTTTATTCTCGCATGTGAATATACTGAGACTCATCCATATTAAATGACTTATTTAGGTATAAAATGTGATTGCACCAGATCAGATTATAAAGACTCTCTATTTTAGGGCTGATTTTTCCATGGTAACATAGTATCTTTCCTTCTGTTCCATATTCTCGATTTCTTCTTCTTCCTTTTACTTTTTTTTTTTTTTTTTTTTTAGGAATTGAGCTCAGGTTCTCAAACATGCTATGCAAGAGTTCTACTACTAAGTGGCATCCCCATTCTTTTTTATTTTATTTTGTAATTTTAAGACAGGTTTTTGTAAGTTGCTCAGGCTGGCTCAAAAACTTGCCATCTTCCTACCTCAGCCACATGAGTTCCTGGGATTATAGGCATGTGCCACTGCACCCATGTCTCCTGAATTTCTTAAGATAAATACCATGAAGGTATTGAAAGGCCGTGGCATGTTCTCTATCTGTACTTTTCACCCTCACTTTTATTTAGACTTCTTCATTAGCTATTGTTTTTTTTTTTTTTAACTGAGGAAATGATTTTATCTAATGTTACTTACAATTTGCCATTTTTTCCTGCCTTCCTTCCTCCTCCACCTAATCACATGATTACATCTTCATAGGCCCATGTTGGTAAAACTTCTCACCTGCTGATGTTCTTACTTTGCTCTGTGTTAGCTGGTTTGGGGCCATACCAAAACCCTTTTGGGTTTTAAATTTGATACACAGGTGTTATTAGGTTTTAAAAATTTCAAGCTGTCATGGCTTAAAAAGTTTTTTTTTTTTTTTTATTTTCTTCATTGAATAGTCACTACATAGGTGCCAGATAAAAACTGTAGGCACTGAGTATTCAGTACCATATAAGGAAGCTCTGTCCTCACGGAGCTTCCATTCCAGGAAAGGATACAGACAGTAAGTAATTAATGTCTAATGCACAATGTCAAAGCATTTAAAAAATATTAAAGTGATGCAAAAGGGAGTTGACAGAGGCACTATTTTGAATGGGGTTTTCTGGGTAACCTGGAAGAAAAGTGCTCAGGATGAGGCACAAAAGAGTAAGTAAAATTTCCAGCTTAATTTATACCTTCCAGAAGTAGGTACATTTTTTATTCATTCCAGGAATCTCAGGAAGGCCTATGTGGCCAATGTAGAGAATGGAGAGGAAGCCAAGAGCAGAAAGTACAGATCCATGTAGCCTTGTGATTTTTGTGATTCCTGGAAGAGATGATCTTACTGTTCTGGGTTGAAAGATTATAAGAGGAAAAAGATGGAAGCAGGAAACCCAGGTGAGCGGCTGTTGTAGTCACCCAGAGAAGAAGCTATGGCAGCTTGGTGAGGAGGGACAGTAACGGATGTTTGGATGGTTTGGTTTTGCTATTTCTAACAAAGCTCAACATTGACAATTAATATTCACCTGTTTCTCTTGTACTTGTCAGTGTGGTTTCTCAGACTATGGGACACAATTTTCTGATTTTTAACCCACATCCATCACTGATGAGCAATATGATGGTGGAACCTATTATGTGATCTCTGTGATTCAGTTTCCTCCTCTACCAATTGGGGTTAATACTAGTACTAGTATGTATGTAAAAGAGCTTTATGAGTTCATATCTGTATAAAGCTTTTAGAATTAATTGTTCCTTGCTTATATTAAGCATCATCATATCATATTATTATTTGCTCTTCAAACAAACCTATGACATAAATATTCTTTGTCCAACTCAAAGACAGGCAGGTATGATGTAAAATGATATATGTTGAATGCTCACATCAATGCATTTTATTGAAGAAGAAACATGATCGATAGCTAGTAAGTGATAGTTGGAACCAAACCTAGGACTCCTGGCTCTTATGATCAAGAATTGAGGCTCTTTCTAACAGACTGCATGGTGTTCAGGTTATCAGACTAGACCTAAGGCGAATGGCGGACCCTGTGCACCCGTTTCCTGATAATGTCTCACTCACATTCTGCAAATGCCCAGCAAAAAGCCTTAGAGATTTGTTTCATTTTGATTAACACGGAAGTGCTGCAGTAGGTCAAGACTGCGGGAAGTAACCTAAAGGACACATTTCCATCATGTCATATTTTATTCACAGTATTTTTCTTTCACATTCTGTAGGTGTCATCTGTTCCTATTACTTTAGTTTTTTTTTTTTTTTACTTTTTCTTTTACTTACTGCTACAAGATTGTTAAACAAAATTTTTCCAAGTTGAACTCTTGTCATAGCTATATAGTTTTATTAATCTCTAATACAATTTGTGAATTTATACATACGTATATTGAACATATGCAGTATTATACACATGTACATATATGAATGCATATATATGCACATAGGCACATGTGTGTGTATATATATATATATATATATATATGGACACAAAAATAAAGTTATACTTTGAAATTTATTGAAACATTCAGCATTGCTCTGAACAGAGTTTTTAAACCTCAGAATTATTGATATTTGGGGCCATATAATATTTTCTTATGGGGTGAGATCTTGCGCACTGTAGAACGTTTAACAGTATCTCTGGTTTTTACTTTTTAGATTCCATTAGCACAGACTTCCCAGACAACCAAAAATGTCTACATTTGAGGCAGAAATCTTTCCCTCCATGGAGAATCACTGAGATATTTGTATGCATGAGATTGTTGTGTCTTCTTAAAATGTGAGCTGCAAAACTTTGTCTTTTAAGCCTGTTGCTTCTTATCAAATGTTATAAGTTCACTATAATTTTCAATATACCTTTCAAATTTTCCAAGCATAATAGAAATTCAAATGTGACGGATTCACTATCAGTAAAATGAAAAGTTAAGAGACCAAAGCAATATAAAAAAGTAGTTTGATAAAAAATAAGTAGCAATGTTGCCATGTTTAGAGAATCTACACTTTAGTATATCAACCTCTAATCTGTATGTATTTTATTATATACTAATATCTCATAAAACATAAACCACATACTTAGTATTTTCCAGAAAACAGAAGAGAAGAGAATTTTTTCCAGACCATTTCATGAGACTAGTATTATCTTTATAACAAATCTCAGACAAATCTATTAATGAAAGAAAATCACAGTCAATGTCTCTCATGAACGTACACACAAGAATTCAAGACACTGGGGTATTGATGGAGAGAGAGACACACAGAACCATGTAACAGAATAGAGAACCCAGAATAAGCCCACAGGATATTCTTAACCTGTTAGTAACAAGGGCCTTCAGCAAATTAAATAGAAAAATGAAAGTTTTATCAATAATTAATGTTGGCACAATATATATCCATAGGCAAAAATAAAAATTGAACTGCAATTTAAAATTTAAAAAATGAACTCTAAATAGACTCATATATGTCAAGAGAAAATATGTAGGATAAAGATCTCTGTGATTTAGGGTTTAAGTCAAGTATTCTCATATACCATCAGAAAATTCCATAAAAAGAAACTTTGAACAATTAGATAATATCATAATCAAAAGCTTTAGCTTGGCAAAAGACCCTATGAAGAGTGGAAAATCTACAGTCAGGGAGAAAATATTTTTAAAACATGTCTTTGAAAAAGGGTAAGAAAGTAGATTATGTAAGAAATTATCAAATTGTAGAGTAAAAATGAACAAAGAACTAAAGAAATGAAAAGGATATACATCAGAAAGTGTGTACATAAAAGGTGTTTGAGAGCTGGGGTTGTGGCTCAGTGGCAGAGCGCTTGCCTAGCATGCAAGAGGCACTGGGTTCGATCCCCAACACCACATAAACAAAATAAAGATATTGTGTCCACCTACAACACATATATATATCTATCTATCTATATCTATATATCTATATCTATATATCTATATCTATCTATATCTATATATCTATATATATATCTATATATCTATATCTATATATCTATATATATATATATATATATATATATATATAAAGGGGTTTGATATTATTAATCATTAGGGAAATACACACTGCAACCACAATGTGATATGGCTACAAAACCAAAAGAATGATTGTGATAGGGAATAACAACCATAAAAAGTGCTCATGAAGCTGCAGAGAACAAAATCATATATTGGTGATGCGGATGTAAGATGGTACAGCCACTGTGGAAAGCAGTTGGACAGTTTGTTAAAAGCAAAACATATAAATACTGTATTATACAGTATTTAAATAATATGCAAACTGTATACCTTTTCTTTGTACAAACTTGCCATCTATATAGCCTTTACATTTATTTGGTTCATTGTTTTTACTATGCAATTTTTGAGAATTCCTTACATGTTATAAATGCTTGCCCTTTTTCAGAGATATATTTTGAAAATATTTTTCTCCCTGTGTATAGCTTTTCAACTTTTGCCCTACTGGCCATTTATCATAGAGGAATGAAAATTCATGTTCACAGAAGAACATACTCATAAATGTTCATAGCAATTCTATTTATGGCAAACTATTTTTATTTTTTTTATTCTTTCTTTTTAGGTGTACATGATAGCAGAGTGTGTTTTGACAAACATACACAGAGTATAACTTTTTCATTTATTCTTATGGTTGAATATGATGTGAAGTTACACTGTCATTTAATCATATATGAACCTTGGAAAGTAATGTCTAATTCATACTACTCACTTTCCTGTTCCCATCCCCACTTCCTTCCCTTCATTCTCCTTTGTCAAATCCAATGAATTTCTATTCTTCCCTCCCCACCCCTTATCATGAGTCAGCATCTGTATATCAGAGAGTCTATTCAATGTTTGGCTTCTTAGAATTGACTTATTTCACTTATTATGATAATATCCCAGTTCAATCCATGTACCAACAAAGCCATCATTTCATTCACAGAATGGAATATTACTCAGCCATAAAGAAGAATGACATGATGGCATTTGACAAAGAAAAAAATGTGGTATATACACACATTTTCTCTATTTATTCATGTGTGCTTGTATTCTTGATAATTGCCATTCTGACTGGTGTGAAATAGAATCTCAGTGTAGTTTTAATTCATATTTCTCTAATTGGTAGAAATGTTGAATATTTTTTCATGAATATGTTGACCATTTGTATTTCTTCTTCTGTGAAGTATCCTGTTCCTTTCCCATTTATTGATTGGGTTAGATTATTATTTTTTTTTGGTGTTAAGTTCTTTGAGTTTTTTTTTTTTTAAATATATCCTGGGGATTAATGTTCTATTTGAGTGCAGGTAGCAAAAATTTTCTCTCATTTGGTAGCCTCTCTCTTCATGTTCCTTTGCTGTGAAGAAGCTTTTTAGTATGATACCATCCTATGTATTGATTCTTGATTTTACTTCTTGCACTTTAGGAGTTGTGCTGAGGAATTTGGTTCCTAAGCCAATATGATGGAGGATTGGGCCTATATTTTCCTCTATTAGATGTGGAATCACTGGTCTAATACCTAGGTCCTTGAACTCCTTTGAGTTGAGTTTTGTGCAGGGTGAGAGATAGAGGTTAAATTCCATTCTAGCTGACTATTTTGAAGGAGACTAAATGTCATTCATCAAGTGTCACTTAAACAAACTGTATTCCTACACACTGTAGAATACTACTCAGGAATAAAGAAGAATTGGTAACTTAGATGAATCTCCAGGAATTTATATTAGGCAAGTTTATCCAAAATGGTCACATGCGTACAATTCCACTTATATAACTTTTTTGAAGCAATGATATAATAGAAATGGAGAAAGATTTGTGGTTGTTGAGGATTCGGGATGGGAGGAAATGGGAAGTGCTCTTATTAAAGGATACCAGGAGCCAAGCACAGTAGTGCAAGCCTGTAAGTCCAAGGGCTGGGGAGACTGAGGCAGGAGGATCATGAATTCAAAGCCAGGGTCAGCAACAGTGAAGTGCTAAGCAACTCAGTGAGAGTCTGTCTCTAAATAAAATACAAAAATGGCTGGGGATATGGCTCAGTGTTTGAGTGCCCCTGGGTTTAATCCCCAGTACAAAAAAAAAATCAAAGGGCACCAGGAGGACTCCTTGGGATGTTGGAACTGATCAGTAGCACTTCTAATTTTGGACAGAAAAAGGGTAGCAGAAATGATCTGTGATTTAAACATTTGTAGAGTTAAATATATTTTTTTCACATCCTTTTCAGATACAATTATTATAAGAAAATTCCAACATTTTTGTTTTCTTCCTGAACACCAAAGGATCTTCTTCCATAGCTCCAGTGGTTTCCACTTCAGAAACTCCTGGTTTAAAGATTAATAATATATGTTGGTTTTGAAGGGACTTAGCAGCATGTGCTGCAGGAGTAAGTGTGTCTTTGAAGTATAACACATAGAACGAGGTACATGTCATAAACAGATGAATGACATTTCAAAATGAACACATTGGTAATAAAACCCCCAGATCAAGACACAGAGCGTGATCAGCACATGGTGGACTCCCTCGTAGCTCCTCTTCCATCTCCATTTCTGGACAACTGCTGCCCAGACTTCAACCCCGTGGCTTGCTACGTGGACCACCTATTGGTAGGATCATGGAATATACCGGCTTTGTGGCTGGTTTTATCCATGCTGTTAACAGTATGTGGAAAGCTTTCCTCTTCAGATAATTAGATCTTTCTGAATGACAACTTTCCTGTTTATTAGCTCCACATACCTTTGAAACAGGCACTGTGTGGGAGAGTCTGATAATGTACTTGCCAGATGGGGTCTGACCCTGTATGAGCTCCTGCCTGCCTGAGGTTCAGTCTGCAGCTCTCCAGGTTTTCTGCTTCCTGTGCCTGGTGTCTGCTCATCAAGTGTTACATGCCCCAAAGAGTGGACTTGTTTGTTATTTGTGGACTGCAGTGCAGTGAGGATCTTTTAATTTCTATTAATTTTTAAAGAGAAGCTGATAGGAGTAGGCAGGAGTGGATGCTTATGTGCAGATTTTGCTGATAAGAAAAAGACACAATTGTAAACGTATAGAAGCAAGATCATCTACTCTAACTTTACGTTTTAGAATGTCTGGGCAAGTTGTAATGAGACCTGAACAGATGATGGAATGGGGACAAGTAGGAAAAGATCAGATAGAGCAAAAATAGAAGAATAGAGAGGATCCGATTACATTGGCCTCTGTGTAGTAATCTTCTGTCTCTAGAGAAGGTTTCTTGTAGGTTTATAAAGCTGTTATCATGCCAGGACTAAATGATGTCAAAATGAGGATGGCTGACATCAGGCTAAGTGCCATAGAGACTGGGAAGGGGATGCCTGGCAGTTGAGTAGAAATTGTTTGGAGAATTAGAATTTTCCATGAACTGTGATGGCCAGAAGTGTTTGAGCAAGGAAATAAGGTGAGAGACTAGATGGACAGGAAAACAGGGAAGAAAATGCCCTGGGGCATTCTCCCCTCTCTCGTCTTCTCCTCCAGTTCTACCTCAACAGTGAAAGCTTCCTTGTTTAATGTTTAGTGTTTTACACGAAGAAATCAGAATAATCCTGGAGGTAGAGAGGAGTTTGCAAGGCTGGAGCGGCATTAATTTGCCTTTATCCCAAAGCACCAGTCCTTAAGGGTCTTTTCCTAAGCCACTGCTGCAAATTGTTTGGTACCAGAGCCCTCCAAAGCTTTTCCTCGATTACTGCCCTCCATAGGCAGCTCCATGGTATCCCAATAAGCACCTAGGGCGGAGAGGTGATTTCTGAATCATCAAGAGAATTGTCCAGCTGCAACATAAGTAGTTGGTACTGTAGCTAATAAATCTATGCTAATATATCTAGAGAACATTTTCTCCTGTGTCCACATCCATCCTCCCAACAGAATCATCTCAGGTAATATGTACACATTTTCATCTTTGCTCTGTGGAAACTATTGTTGATCAGTAAATGGAGTGATACTAATGGTAGAGTTTTCTGGAGACTTCTACCTTGGTGGATAATGACCCTGGAGAAGAAATTTGTGGGAAGGCAATGCTTTAGTAAACTCTTTCCATCATCTCTGATTTTGGGGGTGGGGTAGCCTACCTGCTGATCCAGGTCTTTTTCTGTATGGTTTTGCTCCTATGGTAATTACAGTATTATAGGTTGGATTCAAACTATTTTTTTTGTCCTATTGTGATGTGTTATCTCTTATTTGGGGACTATTGGCAGTCATTGCTTCATTTAGAATTTGATAACATTTAAAGGATCTGAAAATTAAAATGATCTTTCCACTTTATAATACTCTGTTTTAAAAACCAATGAAATAATAGTTTGTGTTTGGTTTATTTAGTTGGTGGTACCTCCATGGACAAGTTGCATGGCTGTGGTCAACTCTGTGGATGAATAATTTGGCAGTATGTGCACACTTAGAAATCACTATATATTTTTTTAACAAGTGATTTGAGATTTGTTTAATTATGCAACTGTAAAGAGAAGGTTTAAGGAAAAGGAGGAATTGTTCAGGACAGAAATAGATATCATGGTATATCTCAGGCCACAAGTTCTGTTGAAGGACTTAGTTTGACTCGAAGGCAATCTCCTATTTTCTCCATGTCCCATGTGTATGTTCACACATGGGCAGTCATTTGCTCTGACTTTGAAAAAAAAAAGCATGCTATATTTATTCAATATTTTTGAGACTTTAGTGAGTTAATCTTTGTGGTAAGTATAAATTAGTGAAATATTTTTGAAGAAAAAATATGTCATATGTCAACCTAGGTGTCAAATAGATTTAATTGAGATTCACAATAACCAACCCCCCCCCACCCGCCTGCCTTTTGAATGGTGTTAAGGCTCTCTAACTTGTGCTACCATGACAAAGCACTATTGACTGGGTGGTTTCAACTGTAGTCACCACCTTCTTACTATGGTGCACATACAATCTTTCCTCAACATAGCCCTTCCTATGACATCATCAAACCCTGATTACCTCCCAAAGGACGCATCTCCAAATACCATTAGATTGGGGATGAGAAATTAATCATACTGTTTTTTAGGCAGGGAGACACAAGCATTTATTCTGAGCTAAAGCCTATGTGCTGGCGATAATTATGTTAAAACTGTGTGTTTTTCTTTTCTTTTTTTTTTTTTTTTGAAAAAGAAAAAGGATTTATTGCTTAGCTAGCAAAGGAGAAACACAGGGACTTCTATTCCAAAGGCTGTGCTGCTGCCCATTAGCAGGAACAGGGAGCTTTTAAAGAGGTGACTCAAAGACTGCATTCCATATGCTCTCTGTTGGAGTTGTAATTCACTTGTTAATTTGGGAGACAGTCATTTCTGAGAACTTCTGGTATCATCCTCAAAGTATGGATTTCTTCTTTCCCATGGTAGGTGTGTATTCAAGGACAGATAAATCTGCCTAAAATTGGGAAGACAGGTAATGTTGTTTCCCTTGAGATTAGGGAAGGCGAGAGATTAGGGAGGAGCAGGGAGAGAGGAAGAGAAAGAAAAATATCCATTTTAAAAATAAGTTGCAGTGGCTGAGCATCAGGTCTATATTCAAAGAATAAAGTGGATCATGATTACATTTCTCCACTGTCAATTTATACATTTCATTTCTATGGAAATATGGATGACAATACCTTCAAGCTGCTTCCTGCTGAAAGAGGGCAAAGTTGGGGGAAGTAACCGATTGTCCTTGTTTTCTGGGTGTGGTGGGGAGTACAGACAGTTAAGGGGATTCAGCATCAGAGAAGTCCAGAGGTCCACAGTGTCAGGTGGCAGTTGACTGGACAAGGCATGTATAGGTATTGCTAACACAACAGTAAACAAGACAACAAAGCATTACTTTTTGCAAACAATTAGCACAAAAGCAATTAACATTTAAGCCATTCTCTAAAATCCATGAAGATAGTAACTCGCAAGCACATTTAAAACTGTGATGTTATTTTCAGTCTGGGGAAGTAATTCAGGAATCTACATTTATACTATTTTGAGAAAGTTGTCATGATTTCAAAACTAAACCAAAATGAGAAAGTGTTTCCCCCATGGATTATTTATTAATAAACTAGTTTTTTTAAAAAATTCTATGTTGACCAAAGGGAGGTTAACAGCTGAGTTCAATCCTTCATCCTAATAATGTTTAGGCAATGCAGAGTTAAGTGTGCATCCCATAAATATTTGTGGGAATAATTTGGAAATAAATGAATAATCAACCCTAAATTTAAAATACTCAGTCCTCAATCTTATTCAATATATACTTTCTACAAACTTATTTTCTACACAGGGTAGGATAGAAATTCCCAAATTTTAGGAAGCTAATGACATAGTTGGGAAACCAAGAGAAATAAAATGAAGCAAAAAAAAATCATAAGAAAATATAATTAAGGCATAATGTTGGGTTGATCAGAGATAACCTTCCTATGTTAGGTAATTATCCATTTATCTATAGGAACATCAATGGCAGTATCTATATTTACATAGTCCTATCATTTCTATGTTGTTTTATTCACAACTTGTTTAAAGAGTTTTGACCAGGTCAAGATGCCATTGCAGTACTGGACATACCCAACATTAGACAAAATAATTAATTAGAGACATGCCTCTTGTACTCTTTTAAGTTCACAGGTACAGTATTTTAGCACTACCCCTGGATTATAACAAATCTCCTAATGAGGCTCACAATACATTCCTGACAATGCTCTCCCAAGAAACCCTCCATGTTTTCTTTCTTGAAGATGGGGTTGCCAGATATAATAAAATATGCCTAGTTATATAATAATAACACTTTTTTATTTAAATATTTATTTTTTTTAGTTGTACCCAATACCTTTATTTTGTTTATTTATTTTTATGTGATGCTGAGGATCGAACCCAGGGCCTCGCACGTGCTAGGCAAGCACTCTACCACTGAGCCAAAAATCACAGCCCCAATAATAACACTTTTAATCATAAGTATTTCCTATATCATACTATTGCTAAATTAAAATTATTCTATTTTTATTTTATAAATTAGTAAATCTAACCCAAGTCCCTCTCAACTGCCATTTTTATCATTGTGTGTAATTTCAACCATCCTTCAAAAGATAGGAGTCTATTTGAAAAAAATCATACTTGGATATAAATGCCTGGTAGTTAGATTACTGTATAGTCATTAAAATAAATGGATTCATATACTTGAAAGAGGAATTTATGCAGAGGAAGAGTTTTCCACCAAGGTAAATTTTGAAATTATTTTTTAGTATTCTACTTCAGAATAAAATTAATGCATTAGCAAGTTTTAAGTCAGGATGCCCTTAGGGATGGTATTTATTAAGGCTCTATGGAAGTGGTAATACTAGAATTACAAGGACAAGCTGCTTGACTTTTTTTTGCCTTGGTTTCCTCATTTATAGAATGGAGATGATAATAACACATAACTGAGAGACTGGGGACAAGGATTTAGTAAATATATTTCAATGCTGATAACAGGATCTGACCTGTATTGAGTATGAGCTATCCATGGCCACCAGTTAAAATTATTCTGGTAGCATTGATTAGGAATCATTTACTCTCATGTATAGTACATTTGTCCTTTTTATTTAGTTTCTGTTCTCTGAAATGTATAGAGAGAATGTATAGAGAGAACACTTAATTCACTTAATTTAACACTTAATTCTGTTTTCTGAAATATATATAGAGAAAACTTAATTCAGAGTAAGGAAAAGAAATCAGTCATTGATGTGCTATTGGTTTTTAGGTGACTTCAACTGAACTGGACCTCAGTTTCTCATTTGTAGACTGTGTGTGGTTGGATATCAACCTTATATAAGAAGCAGTTGAGGTATTTGAAATAAAACATAGATTCTTAGGTTTCCTATAAAGCATTTTGATTCCAGAATCATAAGGATATGCTAGGATCAAGAATATATTTAATAAGCCTATAAGTGAATCTGGTACAGGTGGTTCAGGGACCACAGACTAGAAATCTTGGAATAGGAAATCTTCAATCCTTTCCAATTTAGTTCTTAAATGTAGACATTGTGATTTGCAGTAATAAAAAACTATTCATCTATATAGATGTTTAAATACATCTTATAAAAACCCTACAAAATGCACAAAAGCTAATTTTGGAAGCTGTATTAATTCACATTGTGAACACCTCTAGTTACTTGTTTATTGGGCAACTTAATCAAGAAAGGTTCTTTCATGAATTTTCATCAATTTTTCAACAAAGCCCTGTTGCAAATAGTGAATTATGCATTAACATATGTTCATGCTAATTTATACACCAGTGACAGATTTTTGGCATGGGATCAATAACTTACAATTATATTTTTAAAAGTTCGTTTATTAATACCAGCAAGGAATTGAAATTATCATTTAGATACCAATGTGTCATTTGAACCCAATGTAAAAAAAAAAAAAAAAAAGCAAATTCTACAGTTCTCAGATGTTGGCTTTTTTGTCAAAGGAACAACAAATGAATCTGAAACAAACAAAATAAATGTCTCATGCTCTTTTCAATTAATAGTTCTACCGCCCTGTTCAATTGTCTAATGTTAGTGTCTTGTCATCAAACATAAATGCAGGATGCTGTTACACCAAGTTTCTCTAATGTCCAAATAATTATAGATTGGCTTGTATAGGTCAACATACTTCAGATAACATAATTCAGAGTAGAGTTTTCTGACAATTTAATACAACACTTTATTTCTTTCTGCATAATATTCTCTTTAATACAAACATTCATGCAAAGAAGTGAAAATAATGATGATAAGGTATAGAAAAAATTTTGAGTAAAACAATTAAATTAGAGGAAGATGATTCATAAGATTAAATGATATTCTTTCTTACAAATGTTATTGTAAATTCCCTGAAGAAGCTCCGGTCCTATTATAATTAAATGTTATTTGTCTCATAATTTTGTGCCAGCCTTTTGGAAATGCATTGTTATGTAAATGGAGACTTGGATTATCTAGTGAGTATTTTATCGGTCACTGTTATTAATTTGTAGAAAGATATCAGCTACCACATTTGATAATTGTATTCTAATTTTTATTTTGAGAAAAATAAAGTTATGAAGACAGAATCAATTATATATCCATCCACTTTATTCCTCTAGTGATGATCAGGGGAGTCAGAGCCCCTGAGCTTATGCCTGATGTATATCCAAAGTAATATCTTTGCAGGTGACCTTTGCTGGGATGGGGGAGAGGGAAGAAAAGAGCACATTTTTCTAATTGGCAGTTTTATATCAGATAGCACATTCTAATAGAAGGCCAAGATAAATTATTCCTATAGTTACCATAGGGTATTTAGGTCTTCAGATTTAATTAAATTAATTAAAAATTTTTGGACATAGAAGGAAAATAATTTTGCATAGCAAAGAGTTGATTTTAAATCTCAGCTCTCTCAACTATTAGTGTCTGGTTATATAACTTCTCTGAGTTATTATTTTTGAAATAAAAATGAAAATGCTCTCTTTAATAGTTATTTTAAGGATACAGTGAAATTATCTAAGAGTCCTAAACAATGTCTGAAATTTAGGAGGCAATTAATCACCATTTAATCACGTTCCACTCTGACATAATGAAGATGTCACTGTGGTACTAGTTTGAAGCCAAAGCTTTTTATGTGTCCCCAGCCCCCACTTGGATATTTAGGCAATACAATATTATTCTGCATCCATTGATAGGTTGCTTTGCATTGTTTGGCAAACATATATTATGAGCCAGACTAGCCTGGTAGAAACTGTGACTTTTTCCATGCTACTATTGCATGCACCCCCACCCCAAAGCTTCTGCCCATCCATAGGCTTCTGTTATCAGAGTTGGAAAACTATGACCTTTGGACTAAATCCAGCCACCACCTGTTTTTGTAGATAAAGTGTTATTTAGATATACTCATGCCCATTCATGGGGCTTTTGGATATCAATGGCTGAAATAAGTTGTGATTAAAAACTTTATGGTCCCCCAAACATGAATTATTTATGGTTTGACCATTTGCAGAAAAAAATAAAAATAGTTTTTGGATCTCTGGTCTGTTGTCCAGTATAGGGTTACTGACCCTTAACATGTAGTTGATTGGAAATTAAGTACTTGGTGACAAATAGATAATGATTATGTGGGGAATGGGAAAAAATGACAGTTCTTTTTATATGGACTTTTTAACCCTCGTACTAAAAATTGAGGAGAAATGACAGAGAAAGATTAAAGCTAAAGACATTTCTGTCACTAATTGCTGTTGTCCCTTATTTGAGTTATCTTTATGAATTTCAGTTTTATACCAAATAACAATTTTAATTTCTGCTTAATCTAGTATAAAGAGATCCAAAAGCACATTGCACAAACTAATCATATTTTCTTTCACATTATGTAACCTTTATTTTGAACATATAAAAATGGCCCACATTAAAACACTTTCTACCTGAAGACAGAGTCAGGATGCAGTCATTCTTCTGTCCTAGAGGTTTCAGATGAGGAATGTTCTTGAAGAAGAGCTCATGTTGCATTAAGCAAATATGAAGCAAGGGTCTTTAGGCAGTGTTTGAGGGTGTAGGAAACCTTGTTAGATATGGAACAGAGTGTCTAGAGGGCACAACAGAGGGGGGAGTGAGATGGAGAGAGAGAAGGAAGAATGAAGGTCAGAAAAGAGAAACCTGAGCTTGCAGAGAGTAGAAATAGGATAAAAAAACTTTTTAGTCAGTTTTCCCATTGCAGTAACCAGACAAGAACCCTTTTAGAGGAAGAGAAGTTTATTTGGAGCCCACGGTTTGAGCTCTGAGTCCATAGATGGCTGATTTCATTGCTCTCTGCCAGGGGTGACATAGGACATTAAGATAGAAAGGCCTGGTGGAGAACAGCAGCTCAGGACAGAACAATCAGGAAACAAAGGGAGTGTTCCACTCCCCAGTGACCAATGACCCACCTCCTCCTGCCATACCTTACCTGCCTATAGTTACAACCCAGTTAATCCCTGTGGGAGGATTAATGCACTGCTTAGGTTAAGGCAGTCATAACCCAATCATTTCACCTCTCAGCTTTCTTGAATTGCCTCCACATGAGCTTTAGGGGTTCACGTCAAATTTAAACCATAACAAAGACAGAGGCCCTGCACTGAAGATGTCAAGCTTCTCCTTATCATCATTATTTTTACTTAGCCATCCAGTATTTCCCACAGAATCAGTGTTAGTACCTCTGATGTGTAGGAGATCAAAGACATTGTGTTCAAGCACTGCAGTGGCTAGTGTAGAAGACCTGGTTCTTGGTAATCTAAAATTCAGAACAGTCTGGTTGTTAAGAGGTTCCTAAGTCCCATGAAAGGGGTACTGACCTAGGATGCACAAGTCCTGGACTTGAGGCCAAACATTTCTGTCTTGTGTTATTATAGGCATGTCTCAATTTCTTCATCTGTAGGTTTAGAATATCTTTCTTGTGTATATCTTGAGACTAGTCAATGAAGTTGATATGCCTAAATGTGTTTTGGAGAATTTTTCAAATGTACACCAATAGTATAAGTTCTGAATAACCATAGAAGGATTTGGGCTTCTAGGAGATTTCCACCAGAATTGATGGATTTGTGTCTATGCATCCACATGCTCGCTCAAGCACACATGAGTATACCTCACTCAGATTTATTTTATAGATTCATCTTCTTAGGTGATATGGAAGTTGGGATGTAGCAAAATACCCTCTGTGATTTACTTGTCAGGTTACAAATATCACCAGAAATCTGAATGCCATCTGCAGATGGTGGTGTTTAAATATCCAAAGTCACACATCAATATCTTCATACCTAGTAAGCAAAAGATAGCTCACTGGGAAACCATTTTTGTAAAATTGGTGTCTAGGGATAACTTCATTCTGGTAAGTGTATAATGTAAGGCTTTTACTGGGTTTCGTCTCCCTGGATTAACAAAGAGACACATTGCAAATGATTCTGCCCTTTCTCTGATGAAAGAAATAATCCTTGAGAGGTAGTGTCATGTCATAAGAATGGAATTCTCGGTTTTGAGCAATTTGTTCTTCCCCCCTTTAACAGGATAGCAATGATATCAATATACTGTATTCAGTATGCTGGGGCATATGATTAGAAAGAAACAAACATGTTCTGTCTTTACACAAAGGAATGTGATATACTACCACATGAAATGATGTGGGTCTTTTTAAATATATAGAAGCATAGTTAGTGATTCTACTGATGAGCAATTGGTTGGAAATGTTTTATTGGTCATGATTTATGGGTGACAAGTTTGAGTAATTATGAGGCATAATTGCACTTAAATGATGAATCCCCCACACCCCAATTGTTTATCTTCAGGGCAGGGATGAATGTAAATGTGTTAGGGAAATGCAGAGTTCAGTGGTTACTAAATGAGCTTATTAATGTTTACATATGTAGCAATTTAGGCCATTAATATGTACGTGCTGGAAGAAGCTGACCATCTCCTGCCTCACTCTGTAGACAATCCTGCATAAACCTTTGCTGTTTTATTTTTGGATAAACACACAGCCATTCCATTTCAATCACAAGTTCAGGTTGTCCTGCGGTTAATTTTGGTCTATTTGTGACTGGTGAAAGTATGTTCAAGAAAATGAAATTACTCTGCCTACTTGGCATGCAGTGGGGCATCGGGTCAAGAGCATCCAGCCACTGCCAACTCTGGGGAGCGAGGGCAGCTAGTGTGATCCTCAAGGGCTTTGCCTTATTTCCACAGAATGATTTTCTAGGCAGCCCATTTTACCTTTAATACAAGGGGTCAGCAAGACAAATTTGCCTGCGTTTGCAAAGGCCAAGATGAAACGCTGAATTTCTAAGCTCTAAAATCTTCTTGTTGTTCCTCATTACCACTAAAGATAATGTGGAGTCTTGTTACGGACTTTATGGTTGAGAGCACAAATGTCTTAAAAGTTCTCTGGTAAGAATACTTGGGTAATGAACTGATCATCCATTAGGCTGGCCTTTTGCATAGGAAACAAAAATCTCTCATTTTCCTTTTATCTCATTAGTTTTTCAATAAATATTTATTGCATAAATTGTACCATTTTTCTTCAAAACTAAGATATAGATCTATATCTCTATACCTATATCAGATGGTTTTTATTGCTAGGAACAGGGACAAACCCAATTGATCTAACAAGAGATTTGTTATAAAGATAACACATGAAAATAGAGAAGTCAGGTATTTGCACCCTATATCTGGGTTTTGTACAAGAATCTGGAGGGGAAAAAATAAACTATATTATCAGGTTTTAAAGAACAGATACAGTAGTACTTTCAGAGTCCCAGAAACTGGGGCATGGCTTAAGAACTGGACCTCAGGAACTAGATACATTCTTTCACATCTATCCTTCAGAGCAGAAGACACTGCTCTCCTCTGTGGGGTTTCACACTTACGGAGTATGTGTTTTTACTCCTCTGCTTCTCTGCTTACACTATTATTCTGAGGCTTTGGTTGCCAAAGTCTTCTTCTTACTGATAGTTTTCAGCATTGATCAATTCTATCTACTACTGTGAGATTATCAGCTGATCAATTTGATATATCTGCAATGATTTTCTAAGGTGGAAGTTACGATTCATGTGGTCAGTCCCCCATATCTGAGTTAGGAAATTTGCTGGCATTCATATTGGCTACACTTGGGTCACATGTTCAATACTTCTCAATCCACTGTCACTGAGTGGATCGAAATGATTTAACCACTGAGGGCCATTCTAAACACAACAGGCTATAGGGTTCTCTAGTCAGACTTTTACTACAATAGATTTTTCAGTTGACCATGACAATCAGAAGTCAGCCAGTCATCCAGCACTCATCTTTGTGTCTAGTTTTCCAAGAAATGAGAAGGTATATTTTCCTATTTTATTGACATTCAATAACAAATATTGAATATCTAAAAATATTAATTAGCAATCATGATGGGGACCAGTTCCCTCATGTTAAAGAGACTCTGCGCTTAGGTTTCCAAGAGGAGAGATGACATACTTTCCTATTTTATTCCTATACAATAGCAAATATTGAATATCTAAAATAATTAATTAGTAATTGTGATTGGGACCGTCCCCCTCAGGTTAAAGAGACACTAACTGCACTCCTGTTACTACTGGCATTTTAAACAGCTGCTTACAGCAGTAGCACATTGTTAATTTCTAAAGCCCCTCTATTTGCTATGGAGTCCATTGGTGACACCTGCTCCTCGAAGTTTCAGGTGCTGACCTGTTTGTTGTACTCACTCTTGTTGAGGACTTGCATATGTAGAAATTATTCCCCATCATGCAAGTTCTGCCTAGAAGAGGCACCCACTCCTAGCTTTCCTCTTATCTCCCAGAGTTACCTTGTGGAAACAAAGATGATAATATCAGCTTCAGGCAGATTTCTTATGCTGTGATTCAGAGAAAAGAATGCAAGTACTTCTCTTAACCCATTTACCTTTCCAGAAAAGTACCATGATTAAAGCTTCTCTCCAATCAAATGGAAAATTTCAGCAAAAATCTGTAACACAGATCTCTAATATAAAGCTATAGTCAAAAACTCTCAAAAGTTAGATGCAACAAAAAAGCTACAACATGTTTCAGTAAAATTAAGATGTTCAACATATAGAGTAGTCCATATTATATGCTAAAATAGTAAAAAATGGTCTTTTAGAATATTTATATTTCACAAGTATTTTCATGTGTATTACTGAATTTTATTCTTGCAACCAACCATGTGCAGTAGAGAAGAATCATCTCTCTCTGAGGAATGACACATAGTTCACACACACAATGCACATGTTATACACACACAAGACACAATGTGTTCTGGATATGGAGCTGCATGACACCAAGAATAATTAATGTTCTTTCCAAGCTCATCAAACAAGATCAGCAGTAAATCAGAATGAAAGATAATGAGATTTTGGGTGGGTGGATCTGTCTCTAGGTTTAAATCCTATTTCTACCACTTTCTAGTTGCAGGATTTTGTGGTGGTTATTAAACCATTCTAAACAAATCTCAGTTTTATTGTGTACAAAATGAGGATTCTTATAAAACTTTCATGAAAACAGAGAGGAAATAATTTATATAAAACATCCTTGGTAAGTGTTACATAGGAGATGCTCAGTAAACACAGATAAAAGTTTAGTCCTCATGTGCAGTGGTTTTCCTACTCCACTGTACTTCAACAATGGGAAATATTGTTTTCTTGGAGAAAAGGAGTGAAGTTACCAAAAATTAGAGGTGGTGCATTTTCACCAACTTTGTTCCCAAAGCATTTACTCATGATCCTGAAACATTCAGAGCACAATGCAAGGTGCTAGATACTTCCTAAGTTCTCTCTTCCTAGTGCCCTGGTTGTAAAATGCAGAGGAGAGCAGGAGCAGGAGAATGGTCAGCTTCCCATGACATCAGTCTGGATTATTTTTATGGGCTATAGTGTCCTAAAAATAGACAAATATTAAATATAAAGGCCTAGATAGATGAGGGGATCCAGATGGAAGACACACTGAAGTATCAAGAGAGATTGTAAAGGAATGAGGACAATTTCTCCTGTTTCAGTATCATTGGGGTGCCTTTCCAAGTGCTTGTGCATCTGCCCCTGTGCAATCATGGCTTATAAACAGCTTCCTGTCCTCTAGTCTTTTGTGAGGGAAATTCCTTTTCTCTAGTTCTGCCTTTGAACTGAGGAGTCAAGCCAGTTATCTGGTGTATTATCAGTCCCTGCAAACTTGCTCTGAGATGTGTGGTGCATATAAACAAGAGAAGCCTACAGACTTTGCTGTACAAGCTACAATATAAGCTTGGCTCCAGAAAAGAAAGAAGTGCTATAAATCTCAAAAAGTAGAAGTTCTATTTCACATTTGCCAAAAAAAAAAAATAAAAAAAAATCATTTCTACCAGCTTTAAATAAAGAAATATGGTAGTCAAAAGATAAACTAGTTTAAATATATTAAAAGTAAGGCAGTGTATTCATTATAATATGGTTTGGATTTGGCATTTAAAAATATCAAACTTATTTCCCTGGAGAGATGTTTAATACATCATACCTCCCTCCTTCCTAAAAGTAGACAATTGAAATATGTTTTCCTCCCTCTGATCTATAGCCTGTCTGGCTCCAAAAGTTTAATGAGTTTTCCATTTTTTCATTTTCTTTTTTTTCCCTTAAACTCTTCTTGGCTTGTGAGCACTACTCAGTACTGCTACCTTAGTGAATTTTCAGTCACCTCCCCTGACACTCAAACTCTTTCCTACCTCCCTTTTGTAGGTTCTCCTCCTTCATTGTACCTTAAGTCATCACTTTCTCTAAGCTGAACATCTGTGCTAATATCTTCTAAGGTGTTGAGTAGAAAAACCAGGTCCATCACTTATTCTTGATCTTAAAAAAATTTTTTAAAAAGACAAATTAAATCCCCTAAACCAACATGCTGTGCTATGCAATGATTACCACTGTGAGCCCATCTCATTTCCATAACCACCTTCACTCTTTCACCTTGCATGGCACAAAAAAAGAGAGATGTCAGTGCAATTTTATGATAGTGATGTAGTTACCCTCACAGTCATCCACCAAACCTGCTTGTTTCTTCTAGTGGCTTCTGGACCAATGCATGTATTTATGAGACATGTGCACAGAGCTTTATCTAAGCTCCAACATTATTTTTATTCTCCAGTTTCTCCTGTTATTGAAGGAAATATTTATGTTAGCTCTTAGGAAAACAAGTTCATAAAAAGCACATAAGGTGTATGCATTATGCATATGAGTGAGAGCATTTCCTGTTGAAGCTGTATCTGTTCTCTTGAGAATTCCTTAGCTTTTTGTTTTCTTTTTTAAATTGCTCAAGCTGGACAGATAACATTTCAGTTGTACCAAAATAAATTCAAGAACTTGATAAATTGTTACAAATTGTTTTGTATAATGAGTGTTCAAAGTGTAGACTACTATTGACAAGGATTTGGATTCATATGATTCTAATACATGGCACATGGCATTTTTGAGACGTATTTTTGGAGCTGGTTTCAGGTGCTTCTCAGTAGGAAGACAACAGCTTAGAAATGTTCATCACCATCAATTAAAGGTTATATGCATGGGAAACCCTTTTATCAAATGAGCAATTCATTGAAGGTAAAGGTAAGGAGGTTTTGTCCATGGGGTAGTGAGAGAGAAGAGAGCTGTCTATAAACTTCGTCTTATTCTTTTTGCTTTTTCCTGAGGGACATCTTTCCAAACCTGGAGACAAACTATCATTGATGGTTAACATAAAATTCATCCTTTTAAAGTGTACTGGTCAGTGGTCTTTAATATCTTTACCACATTGCACAACCATCTTGGCTATGTAACTGCAAAACATTTCGTCATCCTAAAGAACATCAAACCCTGAGCAGTCACACCCATCCCCTCTCCCTCCCTAGCCCCTGATCCTTCAATGCACTTTGTCTCTTTAAAATATTTTGCAGTTATTTTTATTGAGATAATCGTAGATTCAAGTGTCATTTAGTAGACTACCACAGAGGAGTCCTGAGCACCTTTTCCCCAGTTCCCACCATTGTAACACCCACCATCTTTTTTTTTTTTTTTAAGAGAGAGAGAGAGAGAGAATTTTAATATTTATTTTTTAGTTTTTCGGCAGACACAACATCTTTGTATGTGGTGCTGAGGATCGAACCCGGGCTGCATGCATGCCAGGCGAGCACGCTACTGTTTGAGCCACATCCTCGGCCCAACACCCACTATCTTTATGTGCTATGTCATGACTGGGATTCAGACATCAACACAACCCATCAGTCTTTTCAGATTTCCCCAGTTTATTGGTGCTCATTTGTGTGTGTGTGTGTGTGTGTGTGTATTGCACATGCTTTTAATTCTAAAAAAAGTCATTACATGCATAAGTTTGTTTTTCCATTAAATATAAATACCATGGTATATAAGTTTTCATTTATCTGGGTTAAATGCCAAAGAATACAATCAGTGGGCCATATTGTAAGTGTGTATAAGTTTCATAATAAATTGCCAAACTTTTCCAGGGTGGATTTTCCATTTTATAGTCATACCAGAAGTGCATGAGTGATAGAGTTTCTCTGCATCCTTACCAGAATTGAAAATGTTGTCACTATTTTTTATTTTTGCAATTTTGAGAGGTATATCCCCATATGTGGCCTTTGTGAGTGTATTGTAGCATGCATGAGTAATTCATATATTTGTAAAATAAAATAATGCTTATTGCATAGATATAGCATGTTTTGTTTATCCATTCATGAGTTAATGAAAAACTATGCTTGATGGTAAGAACAATGCTTTTAGAAATTCTTCTTATTCAACAAGTATAACTTTATTTTTAAAGTACCAGGGACTATATTAGATGTTTTATATGTATGTTCTCATAGAAGTAAACCTAAGACATGATAGGCAAACTGGAAACTCACACATAAATTTAATCTTATAGAAAAGATAATAAATCTATCAGGAAGACAAATTTAACTTGGCTAAGTCAATTTTGAAAACAAAATTGTAATATCTCCAACTCAGTATAGACACCACTATGAGCTTCTTTCCCTTCCATTAGATTAATTCACACAACTTGGTCTGCTTTTCCTAATGAAGAATTTGAGCTTGCCAGACCTGAGTTATTTTCTCAGTCATCTTGTAGGTAAAGAAATTAAGATTCATTCATTCACTGCACAAATATTTATTGAGAACCTAAGAAGCATTAGGCTTGCAATAGATTCTATGATCCAGAAAGGCTCATTAACTTAGTTAAGGTCACACATTTAGCCAAAGCAATGATTAAGTACTACATTGCATATTGACAGTCAAATTTTATCTTTAGTACTTATTTTCTCTGGATCCTAATTAAAGCAATTCAGATTAATACTTAAGGTACTTTATTAATGATCTTTAATTTTTTTTACATAAGTGAACTATTAAGACTTATTTTGAAAACATAATTTCTATTTAGCTGGTCCAATGCATCATGTTATTTGACTTTACTGAAAAAAGAATCCAATTGCTAAACCACCTGAAATGTTGGCTTCTTATTGTTAAGTTTTGTCCAAACTCATTATGTATAGCTGGGATACAGATATTGAGTGCAATATATCATTAAGTCGCTAATAAACTTCAGTTGCTCTTTTCCCACTTTCTCCCATCCCCCACTGTCAATGAGTAATTTATCTCAAGCAGCAATATGCATAAGTTGCCTTAGTCAAGAAGGGATGTGGCATTATCAGTCATTGCATGGAAGAATTATGGGCAGTTCCATCATGGAAGAGAACAGATGATTACAATCAATAATCAATCAAAGAACCAGTGACAGTAATCATACATCACCTTCCACTGTGGAATATTCACTTAGGGCTTAATATTGCAAGATCCAGTTGCTGGATATGGGGGTGCTTTGCCATTGTCCTGAATGTGCCCTTGGTTTGGAATAAGCCTGGGGTATGGAATATCCCTACTTGGGTTTCCACCTTTTTGGAAAGATTAGCAGCAGTGGGGCAAAATCGAATGTGAGAGAAGGAAACCACAATTATTCTAGTCCTTGCCTAAATCCTTATTACTCATTGTATCCCATTTTGTGTATAGCTAAGACTCTGCTGGGTATATCACTGCAGCACATTCCTCATTAATCAAGCTGATGCATTTGTGAAACTTGTTGGCAGAAATTTCATAACTAGATGTTGAAATCATGTCCAATAAAATATAGTGTTCAATAAAAGGTATGGTCTCCATAAAACCAGTTAATTTGGGAAATTTGTCTGGGAGGCTTATTGGAAAAAGAGCGTTTTCACAAAACACTAAAACAATTCTTCAACGGAGAGAATATTAAAATTACAAAATCCATTCTACTTGAAATAAAAAGAATATCTTCTAGGAAAATGGTTACATGGGAATTTTAGAAACCCAGTCACTTAACAAACATTTGCTTGATATCTATTATGTACTAGGAGAAGAGATTCCTACCCTGTAAGGAATAAAATATCTGGTAAAAGGAAAAAAAAAAGATGCCTAATTACACAGTACAAAGTGCCTAATGCCATGAGAGAGATTGTTCAAAGTGCTTTGGGCATACAGAGGAGGACATATAAGGGGCTGGGGGACCCTTGAATGAGAAGGTGACTTTTAAATTGAGAATGCAAGAAAAATGGGAAAAGATCCTTCCAAACTCAAGATCAGACTGACCTTGTCATAGGGTTGGAAATAAAAAGAACACGGAATTTTCAAGCAACAGTGTGGTCTGTGGCTGGCAAGCAGAGGAAGGAGCCTGGGGTGTGTTGGTGGGAGGGAGAAGGGATATGGGAGCTAGAGTATGAAACACTCACATGAGAGGCTCTTCCAGAGTGGATAGGAATAGGCCCATTAGGTACTTCAAGAAGCACTTGGTTCTGACCACAAAGAGCAGAAAAGACTAAATGGAAAGATAGGGCAGGTGGGCTCCGTAGGGGGCGGTTGCCCCTGTCTTAGGTATTTCACTCACTGCAAGTTTTTAACTTCTTCCATCAAAGGACTTTATAGAGAAACAAACTTCACCAGAGATGTCTTTCCCCACAAATCCAAAGGGAAATTGATTGAAGTCTATTTTTTCAGTGTGAGGTTTTGTAGTAAATCTCAAGGTATCAGTCAAATTAAAACTTAAGGTTCCTTGGGAATAGGTGGTCTCCATTCCAGACTTGGACAGGGCCTCAATCTTAATAAATAAATAAATAATAAGAAAAAGAAAAAACAAAAATGGTAGCAGAGGTCATTGTGTTGTGTTTTATTTAATTCCATATCCAAACCTCTTTACAACCAAGTTTGGAAATATCCCAATTCCATCCATTCCCAAAACATATCTCCTCTGTTTTCAAGCGAGAATGACATTTTTCCCTTTTTATTACTGATTTTGCTGTTTTTAAGGATCATTTTAATGCTTATGAAAGAAGCTTAATTTTCAGGAAGACTCCTAAACATTCTTACAGAGAAGGTGGACGCTTTTAAAATAATCTCTTCTTTAAAGTTCTGTAGTGCTGATGCTCAGGTGCTTTTACAGGACCAGGTTGATTATTATTTTCTTCATGTAAGGTCTAGACTCTGTAGTGTCTTTCTGATTTCAATAATCCTAAGGAGGTAGAATATATCAACAAGAAGGTACAGAAGGCTATGCTCTTAAAATATGGGGTTACTGCATTTGATTTTTTTTTTTTTTTATGCTGGAGAGTTTAATCAGGAACTCTGATGTTTCTTCATCTGAGTTTCTCCCACTTCCTTATCCTATTAGGGAAAAACCATCTCCAGTCTGGAGGACAAACACAAACTAGTAACAACAGATTTCTGTGCTTTTACTTCAGAAAATAAATAAATGAATACAATAATAAGTAAACAAACACATAAAGTAATATTTAAAATCTCCTTTACGATATATTTAGACTTGCGTTGCAGAACATAAACAAGAACCATTGGGTAGAATTTTGAAATTATTAACTTTCCTAGGTTCTAAAATTAGGCGTTTTGTGGGGTGGGATTTTGGAAATTAGCTTTTTAAAAATGATGTTTTCCATTCATGTTGCAAAGTAAACAGTGCCTGTTGAGGCTGCTGCCTGCAGGCAAACACATAGTTAGCTGAAATCTTCTTCCTGGATATAAATATCTCCTGCGATTTAGAACTTGGAGACTTCAAATTACTGTCTAGAGGAAGCAGCCACTGTCCCCAGCATGTACATATATTTGGACCTCCTAGAGCCATCTCATCTCACTAAATATTACAGACCTGGATGAAAGAAAAAGAAAGAGGGGAAAGGAAAAAACACAAAGGGAACAAAGAGGTAGATTCCTAGAGACCATAGCATAAGGCTTCCTGCTGCCTATCAATGCCGGGTGGAGTCTTTCTTTCACCCTTGAGAAACTCTGATTATGCCTCTTGCTTGTTATTCAAAGCCAGACAGCAGCACCCCTGTGTTTTAAGGAGCCCCTTCCATGCACACACCTTAAAGTTCTGTTTCATTTTTCCAATCAAATACATACTTTGTCCACAAATAGTAGGATTGTTTTGTCTTCTGCCCTTCTGCAGCATTCTCCTTTCTTGCTAACAATTCACATCTTACCCTTTCCTTAGTAGCTAGCTATGGCCAACCCTCTAAGTTGCCTACCTAAGATTACAGCTGCTAATGAATCGACCCCAGGAGGATCTTCCTAAAGCAGATCAAAACACTTGATTCCAGCTGCTGGGTTTGGTGGTACTTCCTCCATCCCCAGCAAGGCATCAGCCCTCCACACCCCTATCCCTGTCTCTGTGAGGTGGCTCTTGCACTAGCCTCTCTGGCTTGCCTCTGGCTACTGATGCAGAACATAAGGCCCTGACATAGGAAACTGCCTGTGGCCTTTCTACCTCCTTCCCACTACTGAGTCAATCCTAACACTTTTTTTTTTTTGCATTTGTTATATTTTCCAAATCCTATCCATTTAAAACTTTTCTAGACCTCATTAAATATTGCTTTTACAATAAAATAATACATTCACTATGTATACACATATATTGTATACATATAGGCCTAATATCACTCACATCAATGACTCTTTCCTAATATAAGCTGTTCAACTTTAATCCTTTTTTTTTCTATATTGCCTATATTGGACTCTATTACTTACTACATAATAAATACTTATTTATATTTTGGCTCGATTTATCTGTCTCCTTCTATCCTTCCTTGCCCCAAACTGGAAGAAATTCCACACACCAAGTCAGTCTTCCTGATCTTTTTGCATCCAGTAGCCCTTTGGACATGTCCAGCTCGACAAGGTAAGCTGAACCCTGCTGCCATCTCATCAGAAAGCTGTGCCCCTACTATAGTCACCCACTTGTCTTAGTATATGTCTTTAATATTTTCCTATTGATGTTTTTTTTTCTTTAGATTTTCATTATAAACTCCTTCAGAGTATTGGTTACTGTTCTCCTTTTGCATTTTCCCAAATAGTCTTACAAAGTATCAGACAGTAGATTTTCAATAAAGATTACTGAATGAGTGAGTGACTGCACCCTGTGTGGTGGGGGGCACGGCCACAGCAATAATGTTGGTAGCTGTTATGAAATAAAAAATTAAAATTAGCTTCTTGTTCTTTCCAGATGGAAAGAAGTTAGATTCTTGCAATTACCCTTTATTAATCAATTTGGGTTTTGATGTTAGAACATGAACTGGAATTGAGATTTCCCCAACATTTGTCTCTGATTCAATCTCGTTTTGGAGTTCCTTTTTTAATCCAATATTGCAGGGGCAGTTATTTAAACTATAGTGAACTTGGAACCATGTACAGATATATGAAGGATTAATGAATTCTTTGGAAAAATTTTCAGAGTTCCTGAATGAAATATTCTCTACTGAGGCTCAAGAGGAATTCAAGTTCAATCCATGAAAAATAGGCTTGATTTAAAGTGTACAAGAGATCTATTGTGCAACGTGTGCTATAATTAATGCCCATGTATTTTATTCTTTAAAAATGCTATGAAAGTAGATCTTTAAGTATGAAAAGTGTGTGAGGTTATACATACATTAATCAGCTTAATTCAGCCATTCTACTATTTCTATGAATTTCAAAACAACATACTGTACATGATACATTTTTGTGAGTTTTGTCAATTAAAATGTATAATTTAATAATTCAGGTCTATATAGGTAAAGTTCAGTTTGAAATCCTGTTTGTTTCAGTCAGTTTGGAATTCTAGGGGCTGTGTTCATTTTTTTCTGGCTGTGACAGATGATGTGTATTGGTGTTGTTTTGATAAAGTGAACAATTCTATAATGCAGTGCCATTATTGTTTGTTCATTTTTATTAAATGTACATCCTTGAAAGTTAATGTTTGTCTTGTTTTTAAAACAATGTCACTCCTTTCACCTTTATATTGCTTTGTCTTTTATGTAAAGGTCACTCAAATTTAGTGGAATCAAGGCATTTGCCCCTAGGTAGGGTTACTGTTCTTTCTCTAAAGGAGATTTCACAATAGTTAGATATACATAGTCTCATTTTGTTAATAGTAAATAATAGTAGAAAAGAGAAAGGAAGGAAGTTTTAGAAGGTAATTATTAAGACTGCCTTCCTTAATGAACTGTCATCTGCTCCAAAATAGGGATGTTATCATATCTGAGGTTAGCTTCTAGCACCTAGCACAGGGTCTTGCTCCATTGAAGAGTTCATATTGATGGCAGGTTTAATTCTTCTTCCTTTTTTTTTTTTTTTCTGGTACTGGACATTGAACTCAGGGGCATTCAACCACAAAGCCTCATTCCTAGCCCTATTTTGTATTTGATTTAGAAACAGGGTCTCACTAAGTTACTTAGCACCCCGCTTTTGCTGAGGCTGCCTTTGAACTCGCAATCCTACTGCCTCAGCCTCCCGAGCTGCTGGCATCACAGGCATGTGCCACCGCGCCCAACAATGACAGATTTAATTCTAGGTAAAATAATACAGATAATAAATACATAAAAAACTGTGGGTGGATGAAAGAAAAGTAGGAAGTATGATCCCTACTATCTTACCATCTGAAAACGTAGATTTAGAAATTCATTTAGAAATCCTGGAGCAATGCCAGGCAGGGTGCATTGAACTGCTGGTGGGAAACGTGAAGTCACCGAGATCTTTATGGCCAAAACAGAACATGCATGAAGACTTCAAGTACAGGTAGAATTTAAGTTAGCAGAGTGGGAGGGGAAAATCATTCTCAAAAGGAGAAAATGGGTGACACTTAGAGGTGTATGGAAGGTTGAAAAGAGGGCCGTCCTAACAGGGAATGACAGGTTCAGGCTGAGAAGTGGTAAAGGATGAGGTTCTCTGGAAGGTACATAATATGCGTTTTGGTGGCCATCCTGGAATGCCAGCCTGAGTGTGTAGGCTTGATATGACATGGGCAGTGATTCCTTTCTAGGATTCTCATCTTTAAATGTGCAATTAGAGGTAAAGTTCTCATTTATTTTCTCCTTTGGGAATAATCTGGGACATATTAGAGTCGCTTTCTACTATACACAGATGGTAGCACTTTTATAAGTGAGAAAGCAGCCAGGATTGACGTGTGAATGTATGGGGGGCGGTGAGGGGGATGGAGGAGAGACAGACAGAGAGAGAAAGAGAGAACTTATGAAGGACCCAGAGCAGGGGGCAAAGCAGACATTGGAAGAGAGAATTCACAAGTACTTGAGGGAAAACAGTTCCATGGCTTCTGATTTGAAGAACAAAGGAGAAAAATAGAGATGAAGATACTGGGAAGAATAGACATTTGGAGAACTTTCTGACTGTATGTACTCTGTGGAGATGAGGTTACCTCTTAGAAGGGCAAGTTTGAGTCTCAGCATTCTGCTGTTTCACGTTAGGCCTATCTTAAGCACAGCTCTTGGAGGCAGAGGGCAGCCTGGTGGAAGGAGAAGCTGTTAAAGGAGCATCACCCCTTCTCCTCGAGAGGAATCCATATCATATTCCCCCACTCTCCATTTTCTTAGAAAATAACAGCTTCAACTGGTTTTCCTAGGACCTTGCCAGCCCTATTAATTGTACAAATTGAACTGATTTATTAGATTAAACATATCATTCTGATTTCATCCTTTGTTTTAGATGTATTAGTCTCATGTCTGCAGTGTAATTATTGTGGGATTCAGGAAACACTGGTTGAATTTGAATCTGTTTCTATGTACTCCCACATTCTCAGTCAGAACATGCTTGTTATTCAAAGATAGCGATGGGAGAAGAGGTACCTGCTCTTCTGTATGAAAATGGTGGGAACAAAATGAGACAAGGACAGGTAAGCCCAAAGTTGAAATTCAGAGCTCCCCCAAATATTGTGGCACTAATGGTATTAAAGTGAATTGGAGCCAGATGCAGTGGCACACGCCTATAATCCCAGCAGCTCAGGAGGCCCAGGCAGTAGGATCGAGAATTCAAAGGCAGCCTCAGCAAAAACAAGGTGCTAAGCAACTCAGTGAAACCCTGTCTCTAAATAAAATACAAAATAGGGCTGGGGATGTGGTCCAGTGGTTGAGTGCCCCTGAGTTCAATTCTTGGTACCAAAAAAAAAAAAGTAATTGGACATAACTTTCCTATATTCATATATCAATACAGACCAGTGAAACTATGTCATGTACAACCCAAGAATGGGATCCTAATTAGAATAAGTTATACTCACTGTATGTATAATATGTCAAAATACACTCTCTTGCTGTGTAGGTCAAAATAAGTACAAATTTAAAAATTTTCAAAAAAGAACTCGGGAACGATTTGTGGAAGATTAGAATGTTCAGGTAGTCTTTGTGCAGTTGATGTCGGAATTGAAGTAAGCTCCTTAAAATTCTTTTAGGTAACCCTACTAGATGTGTCTGTTATTGATTTCCATCTATTATTTCACCAAAAATACTCTAAATTATATTACATTGTCAGAGAGACAGAATGGGAATGAGTGTATGTGTGAAGCTCATGGACACCAAATGAAGAAAAACATTGGTATAAAAGAAGTATGGTCAAGAGACAAATTAAACCCTTCTCATACTTATTTCTAAAAATATCTTCTGGTCACTATAATTTATTCATTCACTTGTAAGCTCTGCAGTATAACTTATTATTCACCATTTGGATTTGCACTGAAATTGCACTATCACTTATTTAAAGGAAGCTAAATTAGTGACATATCTCTATCATTGAGGATTCTTCTGTGGAGATTTTACTTGGGATTTTCTGTTGTAAGAAGGTGAAACTTTGGTATTTTAGGTTTTTTTTTATTGTTTGTTTGTTTGTTATTACACAGATTATGTGAAATGACTTTGGCACCAACTTGAATCTTCACGTTTTCCTAAATTTTTTTTCTTTCCCATACTTTTGTTGGATAAGCTGCTAGCTGCCCTACCTTCTGGCTGAGACATGAAAGGGAGGGATGAAGTCCACTTCCTTGAAGGAAAAGATGTGTCTCAAGGGCAAGTCTATGAGGACAAATTGGAACTGACAGTTTTTCTTCTGGACACTGGGAGATAAAGGCACAGTGGTCACTGGGAAGCAGCAACCCATTCTCAAAACCTTTCTAATGATCCTACTGCTCCTCTTTGTCATCGTATAAGTCAGATAGAGCAGGAGAGTTGTCTCTATAGATGACACTAAGGTGGCTTAGTGAATTTATGAGTCTTACCCAGATAACATTGAACACAGGTGGAGAAGCCAGAGCTCGGTGTTTCCAATGCAGTGTTTCACCCAACATTCTCGGCCACCTCACTAGTTTATCCTGTTCAAGGACCATCTGGTCTTCTCCATCTGCTTTACCAAGCAAGAACATGTGAGCTCAGAACTGTGAAGATGATTTTAATTATATCTTCTCATTATCCTCAACAGCATTGATGATCTCTTCAGTGCCAGAATAACAATAATAATAATAGTAAGTTGGATGGACTAAAATACTTAGCTTCTATTCTTTACAATGGTTGGAGTCAGCTTTCATAATCCAAAGAGAAATTGTGAATTGTACTCTGGAGTGCTCTGTTTTAACTCTATTACCTTTGAGATGTCATTTTCTTTCTTTGAGTGCTTATTCCTAGAACCAGAGAAATAAAGGCATGGACAGATGGGCATATGAAACTTTTTAACCTCAATAATTTATAAGGCTTGGGTTTGAGTTTTGTCTCAATTGAGGGACAGAATGGAGGACTTCCCCTGGCCATAATCCTGGATAACTAGGCAGGATTTGGCCTTGCATCATTAATATTCTTAGTAAATGTTGTCAGCAGCTCTGAAACTCATGAGACCTCTTTTCTCTCCAAGGTTGTAACCTTGACTGTGGCTTGTTCTTATATCCAAATGTTCTCGATTGCTCTGAAGCTGGAAAAGTGGCTTAAAAGTCTCAAAGTTTTGTTATTCCAAGAGAATATGTGCCTTTTCATTATGAAGCTGCTTCTTTTACATTTGTTTTAATACTACACTTATACTTAAAATAAGGATATACCAGGACTGATACTGCTATATTCAAGTAAAAATGTAATGTGATGTATAGTTTTTCCTTGAAAATAATTCAGCTTCCGTCTTGGATGCAACATGTGAAATGGAAAAAAAAAATCACATTCAGTAGTATTCACTAAAAGGTATTGAAAGAATACATAGGTATAAATGTTTAACAAAGTCATGTTTAGAGTAAATAATACACAACTAATTTAAGGTTTGGATAAACTTTAAACATGGGAAAGTAATTTAAGCAATTTAAATTAAAGCACAGAACCAACATGTCTAAGTATGAAGTTAGGGAATCATTCATGCAGTGATACCACAGATGTTACATGATTTCTGTTTAAAAATTAACAATAAAACATGCTAATGAACCAAGAGGGCAAAAGGATAAAGGTTGGTATTCTAGTCTAAGATACCACAAGAATATCAAGAGTAGCTAGAACAAGGGCTTCAGATTTGTTAGAAGAGGTTGAATAGAAGATGTTGTGAGTGTTTTTCCCAGAGGAAAATTAGGAGTTGTGATAAATGCCATGGAATATTTGAAATTCTGCCAAAAAGAATCAGGCCTAACTGCCGCCTTATAATTCCATGAATTCAACCTGGAGATTAAGAAGATCAAGAGAGACAGATTTTACTTTAGTATGAGAAGTGTTTTTTTTGTTGTTGTTTTTTTTCCCCATCAGATCTGTCAGAAGAAGAATGGAGTCCCTGGGGGAGGCTAGGTACTTTGTCAAAAGTCTGGACAGATCGAATCAGACAAGTGCTGTTGAACAGAAGTACAAAGTCAACAGAACTGCAATGTGTAGAGTTTTAAAATTTCTAGTAGCCATACTAAAGAAAGTGAAGAGAAATAGTGATATAAATTGCCTTATATGCTATACTATTTAATCCAACATAAATGGAATGTTAATTAGCAATAAATAGCTAATAGGATGTTTTTTTTTCCCTCATAAATCTTCAAAACCCTACGTGTATTTTAAACTTCTTTCTCACCTCATTCTTGGCCAACAACATTTCAAGTCCTTAAGAACTATCTGTAGCTTGATTCTACTGCATTGGATAGTATGCTTTTAGAGCAAAGGATCACAAAACCACCTTAAATTGCTAGGATTCAAGAAATTTCTCTAATTTGAATAGTACAGGGGCAGAGAAACTAACATTTTCTAAGTAAAGGCTCTTAGGGTCAGCTTACTGATTTGGGCTGATGGGGAAGTTACTAAGCCCTTGGAGCTGTGGAGGAAAGGGGAAGATGAGCAATCATAGATCATCTTTATCATACACACCACTCTTGTATGAATTATAAAACCAAGGGCTCTCTGGACCAAAAAAAAAGAACAGTCCAAAAAGGTGACCTTGACCTTGACTTTTATTCCACATGAAGGCAGGAGGTTGAGTAGGGAGCAAAGCTAGACTTCAGCCAGTCCTTGGGCCAAGAGCCTTCCCAAGACACTTCCTGGCAGTAGTGTACCTGCCAGAGTCAGCTTCTGCAGTAACAGCAGACTGCAATCTTCAGAAATGATTCTTAAACTTTATAGGTCAGAGAACTTGATGAGTGCCATAAACCCGTTGTCAAAAATCCAGAGAATGGCAACGGTTGGATTACTGTTCAAAGCATGAAGACTGGCATCAGTGCACCTGTGATTAACCAACCTGGCCACCGAGTTACTTGACCACATTTCTTGTGAAGGGTTTAATTTGACCCTCTTGTTTTAGAGGGCCAGAGGAGAGGAATAGAAAACAAAAGCTATATACATCTTTCTCCTGCCTAAAATAGCCTTCATGGATGTGAACTGAACATTACCTGTTTCTCTTGTTTATTTTGCCAAGTGGTTATTTTCTCTCTCCACCGTTTGAGGGTTTTTATTCTTCTGCTGTCAGTGGCTCTTCCCTGAAGTTCTCACCTTGTCACACTGGGGGAAGAGCACCTGGTGATAACTAAATTGAAGCACTGAATGTTTTGACACCAGCCAAGGAAGAAACAGGTCATTTGGTCTATTTTTAATGTCATCCCCATTGGCATTTCCTTCCCGATTTTTTTTTTCTTGTGGCACCACAAGACACTCCTCCCCTGCTGCCTGCCTCCCGTGGTGCTAAATGCTGATGATCATACAGGTCACATTTTATATCAAGAACAAATGACTCAGCATGCTGGGGCTGTGCTCACTCCCATAGGTCTGGCTTTCTTCTGCTCTTCTATGCACGTCAAAGCTTTAGAACAGTGAGCAGGCAGAAAACTTGTGAGGTTTTAGTCCCTTGTGTAATAATTCTGCAGTTATTTGAAAAAAAATACACACACATGGACTTTGTGGGTGTGTATATGTAATAAGTACATAAATACACACACATACACAGAGATTTTCTCTCTTCTAAGAAGAAAGTTTCCCCTCTTGGATTGACTGAGTGTTGCCTAGAAAAGTTAAGAGTTTGACAACAGGCAAACAGGTTTCTCTTTCTCCCTGAGTTTTAGCCATTATTTTCACCCATCAAACCTAATGAAGGTGAGCAGATGGAGAGTGATAGTGGACTGTATCATGCCCTGGCAGTTGCTACTGCAGCTCAGGTTGGATGCAGAACAGTTGAGAATGGTTTTAAAAACAGTCAGCAGTTCACAGGTGTTTGATAAATGAAAAAGAAATGAAAAAATAAACTATTCTAAGCAACCAAGAGCCTATCCAGTCCGCCAGGATGATAAGATGTTCCATTAGATGGTGGAAGCAAGATCCTCTTTCATCTGGAGTCATTTTCCTATCTGGGAAAAGAGTGGCTTTTGGGGATTCCATTTATCAGCATCTGAGAGATGCTGAGTCACTCTCGGAAGCCACTCCCTGGAGATTGAGGGGAAATAGAAACTGAAGGGCAGTTTCTGAGATGGCCTTCAAACATCTAGAGATGCCTTCCTGTGCTCGTAGATGTAATCCAAAGCGCTGGAGGGATTGGGAGTTTTCACTACCCTGGTACTTTCCTGCCATATTACTGGGAAGCTGGTAAAAGGGCAGATTCTGTTGATGACTTCCATGTCTGTCCCCCAGTGAGAGTGCGACTCTTCAGAATGATGGTAGTAACCGCAAGCCATCTTGATTCCCTCGTGGTTATCACCCTAGTACTTTGGGAGAATGTAGGTAAAATGTTTAGGATCTAACCACTGGGAATATTGGTCCATTGAACAGTGTTAAAGGAACACTGAAGAAAATAATTCCCTTCACCTGGATAGAGTTACAAAGCAGCCTATTAGATAGGGCTCAACAAATTATCACAAATTAGTACAACAAGGATCGTACTTGAAAAAGGGAATTTTTTACCCACTCCCCCACCAAAAGAAAAAACCTCCATGAGAAGATTATTAAGATCTTAAGACCAGAGGGTCATGCATTTTCTACCTTTGTATCTTAGCAATAGACTCCCATGTGCTTTTTATTGATGAGTGCTGAATTTGGGAACAGAACACAGTAAATATTTTTCTGCACTTACATACCCCTACTCATTTGGATGAGTTTCTGATGTCAGTGGCTACTTGTTTCAATTTTATATTGTGTTAAGTGCAGTCTGGAGCATAGAAGTTAAAAATCACCTGGTAACTGTCATTTAAATGTCAAATAAACATTGCTTGTTTAGCATGTTTGTTAAGTCCTATAAAGAATTTTAAAGAAAGCAAAGCAAATGATTTCTACTGGCATAGGCTTGCCTTAGATTTGAATGAAGCCTTATTCATGTTCATGAATAAGTGCATGAACATATACACAGAGGAAATCCCACTAGAGAATAGTAAATGCAAAATGAGTATAAAATAAGATGATCTCAACAAAGTATTCAAGAGCTCTATAGTTAAAACAGAAGCTAGGAATGGCATTGGTTGAGATGCATGGAGCTGTTTAGATCTGGAACTTGTAGAAAAGAACCCTGGATTGACAGAGAAGAGAAATCAGGGAAAGCAAACAAGTGGAAGCAGACTCTTTTTAGGGAGAGCAGCACAGCCTTGGTTGTCCAGAGATGATTGTGCAGAGCATCTGCCTCTCTCATACCTACATTCTTCTGACTGTTCTTGGTTGGGGAGATTTGTCAGAGGAATGCCCACTGCCCAGCCTAGTAGCAGGATAAAAAGATGCTAGTACTGGACAGAGCAGGGACATCATCCTGGGCTAGTCCCTCATTTTACCAAAAGAGAAACCAAAGCCCAAAGAAGGTAAATGACATGTTCATGCTTATAAAAATAAAACTAAAATCACTGGTAAAGTATAAAACTGGGATTGGAACATGTATATCTTGAACTATGTCTCAAGGTCTTTTTATCATGTCCTTCTAATTTTCAATTCACACATGGACTGTTGCTGGCCAATTCTCATGCTCTGTGAATCTATAAAGCAGATGGGGACTGCATGTAGCTTGGGGACCAAATGCCAAAGGAAAATTGTTTCTACCAAATTGCTCACAGTGAATCTAATTCTGAAGTCTGTTGGAACATGAGCAGCTAACCGAGTTGTACTCAGAACCTGTCCAGACCTTTCAGGTTAGGTAAGTGACAAGAGCACCAATTTGTTTGGAGATGCTAACCAGCAGCCCTTATATGATTTATTTAGTTAACCTAAAGTTGCTCATCAGTAAAATCATTAGATAAACTTAGAATCCCTATAAAATAATAAAATATTATTGCATTTATACTCAAAAATAATCTTGGGTTCTTATTGAAGACATATAATTGCAGATTCAGACTTATGTTCTCTGTGTTCTCCTGGCCAAGTTTACAAGCTGCTTCTCTACTGACTCTGATGCTAGCACACATCCATATAGTACTATGTATTATTAGGACTTTTTTCTTATTCTTGATATTGTAAGTAACAGTGTTACTGCCCTTCCTTGCTCATGGAATTATTGCAAATTCAAAAGGACACAAAAAGAATAAGTTCAAAGATAGCTGCTAGGCACATATTAATTTTAGCCAACTTATTCCACTTCTACATTCATCTGAACGCATGAATGCATTCAACACCTCTTTAGTGAGGACCCATTCATAACGATCTATTAGAAACTTCAGGAGCCTGAAAGATAAATTCTGCTCATAGGATTTAAATAGTAAAAAATGGAAAAATCCAGTTACATAAATAACTGAATGTATCATAAGGTGCTTTGTTTGGATTTTTGAAAGACCAATAAAGGAATATTTACTTTTGGCTGCCAGATGCACAGGGTTTCAAGTTTGCAGAACCCACTTATTATAGTTGGATTTTTAGATTGTGAAAGTAAAGGGAAGGGCATGTTAAGTTGAAGGAACAGCATTGGAGCATTGTGCAGGAAAGGAGTAAGTTCAAAGACAGCTGCAAGACACATATTTCATTTCAGCCAATTTATTTCACTTCCCCATGCATCTCTTTAGTGAGGACCTATTCATAAAGATTTTTTAGAAACTTATTCTTTTTTTGGAGGGGGTAAACCAGGATTGGATTCAGGGGCACTCAACCACTGAGCCAAATCCCCAGCCTTATTTTGTATTTTATTTAGAGACAGGGTCTCACTGAGTTGCTTAGTGCCTCGCCTTTGCTGAGTCTGGCTTTGAACTCATAATCCTCCTGTCTCAGCCTCTAAGCTGCTGGGATTACAGGCATGCACCACCGTGCCCAACAGAAATTTAATCTTTGTTAGAGAAATGAAGGTGGGATGTTGAAAGGATCTAGAAGGAGGGAGGACTATGAACTCCTTTTATTGGGATAATAGTTTGCAAAAAGTTTTGGTAAAGGGATGAATAGATGATGTAGATCTTTCTACTTACATCATCTCTGATACAACTAGTCAGCTCTGCCTTGTGCAAAAGTAGCCATAGACAATCCATAAATGAATGTTTGTATCTGTGTTGCAATAAAATCATATTTATAGAAACAATCAGGAGGCTAGATTTGGCCTTTAGGCTAAAATTTTCGAGTCCATGGACTTAGTGTAGAGAGTAATATCATAACAAGTAGTCTAAAAGAGAAGCCTAGTTAGAATATCTGAAGCCTTCAATGAGCTATCCTAATTTTAATATCTTATTTGCAACATTGACATTTCTTTTCTTTTTAGCATGTTTCTTGTTTGTTTGTTTGTTTGTTCTGTAGCATTAGAGATCAAACCCAGGGTCTTTAGCATGCTAGAGAAGTGCTATATCACTAAGTTACATTCCCAGTTCTGTTGCCTTTTTTAAATATAAGAATTGCTGCCCCAAGATTGTACAGGTAACATTTTCTTACCCAACTTTAATAGAGGCCAGTACATTACGCAATTTCAGAGGGGTAAGGGGACTTATGACATAGGTAAATAATTAATGTGTTCCCAGCAAACATATTCATGTCTAAGTGACCAGTACGCTGACTTTTCCAAGATTGAGGAGTTTTCTGGGGGCACAGGACTTACAGAGCTAAAGCAGAGACACTGCTGGGCAAGCCAGAGACATCCTTCATCCTGGTCATTCAACATTAACATCCCAAGTGGGAATCAAGTGTGCATGTCATTCCTAGGTAACCTACCCATGGAGAGTAGGGAACTGCAAAGCGGGATAAAGGAAAGTTACATGTTGTTAGAGTGAATGGAAGTTATTTCTGTTTTACGGAAGTATCTTCTACAAAGAAAGAGTAGGTGGGCTGTGGCAGTGTTTAATTTTTAGTTTTAAAATTGGATTGGTGAGATGTAAGCTATGAGTAAAATATCTCAGAATCCCCAACATGGTCTAGCTGAACCTTGAAAGACCCTGGGGATTATTTCACAAATTATCTCAGCAAAGACTTTTACATTTAGGTGGAATATTTGGATCCTTAAATTCTATAGAAATTTTATATTTGCAAACAAGATACGAACGATGTGACTAAACATATCCAATGAAGTCTTAGGCTCTATATAATTAAATATTTCTATGAGAAGATGACAACATGTGTTTAGACATGTCTTGGGAAATATTCCTCATCGATTTAAATCTGTTTGGAATTGGACATTCCCGTATTGCATTCTTCCTAGCTATATTTGTCATCGAGAAGAAATTGCCATTGGGGTGCTTAAATGTGATCAATGAAACAAAGATATTAGGTAAAAGATGTGGGACTCTGCAGGTACTATTTCCTTGTCCTTAAGCAAATGACTCTCAGTTATGGAAACTGACTTATTATATGATGCTCCTGATTGGTGTTTGGAGTGAATATATATGAAAATGAATTCAGGTTATGACATATGCTCTCAACCCCAAAATTTAGTGAATATTTTCTGATGCAATGCCTAGAGTCACCCTTTATACACTGGAGATAGAGGAAATGCTGGCTTTTTATTTCTTTTCTTTTCTTTTCCTTCTCCTTCTCCTCTCCTTCTTCTTACTGGGGATTTAACCCAGGGGGAGTCACATCCCCAGCCCTTTTTATTTTTCATTTACAGACAGGGTCTTGCTAAGTTGCTTAGGGCCTCACTTCCTTGATGAGGTCTCCTGAGCTGCTGGGATGACAGACATGTGCTACTGCACCTGGCAAAATGCTGGCTTTGATGCATTCCAGTAGCCAATCTTTTCTCTCCATTTCTAGCCAGTTCCTTCACACAAAAGCAAAGATTCCATCTCAACAGTCCCAGGCACTCCCCTGCCTAGCCACTTAGCTCTAAGGCATAGTACAGTTTTACTCATAGTACAGGTTTATTTCTCTGTACCCTTTTCTTTGCACCTGTTTCCTGAAGACCAGCAGAAGAAGTCCTCATAACTTGTTTTCCACTCAGTGAGCCCGGATTTTTTGCTTATTCCTGTTGCCTCAGACCTGCCACCCTCACTAGAGTAAATAATAGGATGCTAGAATAGGAAGGTAAACAACCATAGTGAAATTTAATGGCTAATTTCACCTTTGAGTAATAGCATCTCCTTTTTTATCAAGCAGTCTTGTTAACACAGAGTTGCATCTTTTATCAAGCTTGGCATTACCTGAAGTTTAAAATATAAACCATGGTTTCCTTGGCTGACATTTATTTTGTACTTTTTTTTTTGTTGTTCCAAAGCACTGCTCTTATCCTTTTACAAAGATTATCTCATTTAATCTTCACAAGAGTACATGTGATGTGTGATTATAATTCCCATTTTGTAGATGAAAAACTGAGATACGGGGAGCTTAAATAATCCATGTCATATCACAAAACAGCAGAGTCAGAATTCAAAGTCAGTCAGGCTAGGCACTCTACCATGTTGTCTCCTATTGTAATAGAGTTGCACTGAGATGTGATCTTCAAGTCCCTAGAGCCCCAGGGTAGTAGTTCTGAGCATCACTTCTCCTCATCCTACCATGTGCAGAGCACACGTGGGACACAAGAGATTAAAATATGAACACTGACACATGCTTCAGACTGAGGAAAAGAAATACATCACCAACTCTGACATGAGTTTTACAAAGCAAATGGTAATCCACGAGTCCATACTGGCATCAATCAGTGATGGAATAAGTATGTTAGGGAGAATAGACAAATATTCCACAGAAAACTATTAAATAGTTTTTGTAGAGACACCCCTCTCTCAATGAGGGGGAACATAACTGTACTATTGAAGTGTGGGCTGCATGCGATGGCTTAATTCAGAAGAGCACAGTATGAAAAGGCAAGAAAAATGGAAGTTTATAGTCAGGAAATCTAACAAACAGCATTTAAGCTAAGTCAACATCAACAGTGGTACGTCGAGGTGATATGATACAATGCACCCTTCAACATGAAGTGCTGAGAATGGACTCCTGTGATATTCCTCCCCCAAATGCAAAACCCTAACTCAAATCATGAAACATATATCAAATTCCAATTGAGAAATGTTGTACAAAATAACCTGACTAGTATGCTTCAAAATTGTCCAGCTGGGGAAGTCTGAGAAACTATCACAGGTATAGGGAGCCTAAGGAGACATGGGGTTTAAATGGAATGTGGAATCTTGGAAAAAAGGTGGGATATTAAATAAAATGTAAAAACATCTGAATAACATATTAACTTTTTATTAATAATATATCAATATTTGTTCATTTGTTGGCACAAAGGTAATATACTAATGTGACTAATGGGGAAACTAGGTGTGAAGTCTATAGGAACTCCCTGTAATAGCTTCACAATTTCTCTGTGCATCTAAAACTATTATAAAATCAGAATTTTATTTTATAAAGTGACTGATACAGATAACCCGTGACAAGTGGTATGTGCAGAGGGTAGAGACAAATACACTTACATCTTTGTGAATGAAATGTTCCTGCTTTACCAATTCAGAAGCAATTGTACTCTGTATTACAGCAGAAAACAAGGGCAAAAAATGTATTGAAATCATCCAACAAGGAGAGAATGTGGTCAGTGGCCGAGGCATTAGAGCCGTGTGCCAACCACAGAGGTCAGGGCAGGGCGGACACAACAAGCTCTTGGCAGGAGCCTTCTCCTAATTGAAATGTCAACTCTGTTGGGTACGATTTAAGTACAAAGGCTCAGAACAGAAGGAAAGGTGGCAAGGTGGCATCATACTTTTGAAATATTAATAGTGGCAATGATCTTCAACTTGACAATGAAGTGGATAGTCAGCATTTGGAAGAGGATCCAGAAAATGTAGAAGGAAAAAAAAAATAACTTCATTGAAGCTCTTCCACAGATTAACATAGTGACATGACTACACTTGAGGAAATGTTTAATCTCTGCGGCTCAAATTATGCTACCAAAACATAAGAATTAACAAGATCAAAAACTCTTCTTTTGATTAGACAATGATCTAGAGGCTCAAAAGGAGGAACGATATTTTCACGAAAGTTTCAATAGCAAGACTGCTAATTTTTATAGGCAGGTTTTGAATAATGAATGAGCTACTCAAATTCATAAAGTGATAAATTAGAAGAAAATGTAAAGGTCATGTCATCTCCCTTCCCATTGCCACCCCCACGCACTCTGCAGCATAAATTAATATTCCTAATAGAAGAGATATGGAAAGGGGCAAAGCTTTGTGCTTTGATAGCCTATCGGGAGCTCAGCTATCCCAATGGGTAGAGTTGTCTGTGCCAATGATTACATGGTAGATAGTTTATGTTTTTCTCTAATTGTACTGGGATATGTGTCTTGGAGCCCTGGGGAGTTTGTATTTGGTGCAGAGGATATTAATACATGTAAGAGGAACCAGGAAGGAAATTCTCTCTCCTGGACTTCTAGACATCAAGGCCCAGAGGTTCAGAGAAATAAACCATTGAAACAAAGAAGGTCAAGTGAGAAAGAGCTTTTCAGGTAGAGGACACCTACAGATCTAGAGGTTGCAAAAGTGGTAGATTGATTGGTAGGTACATGAAAATAGTTAGGTATAAGGTGCTGAAGGTGAAAGACAGGTAGACTCTCACCGCATTTGGAGAATGGAGATCCACAGGGACCAGGAGGACTAAGAAAAGTGGCCAAAATCTCATGCAAGGCACTGGCCAGAGAAGGATTTTGTTTACAAGAAAAGAAAACTTCTTCCAAGACCCCTGCTACATGCAAAACCATTCATGCGGTACAGGCATCCCAGTGCCTGAGTTGCGGATATACCTGAGAGGATGGCTAAGTAGGAGAGAAATTAAATTCACAGTTCATTTTTAAAAATTCGGAGAAAGGAAGAATATCTCACTAGATTCTGTGCAAATATGTAGATGTTATCCCATTGCCTAAAACCTTTTCCACATTAGTAATACAAATACAAAAAAAAAATTATCTTCATTGATCTTAGTGATTAAGAATATTTTATTTCAAATATTCAGAGATTGATCTTAATTCTTCAATCTACATGGACAGATGCAGGGTACATATCAAGACATAAGGAGCATACTAGAAGGGGAAAAGAACTAAGCAAAAAGTGGATCTCTCACACATTCCATTAGTGATAATTCATGTACAAGAAAGTAAATACACCAAAATTTTATAAATGTGATTTTTATTTGCAGTTAAGTGTTTAAGAAGAGGAAGGTTACATGCAGTTCCATAAACTTTAGATGAAAGCACAATTCAGCTTAAAAGTTCAAGAGGAAATATCCTTTTGAATTTGACATTAAGAAAATTCTGGCACATGCCATTCATTTCAAAGGGGAAGAAACAATCAAAGTATATGGTTAAATGATGCAAATTTGAGTTAAGATTTTTAAAAGTTCTCAGGTTGTTGCTGGTCAGAAGAAAAAAAAAAGGATGGGAGTCACCTGATTCTAGCAGCTGGAGATAGAATACTCATGTCAGAGAGATAGCAGAACACCCAGCTCCTGTCCTATCTCTGTTTCTAAACCCAGGACCAAAAGATTTGAGGACTCTTAGAATGGATATCTGTAAAGATGGGCAGAGCAGGAGCTGAAGTGATGGCAGGGGTTGGGTATTTAGAGGTATAAATTGTGAAGCTGCCCTGAATGAGTTCAAGTGAGTTTGACCAGGGGACACAAAGAAAATGGATCATGAGGTCAATGACTCACAGGGCAACATGAATGAGTAGTCTACAAATGTTCATCCTTCACCTCTAAGTGGCAGGCGCTGTGCTAATGTCTCAGAATACAAAGGTGAATCAGTGAGGAGGAACCTGCTGTGGGGGCATAGCATGCTCCTTTGGGAAGGAAGCCCAAAGTGGAAAGTATGGATGGTGTGTGGAGGGTAGTTATAGAAGCTCAGAGGATTCTAGAGGCGGCAAGCAGGGACTAACAGGAAGGGGGCAACTTGCACTTGTTAAGAATGCAGAAGTTTTCCAAATGGACCAATAGAAGAAGTCATTTCAGAGGAAACAATGTGTGTAAAGACATACAACAGGACATGCAAAGACCTGCAACAAAGATTTATGCTATGCGGTACCACATGGCGAGGCTTCATGTGCTACTGTCTGATAGCAATGAAGAGCTTGGGGTTTGGAGGAAATAATTGAGATTCCAGTCTCTATGGACACTGTGTATCATCTCTTCTATCTAGGATAATTTTTTAACTTCTACATTTCAGTTCTCATATCTGTAAAATAGGACTAATGATAGACTAAGTCAAAGGATTATTGCAGTAAGTAATATAAATGTTCAATAAATGTTAGCTGCTACTCTTAGGATGATTAATGAGATATTGCTGGATCACAAAACAGGAATGGCATTAAGTTAAAGGAAATATGGCAGATAATAATGTATAAAGGAAGATGACTAGTGCATTACTAACTGAAGAAATACCCAGAGGGTTTGAATTGTGATATTTTCCCTTTTAGAGGACATTTTTTAGTGACATGCCACAGGTTCCAATCTCTCCCATTTAACATTTTTTTATCAATCTGGATGAATACTTATGAAAGTCCAGGGTGACATTATGGAAGGGCTGAGTGCCGTGACTTGCAGTGTCATTTTCAAGCTTCCAACTGATGTTGGTTGAATAACTGAAGGGATTGTTTAAATCTGACAAGATTGTATTTAAATTAGAGCATGAGAAGTCCTGACTTAGAGTTTACACAAAATCAGTGATAGACCAGGTGAAGATGTCTTAGTAGGAACATATGTGAAAAATTAATAATTAGGGATTGTAATAATTCTTCCATTCATGCAGGTCAACAGGAACACAGGGCTAATGTGACTTAGATTTTATAAAGTCAAAACATACCTACAATGCTAAAGGCAGTAGTCTCTTTCCTCTCTGTTTTGGCTGGAATATATCTCTAGTGTCAACTTCTAAGAGACATTTATAGCAAACTAAGCCAAATTCACAGATCACTGTGGGGCTGGTAAAAGGAACTTAGTCCTCTCATTTGAGAGGTACAATAAGATGTGAAAAATAAGAGTTTTGGAATCATTTTACCCTTTAACATACGAAAAGTGGTCATGAAGTAAAGGAATTAAATATACTTGAGTAGAATCTAAGGGTCAATGTAAAATGAACAAAGATAAAAGGTAGAACTTAGGCTTGAATCCAGTAAACTCTAATTCAGATGGCTTCATGGGATCAAGGTGCAGGGGAGTGACTGAGTGAGCAATTCAGTCTCTCAAGGGTAACCTGATTGCACCAGGTGGAGACTCCCTAGCAGAAACTTCTGTCAGGAGAGGCTGGAATGCATGGATCTTAAGGTTTCTTCTAAATCTAAAAAAAAAAAAATCTATGAGTCTATGATAATTAGTATGTTTTGACAAAGAAAAACTGGCCAACCCTAAGAGCAAATCAGTCATTTTGGATGTGGACTGAAAGCTGGTCCAAGAAAATCAGGAATAACATAAACCTGAAGGAAGCCCAACAGTGTTCTAAATGATCCTTCATAGTCAAATCCTTTCCAGGATCTTATACCATGGGAAATTTCAAGCAAAGTTTGAATACTAATTCAGTTTGGTATTTATTAATGATCTTAAGAATTAATAGCATGTACACTAGAATCAGGGTATGATTCTTAATTTAGAGTATACAGAAACATAAGATGAAAGCAATTAGCATATTTTTCTTTTGTGATGCCAGGAGAGCTCTATAGGATAAAAAAGGAATGAAAGAGATAATCTGTTTACTTCTCATTTGTACCATTCATCTTTCTATAGCAACAAAACAGGATATAGTGAAGACAAGGGACATGATTGTTTTGATATCAGCTATTAATAATGCACACAGGAAGCAGGACTCAAGTTTTTTTTTAATAGGGATTTTATTTTGATAATTTTGCCTTATTTAAGGAGACCTTGATTTTTTTTTTAGAGATCTAATATCATTTAGTTATATCAACTAAAGGGCAGCATCTGGTTGACATTCATTTAAGCTTAATGGGAAAGAGCAAGTCATTGTTTAAAAGTGTCTTACGGACTATGTTATTTCTGGCATTTTTAGAAACTATTTATTCCTTTTGAAATTGATATGATGTAATTATTTATTAATAATTCTTCTTGATATATCTAGAGTCATTCCATTACCCACAGTCATTATGTGCTACTTTATGAATATTTGCTATGATATTGTGATATGTTTAGCTCATTGAGTTATTGCATCTATTTCTGTAATGAAGGATACCCAATTTATCTTAAATTAAATTTTATTGAAATTTTCCCCAGGAACTTTATAAGCTGCTTCTAATTACAAAGGGAAGAATGTGGGAATGGCCTCCAGACACCAACTCTAACACATCTTCTACATTGGCTGGGGAAATTTCTGCTTGTCACTGGGGTGGTAGCTCATAGAAGATTGGTTTGTAAATTGTGGGTACCAAGTTGCAACACAAAGCAACTTCCCAGCTTCCCAATTGTTGTCATAACTGTATTATCTGTTTAATGGTAGTTTTAACTAGATCATCTCCATTATGAATGGATTCAATAACTTTTGTTGAGAAGGCCTAGAAACGCAAAAATCACATATAATATAATTTCCTTTGAATAATAGCATTCTGGATTTCAAACAACCACAGCCTATCTGTTGAACTAGGAATATGGATACTGCATCATAGGATAAAATAGGTCACATGGCAAGGATTTCATTATGTTAGGATCTAATTATGCTTTAAAACCTTTGATGTTTTGGTTAAATTAAATTTATCTAATAATACACAAAGGTTGAATTAATTTAATAATATGTACTTCCTAAATACTTTTAAAATATTATCTCCATTTCTTAAAGAAAGAACAGATATGAACTTTCTTCCAGCAATCCCAAATATGAAGACAGTTTATAAAACAGATATGTCAGCACATGATTATTCATTTTAGTTTAGTTATAAAAAGGTAGAGCCCAGGGCTTCTTTAAATGCTGGTTCCCCCTACTATGTACATAAAACAGTACATAGATTGTTCAATCCTCAAGAACAAATCTATTGTGTATAGTAACATATACATTTATTATCTTATTGTGAACTTCGGTGAAATGAGTTATTCAGTAGGTGATTGACACAAGTCTGGCTGGGAGCCAGGACTAAGAAAAACAGGAATTTCTGCTTGAGGCAGTTATATAATACTGCTTTCGGTTTTCATAAAAATATCTATGATAAGTTATTTTATAAAAAGTAATAATACTTATGTACTATTTTATATGTACTTTAGAAATTGTAAACTCAATTTACCTAATTACATAGAAACTTCAGGTAATATTTTAGAGGTAGAAAGAATATATTCATTAATAAAACAAATATTTACAGAAGGGTATATGATAAGTATGACAATAGTAAAACACAATTAGAATTTAAAATCTATAGAAAAGTGTAATTGTTTTATAGTAGTTAACTCCACGAAATGATATTAGAGTTCTCAGTTCCACATGGTATATTGTTTGCTGGGTCCTTAACGATAATGATTATGTATTAGAAAGAAGAAGAACACAAATAATAACAAACTATTTTAATGTTTTTTATTCTAATTTGTTATGTGTGATAGCAGAATGCATTACAATTCATTTTACACATATAGAGTACAATTTTTCGTATCTCTGGTTGTACACAAAGTAGAGTCACACCATTTGTGTCTTCATATATATACTTAAGGCAATGATGTCCATCTCATTCCACAGTCTTTCCTACCCTCAGGCGCCCCACTTCCCTCCCTCCTCTTTGCTCTATTTAGAGTTCATCTAATCTTCCCATGCTCCCCTACCCCAACCCCATTATGAATCAGCATTCTTATATCAGAGAAAACATAGAGTATTTGTTTTTTTGGGAATTGGCTAACTTCACTTAGCATGATATTCTCCAACTCCATCCATTTACCTACAAATGCCAGGATTTTATTGTCTTTTATTGCTGAGTAATATTACATTGTGTATATATACTACATTTTCTTTATTCATTCCTCAACTGAAGGGTATCTAGGTTGGTTTCACAGTTTACCTGTTGTAAATTGTGATGCTATTAACATTGATGTGGCTGTGTCCCTGTAGTATGCTGTTTTTAAGTCCTTTGGGTATAGACTGAGGAGAGGGATAACTGGGTCAAATGGTGATACCATTCCTAGTTTTCCAAGGAATCTCCATACTGCTTTCCATATTGCCTGCACAGTTTTCAGTCCCACCAGTAATATGTGAGTGTGCCTTTTCCCCCATATCCTCACCAACATTTATTGTTGTTTGTATTCTTACTAGCTGCCATTCTGACTGGAGTGAGATGAAAATCTTAGAGTAGTTTTGATTTGTAATTCTCTAATTGTTAGAGATGTTAAACATTTTTTCATATAATTGTTGATTGAGAAGTATCTGTTCCGTTCCTTGGCCCATTTATTGATTGGGTTAATTGGGTTTTTTTTTTTTTGATGTTAAGATTTTTGAGTTCTTTATATATCCTAGAGATTAGTGCTCTATCTGATGTGCTTGTGGTAAAAATTTGCTCCCAAAATGTAGATTCTCTATTCACCTAACTGATTGTTTCTTTTTCTGAGAAGAAGCTTTTCAGTTTAAATCCATCCCATTTATTGATTCTTGATTTTAATTCTTGTGCTATAGGAGTCTTATTAAGGAAGTCAGGGCCTGATCCAACATGATGGAGATTGGGGCCTACTTTTTCTTATATTAGGCACAGTGTCTCTGGTTTAATTCATAGGTCCTTGATTCACTTTGAGTTGAGTTTTGTGCATAGTGAGAGATAGAGGTTTAATTTCATTTTGTTGTATATGGATTTCCAGTTTTCCCAGCACCATTTGTTGAATAGGCTATCTTTTCTCCAATTTATATTTTTGGCACCTATGTCTAATATAAGATAACTTTAGTTATGTGGGTTAGTCTCTGTGTCCTCTCTTCTACCATTGGTCTACTAGTCTATTTTGGTGCCCATACTATGCTGGTTTTGTTACTATTGCTCTATAATATAGTTTAAGTCCTGGTATACTGATGCCACCTACTTCATTCTTCTTCCTAAGTATTGCTTTAGCTATTCTGGGTCTGTTTTTTTTTTTTCCTGATGAATTTCATGACTGCTTTTTCTATTTCTATGAGGAATGTCATTGGGATTTTGATTGGAATTGCATTAAATCTGTATAGTGCTTTTGGTAGTATGGTCATTTTGACAGTATTAATTTTGCCTATCCAAGAATAAGGTAGATCTTTCCATCTTCTAAAGTCTTCTTTAATTTCTTTCTTTAGTGTTCTGTTGTTTTCATTGTAGAGGTCTTTCACCTCTTTTGTTAAGTTGACTCCCACATGTTTTTCTTTTCTTGTTTGTTTGTTTTGTTTTGTTTTTTGTTTGAGGCTATTAAAAATGGGGTAGTGTTCCTTATTTCCCTTTCGGAGGATTTGTCACTGATAAACAGAAATGCCTTTGATTTATGGGTGCTGATTTTATATCTTACTACTTTTCTGAATTTATGTATTAGTTCTTGAAGTTTTCTGGTCGAATTTATGTTTTTCTTTAGAACTTTATATGATAAGCCTTTATTTCATGTTAATACAAACTTTTCAATAATTAGCATTTTAATAATCATACTATTCCTTCATGTAGTCCTAATCATTGGTTTAACTACTATTGGAAATGTAATATTATTGGAAAAAAACAAACATTATTAATGAAGAAAGTAATTTTGTCAGTATAAATAACATTGTCAATAATATTATTGTTATGATAAACTACTGCTAATAATAATAAATTCATTGGGTAAAAAGATTTTTACGAGAATATATAAGACCATATTGAACACAGTTCCCAGAAGCTATGAGTCAAATGGTCAAAGAAGATTTGTTTCTATGAAAAAATAACAGTTTATTATAAATAATGCTATATTTAGCATAGCTTCCCGAAGCATACAGAATTCATGTACACATTACCTGTTTAATTTTTCCATGAAATTACATATATATGTATTATTTACATGTATTTTATGTACACATATATGGAAATTATCATTTCCATAATTGAAAATGAGATGAGCATTTTCTTCTCCAGATTTTATATTTAAGGAACAGTATTGTCTGTATTTTTCCTCATTGCATACTATGATTTGTTAAGAAATGCCTAGCAACATGGTGAGACCAGTAGGCTAATTATGTTCCCATAAATTATCTGGTGAACAGACAGTGTGTAGCACAGGACAGTGGAGCTAGATGGAACCTGGGTTAGCTGGAATACTCCTCTGACAGACCAGGCAGGGCAGCTGAAGATGGGACAGATGATGTGGTTTTCTTAAGGTCATGTAATAAATAAATGCACAACTAGGAGCAAAGGTCTTGACTTCTGAATGCTAGCTTGTCCACTATCTCAGGCAAGACACTGCCTTTGTTTTCCTTCAAGTTAAATGCTAATATGCTTCATCATTGAGAAGTTGTTTGAAATACATCATTCTATCTCCATACACTTATTGGAGATAAAAGGATTCCTGTAAAAAGATATTCCCTTTCTCCTTTTTCTTGGCAAAAAGTGTTGAGACAGTTATAAAGCTTAGCATGAAATGCTGACAAAATACACAAAAGAATCAAAATCAAAATAAGTAGTGAAGAAAGAAAACCAAGATACTGCAAAGATACTGCAACATGGAATAATGTAAATCACGCAGAGCAAACCATAGTAGAAGTACCTGCTCCTGTCTTTAGCTGTAACTCGGTACTTATTTAGGTCACGAATAACTTATTTTTAGAAAAAAAGGGAGCCCCAAGTCTGATGTATGTCCTCATCCAAGTAAATTTTAGAAGGCTTCTAAAGCTTTTCACATAAATCTTAAATATGTTTCCATATTGTGGATGAGAGAGAGAAAGGAGAAGAGGCAGAGAGAGAGAGAGAGATGCACATACATATACACACATAGAAAAGGCTTATATGAAACTAATCAGCTGGAATAGGAGTAGTTAGCTTTTACCTTTTTTATTTATTACTTCCTAGGAGCTAATATTTCATAGAACAGTAAACTATAGCCAAAATCTTTGGAGTTTATATAGGAATGACTTAAGTATTTTCTACACTTTATATTAGTAGTTATTTATTGAGTGTATTCTCCACTCCCACTTTGCTTATTTTATTAGGATGCTATTTTAAATAATAAAGAAAAATTCCAACTTGGTAGAGTTTTATTGGTTTAAACCCAGTATCAGTAAACTTTTTCTATAACTGATCAAAGCCTAAATAGTATGTATTCTCTGTTGAAATTACTTAGTTCTAACCCCATCACAGGGAGGTAGGCGTTGAAATATGTAAACATATGGGTGTGGTTGGATAACAAATTCCGTGATCAAAATTTTATTTATGATCATTGAAATTGAATTTCGTATAGTTTTGTGTGTCACAAAATATTGCTCTTTTGATTTTTTTCAATAATTAAAATATATATAGTGCACCCTTCTTAGCTCCCTGCCATACAAAATGAGGCACATTTACCCAGAGCCCTAGTTTCCTAACTTTGAGCTAAATCAAATAGTCTTATCGCAAGGATGTTAAGATCTACTACCAGGGTGCCTTGAATAAACAAATGAGCATGTCTGTTAACCAGTGAGCCTCTCCCAAATTGTCACACTGCATTCTCCTCTTGTGGAGCATAAAACAAAATGAAAGAAAGACAAAGATGTGTGCCTCATAAATACTCTTGACCTTGATCCTTCTTGAGTTGTTATTGTTCCACCCATGAACCTATACACCTTTGCTCAATGCTGTCATCTTTTAAAGATAAATTATCATTGTGCATAAACTCCTTTAAAATTTATCATTTTTCTGCCTTAGAGATGTTTGCTCATGCATCTTTTGTTTAGATATGAAAATGCCGTGCAGTGTGAAAGAGAAATCAGGGTTGGTGATATGAAATATTTGCTTATTTTCTTAAATATACTAACATAAACTTTTTAAATTCAGATTACTCAAAAAAAAGAATGATTTCAAGCTTGTATTTAATAGATTTCTGTATTTCTTTCTCTTTGTAATTTTATCTATGTATGATGATAAACATCTGGATCTTTGGAAACACATGGGGGGGATGAACACTTCACTTTTATATCCAGATGTTTGGTGTTATTCAAATCTCTGATGTGAAGGAAAAGAATATGCTGAACCAACTTTATTCAAGGTTTTATTAATTTCTTAATTGTGTATAAAATGATAATTTAGAAATTTACAGGTATTATCCAGGATAATTGAGTTAAATGTATTTTGAATTGAGTTAAATGTATTTTGTGGTTATGAATGTCTAAATATGATTTAGAGTAAAATATCTATTTGTATTTTAGAAACATTGAAATTCTAATTACATAATTAGAATCCAATGACTATATGCATATATATATACACAAACACTTGATTTTGGTATTAATCTGTAGTCTCTTATTCATACTTTAGTATGTGTGCTTATCCATATTTGTGTGTGTATATGTGTATAGTTACACATATATATGTATTACATGTTATAAGTGTGTCTAACAAAGCCAATGTGGAAATACTAAATAGATGGAGTTTTATTTTTTGAGCCAGTAGCCATTGTGAACATTGCAATGTACTTGCTTACCCTAGCAATCAACCTAGGGCTTTCTGTTCAAATAAAGAACTTCAGTGTTAGATCTATGATGAAGTTTTATGGTGATATTTACTTGATAGTGGGTTGTACACTAAATAAGAAGCTATGTAACCAGCACTTCATAAATTGAAAAGTGTTCTCCCAACAATAGCAGTTATCTGTTCAAGTTCTCTGAAACCACTCAGTTCATTTTTCTTCATCTTATTTCAGAGGCTATTTCTCAATTGGGGTATAACTGTTTTCATCATTAGATTTCCTTTCACTAGACTTTGAATATGTGGGTTTTTTTTTACCATTTTGCAATTATTAATTGGGAATAATTTATTGAGATCACTATGCTTACCCCTACATTAAAGTGCTGTTCAAAAGACAGATATCAAAATAGCACTTCTCAAAAGACAAAAGGCTGGTTAGGGAAATAAAACCAATGCAAAATTAAGTACAAAATTGAAGGTATTGATTTTGGAGGAAGGAGACTGAATGAGTGTGGCAAAACTCAGACTTATGGGTGAGTTAGAATTTTTACTTTGCCCCAAAAGGAGGAGAGGTGTTTTGGAAAGTGTCATCAAAATCTAAATGTTTGGAAGTTAATACTCTGACACATTCTCCTGAAATGATCTCTCATTAGAGCAAGAGTGTGAATTTTATGTAGAGATAAATGTGGCACTGCTATTAAAGCCTAAATCAGCTTTGCTGACAATTAAAATTAGGAGCAACCCTTTGCGGACTACAGATTCCTTACTTTATATGGGTAGGGATTAGGTTATTTCTATCAACTATTGTCTATCTAGCCTCATCACTATTCATTCAAATGAATAGGAAATACCAAATAAAAATGACCTTGCCAAGTTTTGGAGGCAGGTAGAGTGGTCAGAGAATTATAATGTAACCAATGAATTGAGTTTCCTTTTCACCTTCCTGTGAACCAAATGATAGAAGGTATTCAATTTTACATCTCCAAACATGCTGCCACTTGCTATGATTTACAAATTGGCATGCTTAGGAGAAAGTAGAGAGATGCATTTAATCAAGTATAAGCCCAAACAGTACAAGATTTAGCTCTATCTAACCTATTAAACAAAAAGGGAAGGGGTGTTTAGATCATTAAAAAAAAAAAAAAAAAAAAAAACAGGATAATGCAGTTGTCAAGCAACATTTGCCTTAGGAATCTGTTTGTCATTAAACATTAGGACATCATCCTAATGTCCATGACCAGCTCAAACATTGGTTCAAAAAAAAAGAAAAAAAGAAACCTCATTTTGTCACTTACGTACAAGTGGCAGTTCTTGTCACATCCTCAGTGACTGTAAAGCAGATACCTGCATGAGGGGATGGAAGGGACAGCAGAGCAGCAATGAAGTCAGGTATCCATGATCTTGAACCAGGTCTCTCTGGAGTAATCAGAACTGTATCTAAATGCAGGGTTTCTAATGTCGACTTCTAATTTGCAGTAAATATTAGTTTCACTTTAATTATAGCTGTCACTCTTGTCAATGAACCCAACTGCTCCTCCTCACAGGAATGTAGGGATCAGAAGAAATCAACCCGTCTTCAAGTGTTCATGTTGTCAGAATCCATAAGTATAGAAACACGTACCCTGTCTTTAAAAATTAATTGGCACCAGTGACAGTTTGCCAAGTTTCTGCTCAAGCATTTCATTCAAATCTGAAGGAGGGGTGTGTCTAAATATTAGTGTAATCCCCACGGTGTCATACATCACCGTGTTGAAACATTCCTTTTGAAAGAGGCACACATTAGTCAGGATGGGAAAGTGACCTTTTAGCATAAAGTTTTGGAATCTTCCAGGAAAAACGGGTTTCATGTCAGTTATTCCTTGATGACTATGCTTTGAATGAGTTTCTCTGCATTAGGATAGAATTAAAAGGGCCATTTGTCATTAAAGAGGATGTAGTGAGTGACTTCTCTGTGCTGCTTTAAAAATATTGAGTTACATTTTTCTCTATACCTGTATTCAATCCTTTCTTTAAAATAGTCTCCTTGAGTAGTTGTATCAGCACTTTTCTGTTTCCCAGTGTTCCTGTTAGTATGTTCCATTAAGCACATCTATTTGGGATCAGCTATCTGTTTGGCCAAAGCCTGAAGTTCTGCTCAGAAAGGTTCTACACCATAGTTCCAGAGGGTAAGCACCTGTGTCCTACCCAATTGACAAAAATTTGGGAACCTATATAGGAGGCAACAATGCAAATATTCCTAATGGCAAAAAGGAGCACAAAACAATAGTGTTAGCCTTCATTTCATGCCAATATTCATCCATTTCAGATTACAGCATTCTTCTCTTTTTCTCACGACCTTCTTGAAATTAAAGCCATCTATTAAGAGGGTAGATTCTCTAACATTTAAAAGTTTTCTCCTTTTTGGTTTCCCCAAAGAATTTAGAGTTCTAAATATCCTAGAGCAAACAATCACACAACACCACACACACACACACACACACACACACATTGTAGAAGAGTTTTATGATAGATTGGAAGCTTCATTTATATACATTTCCATGAAACCATGTGCTTTATAGTCATTTTTCTAAGTACCTTCCAAAGAAATAAAGTGGTTTTGAAATACATTAGTGGCCTGAGAATCCCTAGCTCTTTTTTCAAATTCATTAAATGTGTGATCTTCTTGTGTAGATTCAAAATACCTACATATGGATGAATACTCTTTAATTTTTTTGTGTATTTAATGGTAGCAATGTAAGAAACAATCTATACCTGACCTCACTACTTCAAATTCCGACTTTTAAAACATATTTTGCCAAATTATATGAGAATTTTAAAGTTTATTTCTTCAAATAGAAATGTTAAGAATGAGTGCCGTCATTAACAGGAGGAAAAGAGTCTCTTAAGTTGAGAGGACTTGCTTTTCATTGATTCCTGGGCCTGAAAGTGGATTATTTTTATTATATTTTGAGGATGAAGGATATCTTTCAGCATTTGGTGATAGCTAAAGACACACATTTAAGAAAACTGTACATGTGTACAAATACATGAAATGTCAGCAATCACAAGGAATCTGTTAAGTCTATCTGGGATCCTGGAATCCAATACTAGGAACAGGTCTAGACTAAGATTCTCTGTAGAAGACACAGACTGCTCAAGACACCCAATACCAAGATGCAGAACTAGAGCATATGACCAGAAAGCCATGTAGATGTCAGTAGGCACTGAGGAATTGTCCCTCTCACTCTCACTACTTGCCCAAAGGAAACATATTACAAGGAAACAAAATGCAAAATTCATAAGACACTAAGCAGGAGATCTTGCCTAGAAAGAAGTGGAACTTAGCTGAACACGTTATCCAATTAGATATAGGGGTAACAGCAGAAGTCTCCCCTTCTAACAAGTTATCCAATTAGATATAGGGGTAACAGCAGAAGTCTCCCCTTCTAATTAGATATAGGGGTAACAGCAGAAGTCTCCCATCTGGATTCTGTGTACTTTTAAACATCTCTTTGTGTTATATCTGTATTTTCTCAGAACATACAAAACCTCCTTGTGAATGTCCCTGTTGCATTTCAAGATGGTCAGAAATGATATTGTAATTGTGGCATCTTAATTTGTCAAGCCTAAAATGGGAAAAAAAACAGACTTCACAAAATCAAAGAAGGTCAAAAAAACATCCCTAAAGCACTGAGGGGTAGGGGGGACAATGACAGAATTTACAGCTATGAGCAACTTATGTAGGAAGCAGTAAAATTATTTACTTGAGATTTCCATCTATAAGCTAAAGAAATTTGGATTCAATCTAACTTGGATTTTTTTTTTCAATTATACCTTGTGCCATACCTTTATCCCTAAAGTTCTAAACTGCTAGAATACCTAAACCTATGCATTAGCACCACAGAAATGGCATGATTTTTCATGTTCTTGAATCTAAGAACTGCCTTTTATAGCAAAGTGAGCTTAAAAAAATGATTAACTTTTATAAAGTTCCTAGGAGAATGATACCTAAATGCTGGTCATTATTAAAATTAGATTGAGCCCTACAGAATGTTGACATTCAACTGGATTTTAACTCAAAATTGTAATCACATCAAGTTCAACTTAGTATTACTTGAAAGACCAGAGAGAATTCCAATCATCCTTCCAGGCATTAGAAATACAAACCTGCAGATACTCTAAAAACAAATTTCATATAGTGAAATATTTGTTAAATGAATAAATATTATTGTGTCTACCAGTAAAACTATTCTACCAAGTAACCTCTCTTACCCATTATTATAAGTACTGTGGAAATGACCAAATTGGCAGGGCAGAGTGCTATAGTAGAGGAAGGACCCAGGAGCAAGATTGCCAGGATTCCACTCCTGGCTACACCACTTAACTGGGAGTCTGAACTCAGGCTCAGATGCTACTGTGTTTCTCTGAGCCTCAAATTGCTTATGTTAAAAGGTGAGGAGCCCCTTTCTTGGCCTGGAACCATAGAACAGTTCTTTGTCTTGAATGTGTTCATGCTATACAACCCGTAAGCATGATAAAATCACAGAACTTCATAGGCACATGGCGCACGCATGCTACATCCACACACAAACAGCACGTGAGAAAATTGGTCTATTGTCATTTCTTGTTTTTGATAAAGTCTTTTTTTTATAATGATAATTCTGTATAGTATGGGAAGGTGGGCATTGGGAAGAGAAAGACTTCACTACTAATATTGCAAGTTCTTGTGAGTTTATAATTCAAAACAAAAAGTTTTAAAAATGCATGTATCATACATCATATGAGCCACTCAGTTCTACTTGTGGTTATATTGTCTAGAGAAATGAAAAAAAATATGCTCACACAAAACTATAGCCTTTCTCATCATAAGGACACCAAAACACCAGGATATCCTTTAGCGACTGAGTCAATAACCAGGAACATCCATACCATGTAATACTCCCCAACAATAAAAAGGAGCAAACTATTGACATAAGTGGTAATTAACAAAAACCAAAAGAATACAGATAACAAAAATGGTGACTCCTCTGAAGCTATGGAGCTGCAGTTTTAGAATAATATTATTTGAAAAGTCTAAGTTGAAACTTTGCAAGGAATGTCTAAAATTTCAATTTGATTAGAGTATACAATTACTGTGGGATTTTCTTGGGGCTTTGAAACACTGTGATGTGTATGTGTGTGTGTGTGTATGTGTGTGTGGATGTGTGTGTGTGTGGATGTGTGTGTGTGCTCGTGTGCATATCCCACCCTGATATTGGGATATAAGCAAGACTCATATTTACCATATGTGCTGACTATGCGAAGTCAGCTTTTATGATGGAGTTGTTATATTTGGAAGAACATGCTTTGAATCATTTATAAGTGTGTGTAATAACAAGCTATATCATAACAGGATTTACTGGACTTTTATTGCCAGCTACACAGCCAGCCAGCACTTATCCATCAATCTGTCCTGGGTGAGAAATGCTGGGCTGGATAATAGGAGAACATAAGGCATTTGAAGCCAGACACTAGAGTAAGACACACCTGGATTCAAATCCTGGCACTATCTCTTTGTCTGAATTTGTACAAATTATTCAACTATTCCAGTCCTCCAGTTTCTTACCTGTATAAAATGAGCACAGGACAATTATCAGCCTTATAGAGTGGCAGAGGAAAATAACTTATCACAGGACCCAGCCTGTGCAAAGTGTTCTATAAATGTCAGTTGTCATTTCTGTGTATGCTGTGATTATCTGGGGGAAACAGGATTTAGAGACTTCAAGAAAAAGAAATGCAAACTGTTTAGAAATGCAAAGAAGACACACTCCTGAACAGAAGCTACTATTTAAGGGTAGGATCAAATACAGTCTAGGATACTTGCATTAAATTTCACAGACAAAATGGAGTTTCCTCTGGGTCCTCAAGTACTTGAAGGTTTCTCACTGAGCCACTGTAGAAAAAGATGGATGTTTATTTCCTGGCATTGTGCTCAAAGGAGAATAATACTAGGGAAAATAAAATCAAGAGAAGATGAAAATGGATCAGGTGGACTTGGGGGAACAAGGATCTCAGTAGATTAGCATTAACTGTGTTATGGGCAGATAGCTCATGAAGGAAATTCTGGGTGAAAAAAAATAATAGCAACATGTATTGCTTATCAGTGCTGGTTGGATCTCCAGTACTCAGGGATTCAAGGTAGTGTATGTGTGTGTGTCTGTGTGTATTCACAACAGTATGCATTGGCCACATACATATGTGTGTGTGTTTGTGTGTGTGTATAAATGCTCAAATAAGTTATAGAACAATTTTAATGTCTCTACTCTTCAAGTTGTAGGTGAATTCAAAGAAGAAAAATAAAATGGCAAAAGTTTACTAAATTAGAAGTCAAAATACTAAGATCCTAGAATCAGTTAGCTAGTTAAACACACACACACACACACACACACACTTTTCTTTTTATCAATTAGGAAAGTTCAAGTGGCTTTTTACTAAATTTAAGCAGCATGTATTGATCATTATCATTGCTATTTATTAAGCACATTTTCATTTCAAATTATAAACTGCAAGATCTGTAGAGCTAACAAACCTCTAATGATCTGGCAGATATTTTGAAGCACCATAATTACACACATTCTACCTGTTGGATTATTTGCCATGGCTTGCTTGATAGCTTGAAAATAAAAATTAAACGACACTTAAATCAAAATTCCTATTGGTCTGCTTAGGTGGAAGCAGGTACTTCTTCCATTTGTACAGAAATATTTAGATACTGGAAGGAAAAGAGATGTAGGGTTTAAAATGTCAATTTGATTTGAGATGTTTCCATGGTTTGTTAGTTTTGCATAAAAATTTAATGTTAAACAAACTCTAAACGGCCATTTCTTGGTATTTCTGGGGGAAAATGTATTTTAAATGCATTGGGTCCTTTTAGCAAATTGATTTCTGAGTTCATTAACAATGATGACAATTCCAACAATTTTAATGTGTACCAGAAGTTTAAACAAATCTGTTAGCATGATTTCCACACTTGTAGAAACCATTTTGATTTTAAATTGTGGTGTTTAGAACAGGACTAAAAATTTGAGCACAATCAGCAATTAATTCTCCTTATACTAAATTCATTGAGATAGGTCCTGATAATCTGATTTAATATGTGACATAAAATTGATATATTTTTAAGGATTCAGAAGACACAAGTTTCCACTTTGGGGAAACATTTGTCACTATTTTGCTGAATACCTTTTGTCCTGTTTCTTTCTATCCTGTGTAGTTTAGCGTGGTAAACCTCAAAGAGGTTTGATACCATGGTTTTATCCATTTTTTATTAGTGAATAAGACCAATTGGAGCTTTTCCTGAGTAGTTTTAGCAGAATAATTTGATCTGTAAGATAAAGGAGTCTATATGAATCAATAATTTTGAATTTCAAAATCATGTTTTACTTACATAGATGTAAATAACCATTATAAATAACTGTTACAAATTAGAATTTATAACTCAAATTCTTTTATTCATCGGTTGACTTTTTACTTTATGTTTCATGATTAGTGTCAAGGTACTCAAAACAGTTTGCCTAGCTTGAGTGAAAAATCAAGTTTATTTGAAGAACATAAGACTATCTGAAAGACATGAAGAACCAACCAGAAATCTGCCAGGAACATGACTCAAGCCCCCAAACTTCACTGTGGGGAGTCTGGTTTGAAATTGAAAATGTTTAGGGAGAAGAATCTTGGAAGGGGACAGAGGGTAGCTGCTGTGAGTGGGGAAATACCCTGCTCATTGCAAGCCATTTCCAGATTGAAAAGGGCAAGCAAGGCTTGTGCTCCCATTGGGAAAGCTACCTGCTCCCACAAGCAGATAAGTCTCCCTGTTCTCCCTCTCATCTCCCAGTTTGCTTTTCCAGACCCCATTAACAATACTGAGAACCTCTCGATTGTCACTCAGTCTTATTCCTGAAAATGATCTATGACCACATATTGGAATTTCTTTGCAATATTGCAAACTTTGATGGATTGTGTGAGATTCCCATTCCCATCACCCTTTCACCCCATCACTTATCTTATTTTTGTGGTCTTTGGCACAAAACAGGTTGAGGGCATTGAGGTGGTAGAGAGTGGTGAGGTATTATCTGGTCAGATCCATATCAGGGATTCTGCTTCAAGCCCAGTAAAGCCTTCCATGTTGAAAGTCTTATTGTGGTGGTTCAGTTCTGGGCTTTCTGTCAGTAGAAGCCTCAATGACCTCAAATTTGTCCATTATTTTGCCCATAGTTGCAATGTTATCTGGCAACTTACACAGATTTCATAGGATTTTGGTGGCTAAATGATTTAATGACAAGTACTGAGTTTGCCGAGTGACCAATCTAATGACAAGATCAGAACCCACACAGAACATACACTTTACGTAAATTACCCTATGATTAAAGATAATAATAAAAAGTATTTTGGAAGGCCTTAACATTTTTAACTGCATGAAATATAATTAATTTTTGAACATCGGAAGTCAGAGTTTTTATGTCCTCTGTAGCAAACTTTATAGAAATAATCCAGGTCTTGCAGAAATTTATAATTTAAATAGACATCCGGATCTACTGGCAATAAACAGAGAAGCTAAAGAGAAGCACATGTGGACAGCTGGCTATAAATATCACCCACATCACAGATAGACCATGGGAACTCGCAGGTTATAGAATCAGAGAAGAGGGAAGGGAAGAATTGCTATTCTTACATTTTCTGTTACCCTGTCTCATTTTTCACTAGTCTGCTTTTCCAACTCTGCCTCATCAAGATTTCAAGACAGCTCGAGCCTGTCTTCACCTGATTTCTGAGGTCTAAGCTGATGACAGCCAAAGCATGTACCCTGTCAGAATTCTGCCTCCTGGCAATGTAGACACAGACTCGTGAGACATCCTGTGTCAGAGCTTCCAGACCCTCTGCAGCCCAGGGACCTGCAGTCCAGGGCCTTGTACTGTTCCCCATGGCTTGCCTTTAAAGGCATGTGGGGGGGAGGGCCTGCCCTGCTCAGAAGCAGTGCCTCTGTGCCACCTCCAGGTCTCTCTGTGGGAGACCAAGACTCTTGTGTCCATTTAGAAAGGTCAAGGGAAACAGCAAGCTTTCTTCTTGGGAGGGATATGGGATGGGAGTAGGGGCTCCTTACATTAGGAATAATTGAATGTGGAGAATAATCCCTATTCCCTGAGGGTACATTTTAATAATGCAAGTGACTGATCCACTTAATGTCTGCCTGATTTCAACTGTGCATTGCCTGCCTTTTCATTAATAATGAAGCCAAGGGTAAACAAATGCTTCACATTAAATGCCTCTTAAAAGTGTTCAGGGGCTGGGGATGTGGCTCAAGCGGTAGCGCGCTCGCCTGGCATGCGTGCGGCCCGGGTTCGATCCTCAGCACCACATACAAACAAAGATGTTGTGTCCGCTGAAAACTAAAAAATAAACATTAAAAAAAAAAATTCTCTAAAAAAAAAAAGTGTTCAGTGTCTGCTGCCAGAAAACCTATTAAGCACCATGGTCTAGGAGAGACAAAGTTGAACAGAAACTGTGGGTGCGGAGGAAGAAGCATCATTCTGCTGTCATCTAGTATTGGGAAGGTGAACAGCATACTGTAATAAACACCACATAATGTCCTATTAGAAATAAAATAATACACGCAAGCATGAGAGTGTGCTACTAATAAATAATCCATTATCAATCATAAATTATAATGCATATTCATATTTAGATATAAACATAGTGAGCACAATGAAATGATAGTTATGTATTTGATGGAATTAGAAGGGCAGGTAGGGTAGCTTGTATCTTTGTCCTCAGCCTTTGAGTTGCCTGAACTAAATCATGCTTAAAGGCATTTCTTCTAAAGTGAAATGGACCATAGAGACAGGTGTCAAGGATTTTGAAAGAAGGTAGTATTTACTTGATACATGCATTGCAATTGTGTTCTCACAACCAAATTAAAATGTAACTTCACTCAACCAATGGTATAAGAGTATTCTAGGCTCAGAAGCTTATATCTTAATTTTCATGGAATTCTTTGTGATTTGTTATTCTTTTTTTTTTCTTTGCTCTTTCATTTTCAAAGGTTGAATTATTCTCTGATTGGGTCATCTGCTGACTTTCTATTTCGTTGGTTGACCTGGCCCAACAACCCTTGTATACCTAGGAGGAAAGAATTTTCTAAATTTGGAAAGGACCAAGAAGATTATCTTGTGCACTGTTTCCCCTTTAAATTGGATAAAGAAATTAACTCAGTTAAGTGGTTTGTCATAGATTGCATTGGTGTCAGAAGTTTGTAGATGGCAATTTTCCAGATTCCTAATTCCAGACCTTTCCCACTGAGAGTGACCAGATATTTGCAGTTTAGCAGGGATTTCTTCACTTTTAACATGGAAAGTTCTGGAAATACCTTGGTCCCAAGAAAAACAAGACCAATGGTTGCTGTACTGCACCACGGCTTCTTGTGCATTTCTGCGTTTTCTCTCTCTCTCTTTTCCTTCCTCATGACTTCTAAGGAGCTTATTGTGAAATTTAAAAATTCATATAACCAGTGAATTAATTTGTATGTCCATTATATATCTTTACTGTTGGCTGAGACTCATCTTTCGTATTTTTTCATGATGTCAATCATTTATTCATTTGTTTATTCAGCAAATATTTGATTATCTACAGTGTCCATTTTCATTTTATAAATCACTTTCTCAAGTTATTAAAAATTTTTAAAGTATTTTGCTTTCTGCTTCTTCATTTTCCATGCTTTGTGAAATGTTGGTCTTTTTAAAGTTTTTTTTTTTTTTTAACTCATCAGGATTTTGGTTAACCATGAGTGAGAAGAGTATGTAAGTGTGGACACTTGCATTTGTGAGTGTGGGTGTGTATTAAATGAAAGTGCACACTTTGGCATTGGGGACAAAACAAAATTTGATATGAGAGAATTCATAACAGCCGTGAGAATTCTAAGGCTCCATCAATATTAGCAATATTTCTTTCCCAGCAACATACTTTTTCCTTAAGGCCACTGAAGCATAATATTATAACCTTTTTCATAAAGCTGTTAGGTAGAGCTGCGGAATAGTTCTTTAGAACCAAATGTAGAAGAGTCTAGGATTTGAGAAGTGAATTATAAAAATGGACTGATTTAAGTGTAAGAAGAAATTGCACTCAAATAAATTCAACCTGCCAAGCCAATGCAATCATAGATTTAATGTAGTTTGAAACTATAAAACTTTTATAGTTTTATGCCAAGAAAGTAAGGGATGAATTCCACTAAACAACTTTGTTACTGTTTTTTTTCTTCTTTTTCTTTCTTTTTTGGTCACAGTTCACAGTTTGAAGTCACTCATTTTGTCTCTTTCTACCAATATGAAACATTAATGTTTTTATTGCCTAATGTATTAGCTAATAATGAAGACAGTAAGCCTAACATGAAGGCAGTGTCCAACAACTTTTCATATCTGAATAGGCCTCCGTAAAAATAAAGTACATTTAATGTGTGTTTAGAAATGCATGGACCCTCTGAATTTAAGTAGACTGTACTTACTGAATGTGCAAACTTGGGAAGGTCATTTACATTCTCCAAAGCTCAGCTATTTGGCCTTTAAAATGGAGATAAAAATAGTACTTACCTCATGGAATTATTTCTAAAATTAATGGTCATAATTAACCAGGACCCCTGGAATTTAGTAGCCAATTGATGTTACTGGGGTTGTTCCTGTCCTTAAGGTGGGGGACTTAAGTCTTCAGCGAGACCATATTTCTGAACCAATTCTATTTTATTTCACTTACCAGAATTAGCTTCCACATTCATCCCATATTCATTCTGCAAAAGAACTTAGAACTTGACAACTTTGGAGGTTTTGGGTTAATTACTGAAATGCAGCCACTCTATTCTTATTTTGAAGAGATCAACCTGAGTGACAGAGAGAGTGATATTGGATAGAGATGCATTGAATTGCAGTCCAGAAGGATGGATGGTACAGAAGGTACATAACTGACTTTATCCAGTGCACCTATGGGTCAGGAATGTTCTGGAGGTACATGTGCAATTTTAATGTTTGGGTGTCAGCCACACAGTACTTTATTTTTTATGCTTTTCTAGAGATCAGTTCCTAAGATTTTACTCTTTCCTAAAACTTAGAGGCTATTAAGTGTGATTTCCTACTATTCTTTGACCATTTAGGTTAATACAGTAGTTGCTTTTTCCTTACCCTTGTGAGGAAAAAGAAAAAAGTCACACTTGGAATGTAACTTTTAGACAGATAGTGCTAATAATAAGTGCCTTTAAAGAAGCAATTTACGGTTTCTATAATAACTCACATGTGTTATCTCATTTGGCATCATCACAACTACTATGTGGAATAGAAATTCACTTGTGGTTTATTGTTTTACTTGTATGTCAGAATTACAAGAATTAAGCTGTATCTGCCCCTTCTACCTGGTTCAATATGTTCTTTGCCTTTGATGAGTCATGCCATTGGAGAAATGTGGCAAGGTAGTAGGAACAACAGAAGAGAAAATGTTTCTAGCAATAAATACATGTTAAAAATAAAATAGCATTCGTGCTTTTCGTTCCCATGGGTATCCTCAGTAAGATTTCTCCTCAAACGTTCTTATCATGAGGGTTATTATTACGGTATCCACTGCTCACAAGTTTAGCAATCTGATCTTCTGCAGTTCTCTAATATATCTGTGGCCTGAGTTTCAAAATCATTAGTCATCTTCAAGACAGGTAAATTCTGTCAAAAAAGAGAAGATACTGGGTAAAAACAAAACAAAACAGTTTGTGCCTACTAAAAGACTTTCTTGAACATTAGTAAAGAGAAAAAATGGTAAATGCAGCAATCTCCACAATGCAATAACAAAGTGTGGAGTGAGAAGGTATCTTAGGGTGGTTTTGATTTGCATTTCTCTGACTGCTAGAGATGGTGAGCATTTTTTCATGTACTTGTTGATTGATTGTATGTCCCCCTCTGAGAAGTGTCTGTTCAGGTCCTTGGCCCATTTGTTGATTGGGTTATTTGTTATCTTATTGTCTAATTTTTTGAGTTCTTTGTATACTCTAGATATTAGGGCTCTATCTGAAGTGTGAGGAGTAAAGATTTGTTCCCAGGATGTAGGCTCCCTATTTACCTCTCTTATTGTTTNCTGCTCTAATGCCATCCATTTCCCTGCAAATTCCATGATTTTGTCATTTTTTAATGCAGAGTAATACTCCATTGTGTATAAATGCCACATTTTTTTTATCCATTCGTCTATTGAAGGGCATCTAGGTTGGTTCCACAGTCTTGCTATTGTGAATTGTGCTGCTATGAACATCGATGTAGCAGTGTCTCTGTAGCATGCTCTTTTTAGGTCTTTAGGGAATAGACTGAGAAGGGGAATAGCTGGGTCAAATGGTGGCTCCATTCCCAGCTTTCCAAGAAATCTCCATACTGCTTTCCAAATTGGCTGCACCAATTTGCAGTCCCACCAGCAATGTACAAGTGTACCCTTTTCCTCACATCCTCGCCAGCACTTGTTGTTGTTTGACTTCATAATGGCTGCCAATCTTACTGGAGTGAGATGGTATCTTAGGGTGGTTTTGATTTGCATTTCTCTGATGGTTTCTTCTATTTCCTCAATTGATATTGGTCTGTTTAGGTTGTCTATATCCTCCTGACTCAATCTGGGCAGATCATATGACTTAAGAAATTTATCGATGCCTTCACTATCTTCTAATTTATTGGGAATAGAGAACATATAGAGGAGTGTGACTTTTTCTTTTCTACTGTGAACTAAAGTATATACATAGAATAAGAGGGAAGAGAGCAAATACACAATCCATCCAGGCAGGAACTGGATTGCTGTCCACCATCTAGAACTTAGATGTGTATTCCTTCCCCCCTCAAGTTTGCCACTGTTGGTTCATTTCTAAACAAAATAATATACTGGATGTCAACCTAGACAGTTATACCTTTGTTATGAAGGCAAGAAAGACGGAGCTCTTCTGTGTTTCTGAACATCTCTATGACAAAAAGTGGTGCAAGTCCTGGAGTCCCTAGATTCACTAGATTTGGAGCCAGAGATTCAGCCTTAGCTTTGGTCATAACCAGGGCCTAGTCCTCGGTCTACACCATTGTCCTTGTTCTTTGTCCATGTGTATCATTGAATTTAATGATAGATTTTATGGATTTAGGTTCCCTTATCACCTCATTGACATTTAAGATTTTTTCTTTGCTTCTTGTTTTTGGCTGTTTGTGTGGATATGTGTTACATTCTCATCCTCTGTAACTCTTCGTATCCGTGATGCCCATCATTACTTTTTATTTTGCTTTTATTGTCCTCAGTGCTACCACTCTCTTCCTTTCAATTAGGTTGCTATTGTTGAGAGGTCTATGGTACTAGCCTTACAGAACTGTCTGGAAGTACACTGTAAAATAAAATTACTATAAACGTACATTGCAAAACAAAATTAGAAGAGAAATTGGGTGATTAAGCAGTTGAACTTTAGGTAATTGAAGCAAACTCCCTATAAATTTTCAAATTATCTTTTAGATAACAAAATAAATTCACATATTTAAGACTATCTTTGCTCACATTCTTAAAATAATGGATTTTTTTTATAAAGAGGTTGTAATCATTTTTTTGTAAGCTGAAATAAAATGTTTTCAATTTGCTTCCGTGAGTATTTCAGGTTGATTTCTCATTATTTTTGTCATCATTTTGCTGGGGGTTTCTTTTATAAGGAAGGATATAAATTATCAATAATGCTCATTTCAGATAAGGAACTGCAGAATATCCTAGAGTGTCTGCCTAGAACTGTCTTATAATTAATTTTAACCCTTGTTTCAAATATGATTTGCCCTAAATGGCATAGCATGTAAGGAGCAATGTAGAGCCCAGAAGATTACTGTTCTTTATTCTTCCTCCTATAATTTTAAAAAAAATTGAAATACCTTTCATTTTGTAGTTTACAAGTGTGTGTGTGTGTGTGTGTATGTATGTGTGTATTTTTAATCCTTACAACCCTTTGAGATTAGGCTGAATAGATAATAGATATATTTTATAAGGAAAGAAATTAAGACTAAGGGTTAAAAACCATAGTTTGAACTTGAACCTTCAACCTGTATTCAATTCTTAATGGCCTTTGTATATTAATCATCTCCTAAGAAGTTTGCGATGCATCTACCTAGAAATTGGTCAAACTAAATAAAAAGCCTAAAAGAAATAAACTTTAAAAGATACAAGTGATGGTAGACAGGCCAAAATAGAAGGGTGTTAATTATTTACTTTGCCGAAGAATTATTTCAAAATCACTAATTTGTTCTATAAAAAAATTTAGAAAATTGTACTGGATCAATAAAGAAGGAGGAATGAATAAAGAAATATTAAACACTCCAGAAAAGGACAAAAATATACACTAATGTCTTGGACATATCTTTTTGCCTTAAAGTCGATGTTTACTCTTCTTTTTCTTAATATTTATTTTAGTTTTAGGTGGACACAATCTCTTTATTTCATCTTTTTTTCATGTGTTGCTGAAGATTGAATCCTGTGCCTCACACGTGCTAGGCAAGCACTTTACCACTGAGCCACAACCCTGGCCCTGTTCACTCTTCTTTGGTGGGGAGAGATGCTGCTCTGCCTTCCTTCTGGGTCTCATGCTCCCCACTCAACCTCATGTGGCCACTTGGGTTCATCTTCCACAGGGTTGACCATGTGACCAGCCTGAGCCTATCACAGCATCTGATGCTCCCAGCTATCACTGATTCAAGGGTCTGCTCTTCTTTCTTTTCCCAGCTGGAAAGAATCTTTCTGTCCACAAGGATTGTTCAGTAATTGGGCCTCAATTGTGACTTAAATATTCATGAATGAGTAGGCATTTATTTGTTTTTATCTTGGATTTGGTTTAAGAAAGAGGGCTGGAGCTAAAAGACAGAGATTGGTATCTGATATCCCTTGCTCTACAAAAGGATTGTGGTATGACTTCAGGACAAGCTATTTAAATTCTCCCATCAGAAATGTGGCCAAGATAATACTGAAATCCCAATACTGCTAGGGACATTAGATAAGTTGAGGCACAGTTTACAACCTCATAAATTATCTATAATATAAGAGACAGTTACATTTTTTACGTAGCATTTTCCCCATAGCACTGAAGTTTTGCACATAGTTAGAATTCAACAGATACCTGTGGATTGGATTCAACTCAGGAGTGAGTGGCAGCCTATGTAAGTAAGGAATGTGATGAGACTTGGTCATGACTTCGATGGCATCCCACCTCCCATACATGTCACCTGCTCTGACTTTTTGCTTCTTTCTTACCACTTTCCACCTTTCCTGTTCTTTATTACATCCCTCTTTTTTTCTTCTCTTGTTTTTCAGCAGCCCCATGAACATGTCCAAGGCATACCCTCATAAATAAGCTGATGATCCTGAACTAGAATTTATAGATGATTTCTTAACAATCATGATATTTGCAGAAAATACTTGAAAGTTGCACTAAAAAAAAATTCTAACCAGGAAGATAAGTGCCATTGCCCAGATGGTATATTCCTGTAGCCAGAAACTACTCAGCAGACTTAGGATGGTGAATTATCTCAGGCGTTTATCATGCATTTAATACACACCAGACAACAACATACAAACCAAAGGACTTCATCCCATGATTTCTTGATTTCTTGCCACACACAAAGTTTTATGATTCCTTTTGTGGTCCACCAGGATAATGCAATGTAAATAATCCAGTAGACAAGATGACATCTAGAAAGCTCTATTAATGCATCATAAACACACACATATGATGGGGCACGCCATCTAGATATCATTTCTGAACTCTGAATATGTTACTCTGAAGTGAAATTCTTCAGCCCAATTTCCCTTATGCTCAAATTTGCAGAGTTTGTCGAGGGTAGCTGGTTAATGAAGGGTGTTTTATTAGTCATCTAATATAGTTATCCACATATTATATTAAAAGACGGATCCTCTGGGGTACCTTCCTGTAATGGGGAGGGGGTTGTCATATGGCATTCACAGACTCTCTCTTATTGATATGGAAAGTAGATGGCTTCTGAGGTTTAAAGGCATTAAGAACCTTTAGTCCTTCTACTTGAAGTTCTGCTGGTTATTTAGCCTGTGGAATTCTTGAAATATGTGTAGACTTGATAGATAGTGGCAAACCAATAAGCTAATGTACCTGTATTTGATGCCGCCCTGTCATGGAAGTGTTGGTCATCCATTCTGAAGCTTTGAATCAGAGGACAGGGCTTAGGCTTGGCATTACTGCTGGGTTTCTTTGTGTTTTTACTATCTCATTCTCTATCACTTTGCGGAAGCTAGGTAGAAGATGACTTGGACTGGGCCATTACTTTCTTTGATGGCTTTAATATGTCAAAATAGGGCAGGCATTCCTGTAAAGTTCCCCAAATGGGACACTCTTTTATAGCTCATCACCAGCTGTGAAATTGAGACTAGGCAGGAAGTCAGTGAAGAGGAGAAAGTTTTAGGGATGGCCCAAGGAAAGAAAGAGAAAGGAAAGAATAACAACTTTTCTTTTCAGTGTCCTAACAGTTTAATAAACCTCTCTGTGGAGGTACACAGAAGCTGTATGGCTCCAGAAGGCACAGAGGAGGTAGGGGGTGTTTTGTTTCTAAACACTGGCTTTCAGAATGCAAGCAGTGTCCAGACAGGCAGCATCCAGTGTTTGAATGATGGGGACCCCAGATGAGGACTTTTGCCACTGACTCAAAGCTCCTAAAACCTGGTCCTGAAGGAATCTCTTCTACAAACTGACCGTTATAATAAGACCTAATGATTGGGTTAAGTTCTATGGGGACATGAATTTGTTTTTAATATATCTTTTCCTCTCTTGCTACTTTGGTGCCTACAGTAGCTAGCATGTCACAGGTACTCCATAGATATATGTTGGTGAACTTGAAAAATTAAACACTGGAGAGAAGAAATAGTTCATTTAAATCCTTCCCTCTAAACTGCTCAAAAGCATTTGGAGTAAAATTCCCCAAAATAAATCAATCCCTTTTATATCAAGCCTTATTGAATACTTGTCAGAGTACCAGGTATTAACAGAAAACATCTTATCAAAACAAATGCTCATCTTTACTTTTATTTTTTACTTATAAAATGTAGAGATATGCAAATTTAGTTTGATCCATTGATCAATCTAAGTAAGAAATTGCATTATGACCTGTTACTAAATGTTGTCTTGAAGAATGAGCTTTCCCTTGACAAAGTTTATTATCATTGCCATTTTGGTTTCCACCTTATAAGTTGAATAATATGTCATTATCATAGTTAAAAGTCACAAAGTTAATGAAAAGCAAAGTGCATAAGAGTTCGTATTAATTCTGGTAGTTACAGATCTTCTCAGATTTAACAATATAATATATGACTTTTATGAGGGTTTTGAAAAAAATATTTTTAACTTGACAAGCCACCTCCAAATATAACTCACCTTGTGTAGCAATGCCCCATTTCCATAACCTTAATTGCTTTCTCTTTTTTCCTTTCTTTCACTCCGTTCACATCTCCGCATTATTCTTTCTAAGGTGTGTTTTTCTTCAATGCAGCCTGCATTCTATAGTTACTGCCTAGATGCATATAGTGGATGTCTCAAAATTTGTGTTTCTTGAAGCACCTGATTTATAATAACCTGAGAAATTGGAGGCATCTGAAAGTTGCAATACACTAGAGAAAGGAATTTGGCTTCTTTTGCCCAGCCAAAATAGCACCTATACTATAAAGGCTAATTTTTCTCCTGTGCTGAGTTCTATAATGTGGAAAATGTGTAAGGTCAATCCAATACCAGGAAAGGATAAGGAATGAGGTACATAGCTTCCAACAAGCACTTTGGTCTCATTTCTCTTCAGGAGGACAGAGATTTGTCAATGCATTAACTTATCTTGGTCCATTGGAGGGATATTTAAATAGAAGTAAGAGCATTAACTCTAGAATTACTTATAAATATATTAATTTGATCAGAGAAACAAAAGGGGAAAGATCAAGATGATTTCAGTGAAGCCAAACGACTGCTTGTTTTCAGGAAGTCTTTTTTTTTTTTTTTTTTTGTTACCAGGGACTGAACTCAAAGGCATTCAACCACTGAGCCACATCCCCAATCCTATTTTTTTTTTTTTTGTATTTTATATAGAAACAGGGTCTCATTGAGTTGCTTAGCATCTCACCATTGCTGAGGTTGGCTTTGAACTCATGACCCTCCTTTGAACTCATCAGCCTCCTGGGCTGCTGGGATAACAGGCATGCACCACAATGCTGAATTCAGGGAGTCTTTGCAACCAATCCTACAGTGCAGTGGTTTAGATTATAGACCTATTTATCTATACAGCTAGCCCACCTTGGTCCAAGTTCCAGTTTCTCAATTTATTAGCAGCTTAACCCTGGACAAGTTAGTGGTCCTCAGGTTTTTCATTTCTAATAATGAAAAACAGTAAATTACCAAATAATAATGGAAAGAGTAACGTGCCCAAACTTGTAGTGTTTTGTATGATAATTAAATTATTTAACACATGTAAAATGTTTAGAATTTAAATAAAACAAATTATGCTATATACATGTATGAATATAACATAATGAATTCTACTTATATATAATTACAATTTACTAATTGAAATAATAATGATAATAGAAAGAATATGAATAGAGTAGAACAAGTGGATTAGGAGAAAGAAGAGGGGAGGGAAAGGGAAGATATTAGGAAATGAGACTGATCAAATAATGTTATGCACATGTACAAATTGGGAATAATGAATCCCATTATTGTGTATAGTTATAATGCACCAATACAATTCTTAACATTTATTAGTACCTTATATTTATACATAATAGTGGAATTCACTTTGACATATTTATATATGCATATAACATGGTTTACACCGTTTTAATCCTCAGTTCCCCAGTCTCGCTTCCCTCCTCTCTACCAATCCCCTTCCTCTACTCTGTTGGTCTCTTTTCTATTTATTTATATTTTTATTTGATGCATTATGGTTATATATAAAATTGGAATTATGATATATTCATACATGCACATAGCACAATTTGGTCAACTTCATTTCTCAGTTCTTCCCCTTCCCTTTTTTCTTTCCATTTCTAATAATGAAAAAGAGTAGATTAGTAAATAATAATGGAAACAGTAACATGCCAAAATTTATAAAATTTGTGAGAAATGTGTAAGATGAGTTCAATATCAGGAAAGGATAAGGGATGAAGGACATGGCTTATTCTATTTTCACGACATCCACTTTTAAATTTTATTGTTCCTTTTCTTCTCTCTAGCCTTCGTGTATTAGAGAAAACATTCAACCTTTGGCTCTCCAAGTTTGGTTTATTTCACTTAGCATGATGTTCTTCAGTTCCAGCTAATGACAGTTTATTATTCTCTTTTATGGCTGAGTAGAACTCCATAGTGTATATATGCCACATTTTCTTTTTCCTTTCGTCTATTAATAAGCGTTTAGGTTGGTTCCATACTTCTCAATTGTGGATTGTGCTGCTATAAACATTGGTATGCATGCATCACTCCAGTATGCTGATTTAAAATCTTTTGGATAAATACCAAGGAGTGAGATAGCTCTATTATGTGGTGGTTCTATTCTTAGTCTTTTGAGGAATCTTCATATTTCTTTACAAAGTAATTTACTAATTTGCAGTACCACCAACAATGTTTAATTCTACCTTTTCTCCCACATCTTCACGAGCCATTATCATTATTTGTACTCTTGACAATTGCCATTTTAACCAGGGTGAGATGAACTCTTAGTGTAATTTTGATCTGCATCTCTGTTTGAGTCAGCTTTTCTACTGCTGTGACCAAAAGACCTACAAAAAATAATTTTTAGAGAAGGAAACATTATTTTAGGGCTCATGGTTTCAGAGGTCTTAGTCCATAGATGGCTCAATCTATTCTTTGGTTTCTTGATGTGAGGCAGAACATCATGGCAGAAGAGTATGGTGGAGGAAATCAGCTGAGAACATGACACAGGAATCATAGAGAGAGTGTGCTTCTCAACAAAGACAAAATATGTACCACAAAAGCATGCCCTGAAGGACCCACTTCCTCCAGTCACACCCTACCTGCTTACAGTTATCATTCAATTAATCCCTATCAGGGAATTAACACACTGATTGATTAAGCCTCTCATAAAACAATAATATCACCTCTCAGCTTTCTTGCATTGTCTCACATGTGAGATTTTGGGGGACACTTCAAATTAAATAGTAATAATCTCACTAACTGCTAAGGATGTTGAACATTTTTTATATATTTTATTGGTCATTATTATTTCTTCTTTTCAGAAATGTCTATTTAGATCCTTTGCTTATTTATTGAGTGTGTTATTAGTTTTGTGGGTGTTAAGTTTTGAGTTCTTGATATATTCTGGAAATATATAGAGTGTTTGAGATGTTTATATATTCTAGTAAGAAGAGTAATTGGAAAAATTTTTCTATTCTTCTGTAGGCTCTTTCTTCATGATCTCATTTCCTTTGCTGTGCAGAAGCTTTTTAATTTAATGTCATCCACTTATTGATTTTGGTTTTATTTCTTCAACTTTGGGGATCTTATTAAGGAAGCCAGTGCCTGTGCTAGTATGTTGGAGTGTTGCCGCTGTTTTCTTCTGTTTCACTGATTTTTCAACTAATTCCTAGAGCTTTGATCCACTTTGAGTTGATTTTTGTGAAGGGTGAAAAGTAGGAATTTCATTCTTCTACATACAGATACCCAGTTTTTCCAGCACTGCATATTACAAAGGCCATCTTTTCTCCAACACATGTCAACTATCAGAAGACTATTTGTGCGGATTTGTTTCTGTGTGTTGTAGTCTATTACATTGGTCTTTATTTCAGTTTTCATGTCAATACTGTGCTTACTATATGTCAATACTGTGTGTTACTATAACTCTGTTGCTATAGCTGTAGTACAATTTGAGGTTAATTATTTTGAGGCCACCAGCCTTACTCTTGCTGCTCAGGATTGTTTTGTCCACTCTGGGTCTTTTTCTTCCATATGAATTTTAGGAATTCTTTTTCTAGTTCTTTGAAGAATTTCATTGATATTTTTATGGGGATTGCATTGACTATATAGATGGACTTTGGTAATATGGCTATTTTGGTGAAATTAATGTATCTATGAATATGGTATGTCTATCCATCTTCTAAAGTCTTCTTCAATTTCTTTCCTCAGTGTGTAATAATTTTCATTATAGAGTTTTTTTTTTACTTTTTTGTTTAGACTTATTCCTACTTATTTTATTTTATTGTTTTATTTTTTGAGATGTTCTGAATAGTTTTCTTGATTTATTTCTCAGCAGACTCATTATTAGAATATAAGAAAGTTTTTGACTTTTGTTTGTGGATCCTGTACCTTGCAACTTTGCTGGATTTGTTTATCAGATCTAGAGGTTTTCTGGGGGAGTTTTTTGGGGGACAGATACTGTTTGAGGTTTACGGCAGAGTTGAAATAGTCACGTAGTCTTTCTACAGTAGTACAAATAATTAATTGTGCCAGTTAAAGTTTTGTTTATCTTTCCATTGGAATGAATAATCATTTCTTAGTTTAAAGGAAATCTTTAAATTGGAGTCAATGAGGGAGATACTAACTAAAGATGGGCTCCTGGTATGAAATGTTAGGTAAATCAATGTGGACACTTCTTTGATGTACATGCATGTCTAAGTTGAAGGAAGTTTTCTCATCCTTCTTCACTCAATAATTAAATCAATAATAGAAATGGAAGAAAAACTTAATTAATTTCTAAAGTTTTCTCTTCTACAGTAGTACCAATATTAGGGTGGCCACATTTGGATATTAAGAGAGTCAGACACTTGGTAGATCAATAAATCCATATTGACTTGAATCTCAGTAATCCAATATCAGCATTACTGAAGAATGTTTAACAAATTTAGTCATTTTCTTCTTATTTGCACTCATTTTCTCCAATTGTAATGCTATAATTCTATTTGAATGGAAATTTTCTGGTTTTATTATGACACATTTCTTTTCTTAATTGAGAATAAAAACAGGCCTAAATTTTATATATGTAATTTTTACTTTCCTCATTTTATAACAAGGACCCAACTCTAATGAATGTGGTTTAAGCATATAATTAAAAGCATGGCAGGGTCACCCTATTGTAACACTCTTTGGTATTTTTATACAACAATTACAGTCATTGATCAATATCATTATCATACATGCAAAGCTAGCCAATGGTGGCTGTAATTGTAAAGCTTGAAAACTTTCTTCATGTTTTACCTTTCAACTCTCACAAGGGACTTTTGGGGATACCATTTAGCTTTTGAGATTTTTGCATTTTTTAAGGAATTGCCTAAAGACCTAATCTGGCTCAACAGAACAAGTTTTTCATAGAATATTAAAATGTCTGTAAAATGGGCAACTTGGATAAGAGGACCTTTTTTTCGGTTGTATTCAAAAAATTTATATGAGTGGCATCCTATGTCGATAAAGTCTCTGGTTTGTTTTTATTCTAGAGTTTGTAGTCACGTTCCCTATCTGGTCCAGCTCTTGATAGTTTTCATTTTAATATTAAGTCATTTATACAAAATTTGTATTTTTCCTTGTGTTTAGATGATGCCAAGGATATTTCACTCTATGTTGTTACTGCAGCTTGGAACAAAGGTATATGAATTTCCAGTCATTCTCCTATTAATTCCACAGAAAATCTAATGACAGCAAGCTACTTTTATAACCCAGCAACACACCAGGTCCCTTTACATGAATTCCTTCAGCTATATGGAATGAGTTTGAGTGGTAGACCTATTGGAACTCTATGCCTTAAGGAAAGCTGTAGGTTTTATTCCCTCTTAATTTGAGCTCTCTATATAAGGATGTCTGTAGGAGTCCACAAAGTAACAGAAAGTTATTTTTATTCAGTAATTCAATAACTGTTATTGAAGGACTACAGGGTAGTAGGCTTGCTAGATACCGGGCTGACACTAGTGAAAAAAAAATCAAAATGCTAAGTACTCTTGCGTTTCATATAGTCTAGTTAGAAAGGGAGGTATCAAACAAATAATTACACCAATAAATGAATAATTATATCAGTGAATGCACAATTACAAATAATGCTAATTTCTGTAAAGAAATTTGCATCAAGCAGGGGCACCAAGCTTTTAAGCTGAGAAATTTAAGCTGCAACTACAAAGATATGGGGCGTATAGATGTCCAGAAAGATAGGACAAACAGGAAGACTGTCCATGCATAAAAATCCAAGAGGAAGCAAACATTGCTGAAAGAAAACTGTAACCCAAGGCTCACACCGCTTTCAAAACTCAGTCTCCATCCTAAATGCACTGAGAAGCCATTCAAGAATTTCATATTAAGGCTATTCAATCTTCTTTACAACTCTGACCAATCAGATGCAGTTACTTATTGCTTAGGAAATTCCAGACAAGAGAATACTTTACTCATCTTTAGAATAATTAAATCCAGTAGAACAGTGGTTTTGAAAAGTGGATGCCCATGGAAGGAATATATCATGTCTCCTTTAGTTTTAGTGAAAATGATCTGGCTTTAAAATGCTTTAGAAAATTATGATTGTTGACCCTGGATGATCCTGGTATTCATGATTGATGAACCATATCTGATCTAAACTTCAAACACTCAGCAACGTGCAGCAAGTGTGTTGGGCCCTAGTGGTTAATGAGACAGCTAAACAAAAGAGAATTTCATGGAAATGTATGTAGAATGAAACTTCAGAGAAAATATGGGCTACAATTGCTTTTCATTTGACATTAATGAATAATTAAAGCAATTCCAGAAACAAAATGGCCAAAGAAACTTATTTATACCATAAAGGGGCTGGGGATGTAGCTCAGTGGTAGCACACATGGCTAGAAAGGGCAAAGCCCTGGGTTCAATCCCTTGTACTGCAAAAAAAATTATTATATCATAATATTACATATATTACAATATTATGTTTTGTTAGATATATTATTTATGCATATATTGTACTATATATGCTATTCTGTGATGCAAATGTAATCCATATTCCCAGTAATGAAAGCACTCTAAGTTTTTAGGGTCATTTGTTGAATTTCCTTGAAGTGTTTTGCTTTCATATTTTCTGGCAAGACAATCGGTGTTCAGTATTTGGATGTGTTTTTAATACACATAAGAATGGTCCTCATTTATTTCAATCTGAGAAGCAGAGAGGGACGAGCCAGCCATGTGTTTAATCATGCCTCTTTTTAGGTTTTGTACAATCCTCTTCACTCTGCCTAATAACATGCTGCTAACATTTTACTTAATCTTAAATACAACTCAGAAATAAAACGACCATATAAGCCTTCTTCTGTTTATAGTGCCAATCAATTGCAGCCTTCAAGCAATTATTGACTAATTAATAGTTATCTTAGGGAAAACAGAGAACTTATTAGGGATTTATATGTGGAATTAAAGCAAGTTGCCTTGTATAATTCTTTTGCTGGTAGAGCCAACATAGATAAGTCCCAAGATATTGCTCAAAGTTTATAAAAATTACTTGAGAATAGTTTATAAGAAGAAAGAGAAATTTCTTTGTTGATGATTTATTGATTTGATTTAAGGTTTGCAGGTATGCTTTAGGTAAAAATCCATGTTTTTTTTTTTAATATATTTTTTTCTGTAATAAAATAGCATAGTGCTCTAAAAACAATTCGAAGACCATGCTTTATTCACCAGAAGTGAAATGTGGAATTTTGATCCAGGTTCTGTTTACTTTTTGTACAAAATTATCCAGTGATGTGTCACTCAGAAGAATTTCTCAAGCCCTGAAAGCCTTAACCGAACCCAAGCCTGGGTTGTGCAGTGTGATATTCATAATTAACAAACCACCAAATGTTTTGGCTACTAAACATATGCTGGACAAAATTTAGACACAATGGGAACATACATAAACATTTTTTTCTGTCCTGGAGAAGGGAAGGCTGATCATAATGTCACACTTGTGCAGCCTCACTGGGGTTGGCATGAATTTGCCTGTTTTCAGATTGCTGTTTTTTATTGTTGTTGTTGTTTGTTTGTTGTGTTTTTTAGTACTTTTTTAGTTGTTGATGGACCTTTATCTTATTTATTTATATGTGGTGCTGAGAATCAAACCCAGTGCCCTACACATGCTAGGAATCGCTCTACCACTGAGCCATAACCCCAGCCCCTCCAGACTAGTGGTTTTGTCTAGTAAAGAGAGTACAAGTGCTGAGGATGCAGAGGTTGACTTCACCTCCACATACAGCTGTGATGCTCGGGGATATTTAAGCAGTGGTGCCAAACAGGCAACATGGATGTGGTCATCAACCATCCACATGCCCTGTTTCCTGTGTCCCCTGTAGCAAGCTGCCCAGAACTGTGCTTAGCACAGAGTTAAGAACTTGATAAACATGTCTGCTTAATTAAGCTCTACAAAGCAAAATACACAGATAAGTCTTTACCAACTCTAGTTGACCCAAAAGGAGTTTATAGTCTAACGGTTGCTTTTTCTCCCCCTAGTTAAAAGACCATTAAGCTATTAGAGTAATGAATTATACACTGTCTATTACAAGGAGATAAATGTCTTCAAATAGGTTGTTCCTTTAAAAATCAATAACGAATGCAATTCAGACTGCATCAAAACTGTTCTGCAGTTATATAATCAAAAACATTGAAGTTTTATCAACCCTGCCAAAAAAAATCTTATCATTTATACTTATGGAAAATGTGTACCATGCTTCAAATTGGATGCGTTAAAAAGTATTGATTTTATCGAAAGAAGAACCAGTTACCTGCTATGATCTGAGGGCTAATACATCTATGAGAATGTTTTGTATTTTGAGATTTTTATATTTTTGTAATTGCTCTTTAATAATGCATGTTCATCATGGGAGTGAGACAAGTCTTTTATTAAAATTTAAAATAAATTTTATTATAATCATAAATATTTCTTCATTTTGAAAATAAATGTAATTACCCTTTTTTATTGTTAATGTTGTTTTTTTATTGGTTGTTCAAAACATTACAAAGCTCTTGACATATCATATTTCATACATTAGATTCAAGTGGGTTATGAAATTCCATTTTTACCCCAAATACAGATTGCAGAATCACATCGGTTACACATCCACATTTTTACATAATGCCATATTAGTAACTGTTGAATCCTGCTGCCTTTCCTATCCTCTACTATCCCCCCTCCCCTCCCCTCCCATCTTCTCTCTCTACCCCATCTACTGTAATTAATTTCTCTCCTTTTTTTTCCCATTCCCCTCACAACCTCTTATATGTAATTTTGTGTAACAATGAGGGTCTCCTTCCATTTCCATGCAATTTCCCTTTCCTCTCCCTTTCCCTCCCACCTCATGTCTCTGTTTAATGTTAATCTTTTCCTCCTGCTCTTCCTCCCTGCTCTGTTCTTAGTTACTCTCCTTATATCAAAGAAGACATTTGGCATTTGTTTTTTAGGGATTGGCTAGCTTCACTTAGCATAATCTGCTCTAATGCCATCCATTTCCCTGCAAATTCCATGATTTTGTCATTTTTTAGTGCAGAGTAATACTCCATTGTGTATAAATGCCACATTTTTTTATCCATTTATCTATTGAAGGGCATCTGGGTTGGTTCCACAGTCTATTGTGAATTGTGCTGCTATGAACATCGATGTGGCAGTATCCCTGTAGTACGCTCTTTTAAGGTCTTCAGGGAAAAGTCCGAGAAGGGCAATAGCTGGGTCAAATAGTGGTTCCATTCCCAGCTTTCCCAGGAATCTCCATACTGCTTTCCAAATTGGCCGCACCAATTTGCAATCCCACCAGCAATGTACAAGAGTACCCTTTTCCCCACATCCTCGCCAGCACTTGTTGTTTGACTTCATAATGGCTGCCAATCTTACTGGAATGAGATGGTATCTTAGGGTGGTTTTGATTTGCATTTCTCTGACTGCTAGAGATGGTGAGCATTTTTTCATATACTTGTTGATTGATTGTATGTCCCCCTCTGAGAAGTGTCTGTTCAGGTCCTTGGCCCATTTGTTGATTGGGTTATTTGTATTGTTAATGTTGTGAGGTGTATCCTTCTAGGCTTTTTAGTATAATATTTAAGATAAAATAAAAATAAACTAACAATGTTACTTTACAAATTACTTTGCTTTGAGAAATTTAATACATCATTAATGTTGTTCCCACAACAACATAATTTCTACAGAATGTTTGAAAGTAAGTTTATAACCTCTATTTCTAAAACTTTTAAATATAAGTTCATTGTTCATGCCTTCCTGTGTTTTTAGTTATTTCTTAGTAATTTCATGAAAATGAGATTGCTTGGTCAAAGTGTATACATATCTTTAAGGTCTTCATTGCATATTGCCAACTTACCTTTTTTTCCCAACTCTTAAGCATTTCATAGGTAGCTGTGTGGTCACTGGAAAGATTGCTAACAGTCACATGCAAGTTCACATAAATAGAAAAGCATTTTTCTATTCTGAGTTGAAAAACAAGTTTCAGTCCTTATTTTTCTCTTTTCATTTTTGCCATTATTTTCATCTGCATTTACAAAAGGAAAGCATTTGAGATAAGACCAGCACTGAGTTCCCAACTTTTCCTACTACTCTTTTCAGTTTACATCTGGAATTGAACTACTAATCACTAAAAATAGCCAAATCAATAGTCCTCTAGGGCACTACAGAAGCAACTTGTTCCGGAACCTCTTTCAGAAGTCCTAGGGTTTGATTTAACATAGTTATTTGTCTGTTTCTTCTTTTTTTTCCTAAAGATCCTGGTCAAAATGACCTTAAAGGGGACAGAGACTCCCCAGGCAGTCTGTTGACTGACTTGTGCTGTTGAAGTCAGATGCTCCCAGTTAGGTTCCCAGTGGGATCTATCTGAAGGAGGCTCATTCTAATAACCCTTCCTCCGGGCGAACTTACAGAAATTTACTGACTCCATCTGTGGTTGGAACAGAACAGTCAAAGGAACTAGGTGATTTTTGAACTTTAAATCTCATCTTTAGATTCCTGGTAGAATTAAGGAAAAGAAAGGAGGACCCTGAAGTGGGAGGAAGGGCAGTGTCTACACATTTGACATTGTTTGATTTGCTTAAAAAGACATTAAAGGGCACATTTTATTTCTACTGTCAAGGCTGTGTTTATTTGGGGCACAGAAAAGGGTATGTTGTCTATAGATTTACCCCTTCACCATAATCCTCAGGCACTAGGTATCGACAGCCTTCTTCAGTTGTAAGATTCAGGGTGGGATCTACTATTAAGTTTTGCTATTGAAATCATCTTGTAGAATTTTTTTTTCACTCTCCGTTTTGACTTTTCTCAAATATTTTTGAAGCTGAGAAGTTGGCCTAAGGTTCTCTGAAATCCATTTTCCAACTTGCTGAGTTTTTCAGAAGCCAATTTCTGACCCCTTTCTAAAGACCCAAGTCAGTACTTTGTGAACGAGACAAATTGATTGTTCTCATGGTGTGCTCTGTACCCTCCCCTACCCCAGACTCCTTCAGCACCTGGATCCCACTGATTTGGATTGTAATCTTTTGTCTAGAAATTCTCGTAAGAAGGAAATATTCAGGAAATTCTCTTAAAAAGGAAATGTTCGGAAACTATTAACAGTTAATGTGTCTGTTTTCTGTTAACTACTAGCACTTTATCTTTTGGTAACTTTTTTTTTTAACTTTGTTATTTTAAAGTAAATAATTGACTAATTATTACTTTAATGATTTAAAAATTTGCAGATACATACTTAACCTGAGATCAATGCATTAATCTTAACAAAAAATTTTATTTACCTATGTCAGGGTCCCTTAACCTTATATTTAGTGGCATTTAGAGCTGGATAATGATTCGTCATGTGTGGAATAGGGAGGTTTACTATGTAATTTAGGATATTTATCAACATCTCTGGCCTCTACCTATTAGATGAGTAGCAATTCCCTCCCTTCTTTGATGACTCAGGCCATATCTAGACATTGTCAGATATCCCCTGGGGTACAAAAATCCTCCCTCTCCCAAAACTGCCTCCCTGGGGTTGAGTGTGTTGGTACATGCCTGCAATCTAGTGACTTGGGAAGTTGTGACAGAAGGGTGCTAATTTGAGGCCAGCCTCAGCAATTTAGCGAGAGTATCTCAAAGTAAAACCTAAAAACTAAAAAAAAAAAAAAAAAAAAAAAAAGGTCTGGAGATGTGGTTCTGTGGTTAAGCACCCCTGGGTTCAATCCATGGTTCCCAAAACGACTGACTTATATAGGTACTTGTATACTCCTCAAACCTAGGATGAACTCCTGAGGGAAATGACCACACTGAAGTTCCTACCTTCCTGTAGTTTACATTCTCCTGTATGTAAAAGATCTTGGAAAATCAGAAAAGATCTGCAAGGCCATATTTTTTAATGCAGAAGAGGTGGTCAGGCTATACATCAAATATATCTTCCTGGAAAGACTGGGAGAAGCCAGTTGGCTAGGAGGGGGCCCTAAAGGACCATTCTTTATTTTATTATTTTATCAAGGGCTTTGCCTCCTTAAGCAAAAGGTTATACTAAATTATAGATCTAGGGAGAAAAATCCTAGAAAGAAGGCACCCAAGTTGGGTATTGTGTAAAAGCTGTGCTTTGTGGAGGCCTTAGATAAAGAACTGTCTCGTATGTAGCTGGGTGTTTAATAACGGCTCAAATTAAGAATATTTCCTTCAGCAGAATTATTCAGATCACCACGGCACACTGCTATTTGGTCATTCATATCTCATTATTTGGGCTGTTTTTCCAAGTCTGGAATCCCTGAGTCCTCCCCTTGGTTTTGGCTGTTGACACCCCTCTCACTCCTGCCTACATCCTCCTTATCCACCTCCAGCCCTGACTTAGGCTGCCTGTTGGAGAGGACGCTGGAACTGAGACATCATGGCTTCCTTCTCTTACTGAGCTGACCTCTCTTGGATTCATTCTTCTTCACCTTACACTCCACTATGCAAGATTCTGTCTTTTGCTTATTTCAGACTTTTTGTTGTGGTGGTGGTTGTTGAGACCACATGAATGATCAAGGTAAAGAAGGTTTTCCAATCTCAAATCTTTTCTCTGGGCTGCACTGCCTCCCTTTCCAATACTGGAGCAGGGTCATCTTGTCAGCGTCTCTTGGATCACAGGAAAGCATGGTCCATTTCCAGAGGGATGAGAAAATTACAGGCTAAATATTAACAGGACTTTGCTAAATGGTTGATCATCTCTTTACAGGCTTTAAAAAAAAAAATCCCATCACTATAAAGGGCTGTACCTCTCATAACAACTCCTTAGGAATGCCCATGTATTTCATTTGAACTATTTTTTGAAATTTTTGCTGGTCCCTGGTGATGGATATTCCCCTGGTCTAAGCTTTGCCTTGGCTCTAAGGTAGGTGACCTCTAATAGTTTTCCTGGCATTAAGTGTTAAAATCATCAAGCCAGATTCCTATCTATCCTGAGCACCCATAACTTAACTTGTTTTTCCTTTTTTTCCCCCCAAATCACACACTTATTCTAAACATTACACTCTCTCAATTTAACATCTCAAAATTAAATGGAGATTCCACCTCCCATGAAAGTCCTCACTTTATCCTCCTCATTGCTACCTAACAGCATCTTCCTAGTGCTTTCATTATGACTGCCTACACTCACATCTTTTCTTGGTTTCATCCCAATGAGTATGAGATCATTTTTTAATCCAACATTTATGAAGTCATGTTTTTTTTTTTTCTATACCCATGTAAGTCCATAAGCAGGAACAAAGGAGGATATAGAACTCACTTGGCAGGTGCCAAACCAGAGCTTCTGAATTCCAAAGCTCAGCTATAAGAAATCTCAGGCAAGAAGTGTTTTCCCCTTGAATTCTTCTGTATGCTTCCCTTGAAGTCAAAAGATTTAATACTGGCATTTTAAACCATATTCAGAAACTTTAAAAAGGTTACAACCTGTACAGAGTAGAGCTTTTATGTAATGGTTTATGTTTTATAACTATTGGCTCCTATTTGGATTACTCAGCATTTACATTCTTTTCTTGTAATAGATCTAGAAGGAACTAGTCCCTTGTTAATTTCATTTATTTATAGTGTTCACTTAATAGTAACCTTCTTTATAGGCCTGCCGTATAATCATAGGAATTTCCAAGTAATGGAACTAACATTCTGCTGCCAGATTCTACACACACATAGGAAACATGTTTCCAATATAACATGTCCAAGTAAGCTGGACTTTATTTTTCTACTCCAAATGATGATCTAAATTAGACCACCTCACTAATGTATATCAACATTATACCACAACAAATCTGCATAAACCTAGAGATCATCTCACCCAGTAAATTTCTAAGTATGATTCCCCAAATCAGCAGCATCAGTATCACAAAGAACTTGTTAGAAATTTACATTCAATTTTAATTTGCATACAATTTTAAAGCCCCATCACAGATCTAAATCAGGAACTTTGGACCAGGTAATCTGAATTTTAACAACCCCTCCAGATGACTCTGACGCACACTTCGAACCAGTAATCTCTATTCTTTATAAAATGGAAAAACTGAAACCCAGAATAACAAGATGACCTGCTGAAAGACAGAATAGACCTGGATGGTGATGATATCAGAATAAAGCTGAACCTAATATTCTATCAGTTCTCGTACACTGCCAATGAGGTTGCTTTAAACATATGTGGGGTTCACATCCCTCAATTTTCAACAGCTAAGACCTGAATCCCCCCTACATGCCCACTTCTCAGGCTGAGGTCAGTAATCTTATTCTACTTCAATTTGAACACCAGGAGCCATGAAAGAGCCTCCACGTTTATTTACCCACTGGGTTTGCTTCCCTGTTTGAATGTTTTAGTTGAGCAAATGCCAAAGTGCATTTGGGCACTATTTCCCAGGTTGTTTTCTTTTTTTTTTTTTTCTGCAGGGAGGTTGGTGGCTTTTGTCCCACTACGTTTTATCATTTGCTCCCCTTTTGAATCTGAATCTCGGCAAGCATGAAGAGAATACAGACAAAATTCTTTGTTTTTGCCAGAAAAGTCCAGCTAAATGCGATCCCATCTCCTAAAGTCAATTTGCGGGAGGTGGGAGGCGTCTTTGAAACAACCTATGAAATTGTGAGCAAATGAAGTTTCATCTTGCTGTTAACGAGGTTGCCTTGCCAAACCTGTCAGCACTGGAGCTGACCCTTTTGTGTTATAGTGTCTGCTCCAGCTGGTGCTATTGGCTGTTAATCAGAAGTGTTTATACTTTTTCATTCTCACTTAATTTCCACTGGCCCGCTCGACTTGGTATTCAGAGTTGGTTCATTACAGATAATATTGTTGCAGTCCTGTCCTGACATTTCACTGTCAAGAAGCAGTGATGGGTCAATATTGCTTCTACTACTCTTCACAAAGGAGAAAATATGCTATCACACCAATTAGGTGGTTTCAGCAATTTTTTTCTGTCCAATCTTCCTTTTAGCTGCCAAAACTGGTCTGAAATTGAAGGGGAAGACATGGAATTATTAAATACCAAACCCTTGGTTTAGGATGCTGAAAAGATTTAGCCTAGTGAAATACCAAAATCTTTAGGAGGGCAAAACATCAAAGTCAGGAGCCATAGGAACTTGTGCACCCTCTTATCTGTGTACACTGGCTGCAAACACAATAATCAATCCTTTGGAAACAGTTTGCGGGAACTCAAAGCAGTTTATCATTAATGATTTTAAAGTGGGACATTGAGCAAATGCTCTACAGTTCTGCTCAATAGTCTTTTTTTTTCTGTTTCATGCCTGTGAGCTTCTTTGCAGAGTCGAGGAATGATGAAGATATTCCAGAGTATCTGAACTTGTTTGATTTCTAATAGCACTGAATCACCTGGGTGTCCTTCCATTTATCAATCTAGTGCCTTCTCATTCTTTTATTTTTCCAATTATTTTTTCCCTGGCATCTAAGCAACTTTGTTATCTCCATTTTAGGCAGCATGACATACGTTTTTGAAGTCAATTAAAACTGGATTTAAGTCCCAGCTCAGTCATTGATTTGCCTTGTGTGGCCCTTAAGCAAGACATTAACTTGAGTCTTGGTTTTCTTAACTTGAGGTTTTTTTGGGGGGTTTTTTTTTTTTTGGTTGTTGTTTGTTTGTTTAACTTGAGACTATTTAAATTGGTTAATTTCAGATAAAAACTAGTAAAACTAATAACATTTAGTTTTGACATAGATTTCTTGTTTACTGTTAACTATGTGCCAAGCATTATTGTAAATGCTGAAGCTAAAAGGATAAATAAGACTCTTATTTAGCAAGAAGGTTGTAAAAGCCAGAAAAGGGCAACATATTTCCATTCTAGAATGCTGATAGGGTTCCCTGATGGAAATGAGATATTTAGCTACATGCAATAAGGAACGAGGTAGGCAGGTAAACATGCTGGGGAAGCATTCCTCTAGGAAGATAGTCTAAGAACTGTAAGGAGAACCAGGAATGCATGCAGGTTGGAACACAAGATGTATTCAAGCAGAATGTAGAAGCATAAATAGCTGACAAAATGGAGCATAGGTAAGTGGTGGGAGGTGAATAGTGGCCAGATACCTGTCTGCAGAGCCAATTGCAGGCCTTCTGTGCATGCTGAGGAGTTCAGACTCTATTCTTTGAAGCACAATCCATGTAGCAATTTCTTAGTCAAATGCAAATTTGTATTTGGGTGCTGTCTTAGTTGGTTGTGTGTTGCTATAGCAAAATACCTGGCACTGGTTAATTTGTGAAAAACAGATACTTATTTTCTCACTGTGAGATAGTTAATGTTAAGGCACACAGGTTCTGTTTTCTGTTGAGGGCATGAGAAGGAAGACTGGATTCAAAGAGACAAGTATTGGCAGAGCCATATTTTGAAGCCTTTCTTAAACCAAGAGTGTGGTAGTCACTTTAAGGATATTGTGAGTGAGCAGAATAAATAATAGAGTAGTGCAGTTCTTTCTAAAAACCCCGGTCAGCAGACATTTTCTGTGTAGGGCAGATAGGATGTATTTTGAGCTCTGAGGGCCATATGGTCTCCATCACAACTCCTCAACTCTGCCATTGTAGCGTGAAAGCAGCCATAAACAATACAAAAACGAGTCATGTGGCTGTGTTCCAATCATCCACATTTGAAATTCACAAATTTTCACATGCGAATAAATATTATTCCTCTTTTGATATTTTTTACAAACATTTAAAAATGCAAAAATCCAATCCCAGCTCAAAGACCAGATGAAAACAGGCAGCCCACTGCATTGGGTCTCTCTGTGGTACTTTGCTGCCACCACTGTTCTACATAGCTCTTCTCCTTTTTCCTCGTTCCTTGATAATCATGACTTTCTTTCTTTATGATTCTTAAATACTGAATTTTAAACCCTGTAATAAAGTCATATGTCTCAACATTTTTAAATGATTTTTGCTTTTTTTTAATATGTCATGTTTATCAGATTTTTTTTTTTTTTTTAGAATTGTCAAGCTATCTTCCTATAGTAGTTTTTTTCCTTGAAGTTTCAAAGCTTTCTTTTTAACATTCAGGCTTTCACTCCACCTGGAATAGAATTTTGAATATGATATGAAATTTGAATCTGATTTGATCCTGCACACACACTGATAACCAGCACTTGCAGTCCTGGTTATTGAAAAATATCACCTTTGCTTCACTGCTCCAAGAATTGTAGCTTGCATATATATGTGAACTTGACTCTGGATTTTTTTTCTCATTTTTTGCTCATTGGAATTAAAAGAGTTGCTGTGAATTAATAGATCAATATGGGGACAGAGAACAACATAACAATACTGAGTCCTCTTTTAGATGACCCTTTCAGGTATTATTTCTTTTTCCTTTTTTGAATCTTCTTTAATTCTTTTCAATACAGTTTTATAATGTTTTTCCTTTAAAATCTTGAATATTGTTGGCTGTGGATATTTTTTAACTGACCAGCGCCTGCTTTTCTGTTTTCTTTTCATTGATATTTGAAAATTACAAAACAGAACTATGTGTTCTTAGGAGACTTCTGCCAATTTACCAGAAACAACATTTGTGCATTAAAAAATATCTTTCGAGTTTATGTGTGCTAGAAATTCTTGCTGCAGTGAGTAAATTGGGTTTTAGGATATAAGCAAAAGTTTCACAGTGATAATATTATGAAACAAGAGAATCCATGTTTTTTTTAATTTTTGTTTTTTAATCAAAAAGAGGAGTTTTAGGGGGCTGAGGATATAGTCAGTTGGTAGGGTGCTTGCCTAGGACACACAAGGTCTTAGGTTAAATTGCAGGATCACAAAAAAAAAAAAAAAAAAAAAAATCTGGGATTTGGGTTGTAGCTCAGTGGTAGAGCACTTGCCTAGCATGTGTGAGGCCCTTGGTTCAATTCTCAGCACTGTATATAAATAAATGAATAAAAAAAGGTCCATCAACATCCAAAAAAATTTTAAAAGAAGTTTTACATTGTGGTTCATGTGCTACTTATGAGTAGAAATTAAAAAGACATAAGATAAATGGCAGAGTTACTTGACTAAATTACTATTTTCTAAGGGGATAAATTTTCCTGTCTATATAAATTTAGTAATATTTTTGAGAAAATGTCTGTTATTCTACATGCACTATTGAATTTAATAGAATAGGTACAATCTCTTATCATACATGTGTGTTGATCATTTCACTTGTGATCAAATCTTAGATTCAAAGTTGTGACACTTATTGGAAATTTTGACCCAGTTTTCAGGTTACATGTTTCCTTCTTCCTGTTGTGAAGTGGCTATAGATTGCCTTGCTTACCTACCTTTGTAAATATCTTATCTCTTGTTAGCCTGCCCCCTAAGGCAGGCCGTCGATAGCTCAAGTTTATTTCGTTTTTCTCTATATATCTTGACTTCTAGTTGAAGCCTCTAATTCCAAATTAAAGGAATTTCTCATTTTATCTTTTTCCTTCTTCCTAATGCCAAATAGTTGATTGGTTCTTCTCTGAACTCTCAGCCCTTCTGAGGTTTTTAGTTAGTGTTAACCGATTCCTATTGCAGCCATCCTGAGAAACTGCTATAACCTTCTCTCCTACATATTGTCAATAGCTAATTTAAAACCTGCAGTTTTATTGTGACGTAAATACTTCTTTTCTCAAATCTACTTGTATGCCTATATCATTATGTGTATGTGTGTGTGTGCGTGTGTGTGTATAGGTTTCTGTTGTCTCAATCTTACATAAAATTAACTCTAAAACCTTGAAATCCATAGTCAGATAAAACTTGAGTTCTGAACACTCAATACAACGCACTCCTCTCTAATTTCCGCACTCTTTCTGGCTTATTGTACAATAAACTAATGACTGTCATTTCCCCCATGCTCTGAGCCACTTGCTTTTGTGTGACTGTCCTTTACATTGGATCAATACTCATCATAGCAGTTTTGCAAAGAAATTAAAGGTGATGTCACAACTATTTATATATGAATCTATCTACTATGAACACTCTGTAATTCATTCTTTAAATAAAACTATCATCATGTGTGATGCTAAGGAAAGGGTCTCATTTCTAATGGAAAACAATAAGCTAGCTTGAATATGTGCTCATTTGCTGAAAGCCTTGCTTTATCCAGGGGGATGGAGCAATTTTTAAAAAGATATATTTTTCTGAAACTTATATAGTTAGCCAGGAAGTCTCTTCTACCTTATTCCTTACTATTATTAATTTTAGCAAATGATAGTGTCTGCTTCCCCATAATAGCAAATGGATTTTTAAATGGAAATAGAATTAAAATTGTAAAATGTTTCTTTTAAATGCTAATTTTTCCCTTTAAACATTATGCCTACAAGGAATCAGTGACACCTGATTGAGTATACACATTCTACTTGCCAAGAATAACTCATAAGTTTAATAAATTGTGTGCATAACACTTAAAATCTTCATTTAAGCATATACCTTTATTAAAATAATGCAAGGTGAGGAACTAATTGCATTCCCTTCATATTCATACTCAAGGGAAATATAACTACAAACTGATTTAACTGTTTATGTTTAAAAATACTGTTTCAAATACCATTTAATTCTAGTTATTTCATTGTTATCTACTATTTATCAGGACTTGACAAAATAGTACCTCCTTCCACACACCTTATGTCTACTTGTTTAGGATTGCTTTGCCTAATGAAGTGGTGCAGTTTATTGTAAAATTTAACCTGTAATATTATCTAATGTTGGAAATATTGCTGTCTGACAAAATGTAAACTATCGAGGACAGACAAGATCTTCCTATCTATAGATACGAAAATATGAAAAGTAATACATTCATGATGACAGGAAAAGAGTATGTATTGCTGGTTTGGATGAGTGCTTTTCAATCCGAGCCCCAGAGCTCCCTGCCTCAAAATCATCTATAAAGATATTTAAGGTACCATTTCAAGAGTTTGAGATCTCCTCAATCAGAATCTCTAGGGATAGAGACTGAAACACTGATATTTAAAATAAGATTACTGCAGGTAAACCAGTACATACTAGCATCAGACACAACTAACTGGCAAGACATCTGTGACTTGATGATTCCTATTCCAGCTCCAGGTGATGACAGCTGGGACCTTGGGCCATTTATTTATCTAACTTTAGATATCTGCTTTCTCATTATTGGATTAGGAAGTAGGAGTATGTGATCTCTAATTCCCTTCCAGCTCTAAAATTTTGGAGACAATAAGGAAAAAGAGTATAGGAAACCTATCAAGTTGGGAAAACTAGGTAGACAGATTTCATAAAAGCCATCGAGCTAAAAAGAAAATAATAATTGAATTTAAAGAGTTGTGGTTTTTCTTGTTACTTATATTATTATTATTGTTATCATCATCATCATCATCATCGTACTGGGGATTGAACCCAGGGACACTTAACCTCTGAGCCACATTCCCAGCCCTTTTTTGTACTTTATTTAGAGCAGGGTCCCGTTGAGTTGTCTCACAATTCTCTTGCCTCAGCCTCCCAAGACACTGGGATTAGAGAAGTATATCACCATGCCTGGCTCTTGTTTCCTTTTAACAACCACAAACATTTATGAGAAATCCAGTCAATGACTTTTTAAAGTTAAGTTAATAAATATACACACAGTTTGTTTATTCTTTTAATCTATAGGTAGACAAAACAAGGTGTAGATCACACAACACACACACACACACACACACACCTTAAAAAAATACAGTTAAATTTAAAAAAAGGATAATGGAATGAGCAATGCCACAATCTTTAGATCTCACAGTATAAATTTTTTAACTAAAAAGGAGAAAACCTAAAATGATAGACGCTAAGCTTTCCCCTGGAGGGGTTTAAATAAAAAGAATATAAGCTTTTCTTAATTTAATTTAAACAGATTTTCCTATTCTTCCCTTTTTATCTTTTATTTCATGTATGTTGACTAAGAAATTTATAGCCTTTCTTTTCAATTTTTAAATTTATTACTAGAGCTTATATCTCTTTGTCAATAATAGGTAGGCTCACAGTAGTGTAATAAATATATAAAAGGTTTAAAAAGTGGGGTTATAATAAGATGATAAGTAGAAAAGTTCTCAGTTAATTAATTGGTTCAACAAGGCTTTTCACCCACCAATGCTAGATTGGTTTTATTAAAATATGTTTTCTTCCTGTAACTCTGCTATTCAAGAACTAAAAGCTTCATTTTGGCATTTGAGTCTTTCTGAAGGCTGGCTTCATTTTGTCAACCTCAACAAATGTCTCTTTCCTCATCACATCATCATCTTCACCATTCAGTCCCATCTCTGATGATCAGCAAGTCAGGAGCTTGTCCAGGAACAGGGTGCATCTGAGGGCTTTCCTACACGTCCTCAGTGCTGTTTTGTTCAGTTATAAGAAAACTTAAGGCTTAAATACATCTTCTCCTTCCAGTTAGAAGTCTGGAGGAATAATATTTAAATAATGCATGACCTTCCTTCATGTCTGAAAAGTGGCATTTCCCATTATTTCTGAATACAAAGTGGAAAGAACAGAGAATGGAAGAGTGTTGTACCATCTGTCCCTTTGGATGGGAAGGAAAAGGTTTGACTGGAAGTCCTGCCCCTACAATTCCACTTACATCCCCTAGGACAGAATCACACCTGATATGACCATGTCTAGCTGCAAGGGACACCTGGAAGTGAAGCATTGACTCTGTTGCTTTCATGGTGGAAGGCTAAGGGAGGGGCATTATCAAAGGGATTAGAGCTGCCATTCAACAGGGTCACTCACCTCATGATCACTGTCATTCTGTTGTTTCATTATGTTTTATGCAGTCCTGTGGTACCTGCAATCTGCTTCATACCATCATGGCACAAACTGTCCCTTCAATTAGTTTGCAAACTTTTTAAGAGAAGAGTTTAATGTTCTCAGCTTGAATACCTCAAGGTAATTAGTCCAAAGTGGTCTCTTGGCATATGTTTAATGCACACTCTTACCTGTTTAGGGGGACTGTGATTTCCTATAAGAAGCTTAGGTTCTGGGAAATTATGAATGAAATTTGAGACACTAATCTCCCACTTAATCGCTATATCCATGATCACTAACTTATGCAACCTCCCTAAAACTTGTTTCCTTTCCTGTAATGTTGGGGACAATAATAAAACTTACTTTGTTGGGCTTGTTAAAGACATAAATGTGAAAATGCTTATGAAAAACATGTTGTAAACAATTAATCACTAGACTGGAAAAAATAAGCACCATTCTTAATATAATATTTTAAAAATTCTGGAAGAGAAATAGGCTAAGTGACAGGTTTGCAAGAGGCAATGGAAGTTATTTTCCTATGACATTTATTTTAAAGTGGTACAACTAAACCAGGAAAGAGACAGCAATTACAACTAATAAGCTATTGCATTCGATTTGTTAGGCTTTCACAACGGCTTCTATAGTTACTAAGATTAACTTGCCATTTGTTCAGATATTATTGTAGCAGAAAGCAGCATAAAAAGATGTGGCACTTTAGAAGAAATGTAGAACTGCAGAAAATATAGTCTAATAAGAAGTCATATTCAATTAAGGAAGGTGGCACATAGAGTATAACAAATTTACAACATATGTGGACAGTAGAATTCAGCCATATGTTGGTGTTTGGACATAGATACTAAATAAAGAATGGACCACACCATGTCTGATTTCTGTTGGATGATACTGCCCTACTTACTATAGCTCTCTTAACACGCTCCGTTTAAAGACTGGACTTGGTTTGATGTATCATAGTGAATGATACCTGAGTAAGGGCATATCTGATTAAGGATAATGAAAATAGATACACTTGAAATTACCATTATGTCTATAGTTACTTCCTTCTGAAGTAATTAAGAAATTTAATTTGACTAAGATTACAGTCAGTAATATTATGCAACATGGTATGGATAATTTGTGTTTGGGCTAGGTACATTGTGTTTTCTCATTTTTAAAAAGTGAAAATGATGTTGTAAGTTATTAGGGAAATTCAAATCAAAACTATACTGAGGTTTCAGCTAACACCATTCAGAATGGCAGTCACCAGGAACACAAATAATAATAAATGCTGGAGAGGATGTGGAGGAAAAGGAACACTTTTATGCTGTTGGTAGTACTATAAATTAGTACAGCCACTGTGGAAATCACCAGTATGGAGGTTCTTCAAAAGACTCCTCATGGAACTAACATGTGATCCCAGTGCTGAGAGAGAGAGACTGATGAAACTATATTATTATTTCCTGTACATGTATGAATATGTAACAAAAAAGCCCATCAACACATACAACAATAGTGTACCAATAAAAATGTGGAAAATGTTATAGTTTATAATATTCAGATCACTTATATTTTAATAATTCTAGGAATTCAGTCTTTCACTCAAACTAATTAAAGGATTCAAGTAAATGTATCAATATTGCTCATAATAGTGTTTTCTACAAGTTTTACTTGCATCATTTAATTTTCAGGAAAAGTATTAACTAGTCCTAAGTGACCACATCAATTTAACAGTCTCATAAAATTATTTAGTAGGCTAAATAGTCACTTCTAGAAGATATCAGAAGAAAGATAATATATATAATGTGTATATATATATATATATATATATATACACACACACACACACACACACACACACACACACACATATATTTGGAAAAATTTATCCCCTAGAAAATGAAGTAAGATTCTGATACTTTAGCTCTTGTTTTATTTGTTTTGATTTCTGTTACCAATGGTTTAATATAAAAAAATACCTTTATCATAGGATGTCTACTTTGCATCATTGCATATCTCTATGGCATCTGTTTCTTATGGCAATTAGAGGATCCAAAGCATTCTAGAATTCTTTGATCTACAACATCATCATGGAAGGGGAAGAATATGTTGGGAGAGCTGAGTACAGGCAACTTAGTGCATGAAACCCAATAACACCTGTGGCCAAACCAAAGCAATGCTCTTCCTAACTTCTCAAGAGTATGCATATAAACATCTGAGAAGCGAATACTTGAAGCCTAGTAATGCCTCTAATAGAAACATAAATGCCTGTCCTTGGTGATTTAAGTATGTAACATTCTATGATAAATCACTAATTCACTAAATGTCATTAAATTTTTTTTTTTATCTACAATATTCCACTTGAGATTTGTTTGACATGGATTGTAGATGTGTTCAGATTGGACATCAAATATAAATGCCATTTCCTATTTATCATCTTATAATTTCTGCCTAGCATTTCCAAATGATTTATAAATTATCTAATGTTGAAGAATTCAATAACAATGTATTTTTTAATAACAATTAAGATTAAAAATTGAAACTCAAAAGCAGTTGATAAGTTAAACTGATTGTAGTGCTTTTTCACCATGTGACATTGTTTGGGGGAAGAGAAATGAGGAAAAATGGTTCCAAGTTTGGTAATTTGTAATTTATATAATTAGCTGAAGTATTTTCAAAATTTGCAGATAACTTATTTTTAAGAAGTTAAAATGCTTCTTTTCATCAGTAATTCAACACATTTTTAAAGAAACCCCATTCAAAATATCTGAATGTACATAATAGAAAGGCATTTATTGCCAGAGATCAAAGTTGTGACCAGATGCTGTATTACTGCATATAGGTTAAATGTGATCTCAAAATTCTCCCAGTGTAAACGGTAACACAACAGAAGTGTAATCTTGGTCATGCAGACTCCAATGTCAGTGGATGAGGTGGAGATCTCTTTACCAGGCAGTCATCCAATGCATTTGGTATTTCTAGCCTCTGCATACCTCTGCTGCTTTCCATATGGAACTTTCAAGGTCACCCTAGGTATCACTGTACAATGGAATTACACGGGAAAAAAGAAACCTGAATATCATGCGGGTGATTTTGATGAGCCAGACCTGGATATAACCCACAGTAAACATTCCAGAAATTAGTGAAATTGACACTTCCATATTCAAAGAAGAAAGATTGGAGAATGTAGTCTAGTTGTGATCCCAAGAGAAAGATGAAATGCATTTTGATGAACACAAAGCAATTAGTGCCAAGTACTTCTACCATTTGCTATCTGGGTACCATTGAGCACGTTGCTTAAACTCATAGACCCAGTTGTCTAACCCATAAAATAATGATGATACTTGCCCTATTGGACTGTGTAAGGAGAACAAGAATGAAACCAAAGACCTTGTTCAGTGCCTGGAATAAAGTGGATATTCTAAAACAATAATATTATTTAGCCCTCTTTTTCTCTTCTTAAAAATTGTGCATATACACATACTCATTATCCTCAATATCTTGACAATGTAAGTTGAGGAGAATCAAATTACAAGATGGCAAGGAGCATGCAGAAATATGTGACAAATGCCAAAATATTTCACAGCAGGTGAAGATCACTGTGAACTCGGATTCAATTAAGGAGGTATTTGTAAAAGTTTAAAGACTCGAGTCAGGCCGTGAGAGAGGGAAGGAGTTGGATAGAGAATTTAAAATTTTAGTGTTTGATATAGAACATGGAGACTATCTAGTTTGTTACTTATATTAGAATCTTTTTTTCCCCCACTGACCTGGGAAACAACAAACTAAGTGTTCCAGATTAACTGAGGTCAGTGGAAATATTTCAAAATCAAAGTTATGGCCAAACTATAAAAAGCTGTGGTGATTTCCTGATTAAACTCTTGTTTGTGACTTTCTTCTTTTTCAAACCCCTTTAAAACTTCTGTGAACTAAAGAAGGAGGAAAGAGAATTTTGTATGAACTGATAATTTTCATGCATGTTTATGTGCTAAAAATTTTTACTCAATTTGTCAAGAGAGCCAGCTATGTGATCCTTTGAAATTCCTACTACATCTGGGTACCATTTAAAGACTGGATTTCTAAGATCTAATTGGGCTAATAAGGAGGTAATGAGCACTCTCAAAATAAGCATAACAGAATACATTTTTGTGATAAAGTCATTACCTGCTAACCCAGGTGAATATAGCTCAAATCTGAAAGGCAACTTCTTGGGGCAAGGAGGTGTTCCCTTCAAAGTCTCCTCCTGGTCAAGCTGTTCATATCTTTTCACTTGATTTATGTTTTGGGTTTACTTGATCTTAATGAAATCACTCATATGAACTCTGTATTTTCCTTTGCACCATAGGGACTTCATGAGTGTATTAAGACAACCATCTCTTAAGAAATTTTTAATGTTGTAATCATAAAAGTATTTACACTCTAAAATACCCAGATATCTGTTCACTGTGAAATGACATACAAGAAAAAATGCAAAAAGCATTGAAAATAAATGAACATAAAAGGCTAGATACGTAGGTATCACAAAAACAAGGAAAGATCTGCAGGAGGCAAAATAGCTTAGGTTGGGCCTTGAAATTGGATGAGCAGTGGAAAAGATTGATGATATTTTGGTATGAGGCAACCAATGTGTGTCGTGGCATAAATATAGGAATGATTGTGACATGCTTCACGGGGGAGCCTATGTGGAGCCTCCAGGACCTATTTTCAAGGATATTTTTTTCTACATGTTAGAGAAAAATCTGGAGAGATATGTGAGTTTTTGATGCCATACCTCATGACCATCTTCTTTATTTCTTCCCTCTATGCCCTGTCCTTCTTATACACTTTTGTGTGGATATGTGTGATATCAGTTACCATTCTCTTAAATCAGCAGGAGTCATAATTTCCAGTAAAGTTTTGGGTGGTAGGAGTACTATCCAAAAAATATTAATAAGCATCATGTATGTGCAAGGCAAAGGAACTTCATGATAAATATGAGACAGACCTCATTTTGAACACCTGATAGTTGGGCTAGATGCTATACATAAATTCCAACTGATTCCAACAGAGATAAAAGCAGAGATAGATGAAGGTTTGGTATGTAAGATGATCATGAACCCAAATTTCCCCAAGGAAATAGAGAGGCCCCCTGGAGAGGATGATTTGTGAGCTGATTCATTAAAAAAAAAAAAAAAAAAGAGGAGGACTGACCACTTAAAGGTTAGGAGACTTCCGGACAGAGAGAACTGTGGGAAAGAGGGAAAGAGGTCAAAGAGAATGCTGGAAATTAATTTTTCAGGGATTTGGTATTACCAGTAAGTCTATTAGAATAAAGAAGAGGTAGGTAGAATCCTGCCTTGGAAGGGCATCAAATGCCAACTTAACCAACCAGAATTTTATAGGAAGAAAAATGCAATTTCTTTCATTTCTAGAAAGCAGCCACTTCTGTCCTTAAGCTCTGCATTATGAACCATTGTAGGTAAGCATAAAGTCTTGAATTTGCCTGAGGAGCAGGCAATATCTAAAACTTGCAGAAGCACTGTAAGAACCAAATTGTGCCTTGTCACCATCTGCTCTGAAATGCGTCTTACAACTCAACACAATTTCATTACATCAAATTCGACCACCAGGCAATTAATCCCATTTCCTCTGAACATGAATTCCTGAGGGTGTAGCAAGGCCCATAGTCTCCAGTGAATGTTTGAAGCCTGTACCTTAGACTGGCAACATATTTCAATAAGATATGAATCCAGGCATGCACAGATTGAGACATATTACTTGCAAATGTAAATAAATATAAAGATATGTTTTGCTATTTTTTGACAGGGAGGAATATTTGATTAATATGTTTAATATACTTTGCCTCTTTCACACGGATTCAAACTCAAGGAATGCTATTCATCACACAGAAATTTCAGAAACAAGTTTCTTACAAATAGGGACTAAGATCAGAGGGTGAAAGGCAAACAAACTGAATAGAATTTATCAAAGGAGAAAATTTAGCTGTGTTGACAATTCTGTGTGTGTTTAGGGATTTAGAGAAGTGTTAGGACTGAGATGAAGGAGCAGAGGTCTTTCTCTGATTTTGGTGTAGCATCTAATTTCTTGGGTGACTTAAGCAAACCACTCACTCCATTTGTAATGGACATTTATAAAGTATCCCCAGGTTTGTATGGGATGCTGAATTGGTCCTGGGCCAGGTAACTTCATTGGATGGAACCTAGTATTAACAGAGTCAAAATTATTTGCCTGGCATCTATGAAGGCTGACTTTTACTGTTAATATATTCTAGATTTATTGGGATGTCCTGATTTTAAACATTTCTCACTATTGTTTTCCCCCAATCAACTTTACTCTACAATTTCTAATCTATTCTTTGCCATAGAGGTCTGATTACTTCTTACTTGTGGAAGAGGACCTAAAAACACTCTCTTCCCATGATGTGTTCTGAAGTTTGGTTCAAAAAACAAAGAATAAAAATGCTGAGGATACAGCACACTAAATGAACTGAAATCCCTTACTCGAACACAATCCAGGAAACCAGAGCCAAGTTCATGGTCTGCTGATGGTATTTTCATCGTATAAAGTAAAAGTGACAGTCTTATTGTCTGGATTTGGAAGAATTTTTATCTTAAAAAAGATAAAATGGGTAACTGTTCTGTTTTCTAAAGGAGGTGTTCACAATGTCTGTTTTCTTTACTTTTAAAAGACTGTCTTTTCTGTGGAGAGAGTCAATTTATATTGGGTAAGATTGATCATAGAACTAAAGGTTTGGAAAATATTAAGGAGTTGAGTTCAAATTCATTATTTCATGCAAACAAAAAATATATACCAATCTCCTGAACAGAAATAATCCTTTCTAATAGAAAAATGCACAGGAGAGTAGTCATTAAAAATAACATGGACTTCTCTGTCTGTACAAGGGACTGGTAGCCTTTGCCCCTATAGGACCAAATACTAAGTATTTTAGTCTTTGTGGGCCAGGCACTCTTGATGACAATCACCAGATCCTACTACTGCAATATGGAAATGGTCACAATGCAAAAGAACAAATGTGGCTGTGTTCCAATAAAATCTTATTTATGAGACACTGAAGTTTGGATTTCGTATGTTTTACATGTTATAAAATATCCTTCTTTTGCTTTAAGCATATGAATCTGTAAACACCCTTCTCTCTGCAAAATAATGTGACCACAGGTGGTAGGCTACTTTTTGCCTCTAGCTGTAGTTTGCTGATTGTGGTTTACAGTGTCAAATACTTGACTTTTCTTCTTCATGTGCTTTTGATTCGGTCTTAGATTTATCCCCTTTTGGTAGAGATTTAGGAATCTTCATTGCTGAGTTGGTAAAAATAAATGTCAGTAAAATGCTCTAGGTGTGTTTCATTGGTGGCATTATTTTTGCCAACAATGAAACACACCTAGATAATTTTACTGAGAGCATATTCTTCATCTTTTTTTCTTTTCTCAAGTAATAAACTTTGAGTGATGTCCCTCCTGACAGCCACATCTTGTCACAACCACTGTAAACTTCTAGTGGCCAAACACACATGGTGCATGTCCCCATGTGAACATTTACCCATGCAGCTGTGCCTTTTCTTTAACAGTTCTAAGGTGGTCTTCAAGGTCTCACCAGCTGCTCATACCTGTTGAGAATTTTCATAGACATTCTTCAGTGCATAATTAGGTAGAAATATAGTTTTACCCCCAATCATTTATATGCTATCACATGTACTTTTGAGTTCTCTGAAGGGCAGATTGATCCCTTCATTAATAAGTTGGTTAATTCCTCAATCATCCCTTTACTTAAAGTGTCTCTGAACATACACTGGTGGGTATCATGTACTGATGAACTGAATTAGTCAAATGTTCCTATTCTGAAACTTAAGATGCCATCTTATTCTATTTTTATGCTGAGTATATTCCATTAGCTTTTTTGAAGAATTATGGAGAACAGCAGCATGTTCTAGTGGAAGACAATAAATGGTTCAGACCATTTACTTTAGCAATCAGGTCTAGATTAGAATTTTAGTTCTGATGCTTGCTGTGTGACTTTAGGGAAGTTGAATAAACTCTTCAGCTTCAATTTTTCTCATCTTTAAAATGGGATTAATAATTTCTACATAACAAATGATAAAATAAAGTTAAATTATATGACCCACTCTGCATAACATAAATGGTACTGATTACTTGCTTACTTTGATAGAAATATGAAGAACATAAATAATCATGTAGGATGTAAAAACAAAAACAAAAACAAAAAAACAAAAAACCTTTGGCATTAAGCAGACAATGCATTGAGGTAGAGGAGAAATAGATTTGTTTGGGCATGATTTTCATGTTCTAATTACTCTATGCTTTTTCCCTCTGAGCTTTTAGTCTTGCAGAGTTTTCAGCCATACTTCTGTGTGTTGACATACTTCTGTGTCTCATGAAGGTGATGACCCAGAATTTCACTCCAAGGGGATATATTCCATAACTTATTCAACTTACCCTCAGTTAATCTCAGAATCACCCTAGTGAACTTCACCCTGATCTTCTCTGGAAATCCCTTGATGCTCTTGTGTCTTTTGCTCAGTTAGTCATAGTCCCACGGTTACCTCCATGTCCAGTGCAGCATCTAATTTCCTGGATCTCCTTCTTGCCCTCTCCATTTCTTCTTCCTTTCTTCCCCCTACCAGTCCATCTCCCGTCATACTATTTAATCTCACAAAGTTTCTGTTACTTTACCTCCTAACCTCATTTCTCCACACCACTATCATCATTCATATCCATTCTCACTCTCTCCAATTTCATCCTGCCACCATGATCAGAGTGGTTTTGATTTTTGTCTTAATACAAATTTGTTCCTACCACTCTCTGCTTCAAAACTTTCACTAAATTTCATGTTTTTTTTTTTTTTTGGATGGAGTCTAAGTTATTTAATTTGGGCTATCGGGCCTTACCTGATTGGGCCCTTCCCTTACCAGCTTCTTCTGATTTCATTCTCTGTTTCACTCTCTTGATATTAGGCACAATGGTTTTATTTTATTAGCTCTGGCTGTGGAGCATTGACAATTGTGTTACTTTTGAATTGCATGCACAGCGTTTCTTTAAATGAGTTTGATGGTGAATAATTCCCTTTCCCTTAGAAAGCATGTCTCCTAAGTGTACATTGGCATCTTAAACATTTTGCAATTTTGCCTTATGTCATTTCTTGCATAGCACCTGGATGAATGGTTGGCAAGACAGTAAAAAGCCACTTCTGTTGTTGGGAAGGAAAGAATCATTCTGCATGTAACATTGAACATTGTTTGGGGGTAGTCGCCATCAGATTCTTCAATGCTTTTTATTCATTCTGTTGCTGTTCACGATCTGCAAAAGAGTATAGAATAAATGGGTTGCCATCTGTCAAGCAGGTTGAGGGGTAAACAAAGCCCCTTCTCTGCTTTCATAGGCACAGTGGGTTCACCTTTGGCCATGGATCTCTGGACCGCCCTCCTCAGGAAAGCTCAGTAATAAAATGCTTCGTTTATTGGACATTTATTAATTTCACATAATGTATTTTATGGGATTATCACAACAAAATCCTGATATATAACAGAAGGCTTTGCTGTTGTTTATCTTTATGGTTAAGAAGTTATTTCATGGGAGTCTTGTAAAATATCCTTTAAAAGTTGGTGTGTTGTCGACATTGAACTAGGAAGCAAGTACCCCGAGAGCTGGTCTAATACTTTCCCATTTATATTACTTGAGCCTCCCATTATTTCTTTTCTATTCTACAAAAGGAACCATGAATTCCTTTAGTCAAATCAGTGAACTGTATGGTTCTACCCAGTGGAAGAGAGGCAGAATATTGGCTGAGAACAGACAAAAGGACACACACTCACTCCTAGGCTGGCAGTGGTACATTCTGCCTTGGGAAGGCTTCTTCATCATTATGTTGCACCAAGAGCACATGGAATATTCGAATAGGATTATTAGAATAGAACTAATTAGAATTTCAATTAGAATAGAAATGTTGGGAAATGTGTTGGTGTTTGTGCCAGGAGGTTAAGCTTAGAGCAGATGGATTCCCTACTGTTCCAGAAGAGGTTATCCAGTACCAACACTTTCCAAATTGGTCTCCCATGCATCTCAGCCAGACTTTTAGAACAAGACTGGAATGGTCCAGTGAGTTATTCTTTCTCTTGTCTGACTTCCAAAGTTTCTGTTTGTGAATCAATTTCTTATATGTTTAAAGCATATAAGTAAACATTTTTATTAGGATGATGACTTTAGGTTGGCTAGGAGGAGTGTCTGTGCTACAGTTTGAGTTAACTGATGTTAAAAGGTGACCTAACCAGAATGAGGTCTTCACTGGGAACTCTGGGGACTCCTTGTAAAACAGATGGGTGTTGGTCTCTAGAGCTCTTACCCAAGGAGATTGCATACCGCCTGTGCACCCTGCTTTTTCTGTAATGAAAGGAACACCTAGTAGCCTGCTCTTTTCAGTCACACTGAAAAATAGCGAGAAGTTGTTTTCAATGATGTCACTGGCTGCACCAGCAATTTGTCTAAGATATGCATTTTGACATTTACCTTGAGGATGATACCTCAGCCCTACATTCCTCATAGAACTTGAAGTTGAGCCTCACTGTTTTTCTATTATTATTATTTCTTGAAATATGCCAGGGGAAAAGAAAAGATGGAAAAGGAAAATTGGCCAACATTTTCCTGTCAATAATGAAAACAAGACCAGGAAGATGGTCCCATGTTGACTAAAGACCTTGAACATAAGGCATGTTATAGCTGAGAAGTCTCAAATTTCAACAGCACAATGACATAAGTGTCTCTGTAATGTATCTTCAGCTGATGGTATCAGGGGACAGAAGACATTCGAGAAAATAGTAACATAAAAGGGAACGCTGGGGCATGTCATTGGTGGTGGCAACTATGAGAATGCTATTTCTGAGCAATTCTGAGCTATTTCCCCACTCCATCTCTAATTCAGCATTGAATTAAAATGAAAGAAAGAAATAATAATTTTTTTTTCCTTTTCAACAGAAAATGTCATGGAAATGTCAGAGTTCTTTCTACGTGATCACATCTCTCTTAAAAGTTGATAGCTGCAAATCATTGAAATACTAACTACATTGGAAAATATTAATTCCAAGTAAAAGCACCATTGTCTGTGAGATGAACGCTGGCTTTAAAGCATTGGAAATGTGCTTCAGGATGGAGCACAACCCAGAACCTGAGAAATTGTCTGAATGTCCTTAAATTCTGATGAATTTGTCAGTTACTGAGAGATTTATGTAACTCTGTCACCCTCAGGTCACTTCCTTTGGGTGTTCCATTCAGGTCTAAGCTTCCCTGTCATTTAGACGTACTAGTAATTCTCTTTTCAAGATTCAAAGTGTTGGGGATGCCCACTTTGGAAAGTGTCATTTAAAGATACCACGTGGCAAGAATAGGGCACCTCAATAATCTGTGGAATCTTCTGGCTTTAGACAAGATCTCAGGTCGTGCACATCAACATCTATTCACACTTTAAAGATCTCTGTGTCAGAATCTTGATTGTCTTGTGTAGACCAGGATAGTATTTTGTTAAGTTTGTTGTCAGAATGTCCTCTTCACTGCAGATTCCCAGCAGACAATTCATTTTCTCCATGTAAGAGGACGGTAAATGGGACTTTTATAATTATCAAGGACATTTGATTTTAATAAGCACCATGAACTGAGAAGTACTGGAGATGAATTCCCAGAGATGATTACAAAGACCTTTGCTTGGGACCTTCAATAGGTTATGCATGTCTATGCTACTAAAAAAAATAGCAAATGTGGTCAGGGAGAGAAATAGGATGACGACAACTTTGAACTGGAAGTCCAGACATTTTATAAAAACATATATAACATATATTTATTATATATAGGAGATATGAAATAAACTGTAAGATATTTATGACTAATTTTAGATTTATAGAAAAATTTCAAAGATAAAACATTTCCATGTACCCATTACCCAGGTGACCTGGGTAGTACCAATCATTAGTAGCACCTTCTATTACCATGATATGTATGTGAAACTGAGAAACCAATGCTGACATTGTGCATTCAGTAATAACTAACCTCCAGACTTTATTTGGATTTCACCAGTTCGCTCTCTTTCGGTTTCAGAACTCAAAGTAGGACATGACATTGCATTTAGTTTTGTCTTTCAGTTCCCACTTGTCTGTGACTGTTTCTAATCCTTTCTTTTTATTGTATCACCCTGTGGAATACTGGCCCAGTATGAGATCTCAGGTTGGTTTAGACTGGACTATTGTATTTTAATATTTGTAAATGAATCTGAGTTGCTTACCTAAAGGAGATTGTTCTTATAATTCAAAGTGACCAGAAAGCCATGGATACCAGAGGTATCTTCAAGAGAAAATTGAGGGAGATGTGATAGAGTGTGACATAAGCGATATTTGGAGAAAACTGCTTTTCCTTTGTGTAACCACATTGGGTTTGGACTGTTACATTTGCATTAGGGAGGGGAAAAGTAATGATAGTCATTCCACTATCCATGAACAAATATTTAATGTTGACTAAAACCAAATACTATGTGGCATTCAGAAACAACCTACCTCTCAAGGAGTGCATAATCTAGCAGAGGATTAGAAGATACCTATCACCATACACTTCAAAATACAAATGCTGCAGGAACTGGCAAAGAAATGTTCTTAGCTCTTAAGAGTTTGGAAAGTTAAAAGTAGTGGAAAGGTATTCTAGATGGATGTCAGATGTGTGGAGAAAGGTGGAATATGATTCCAAGGATGCAAACAAGTGAGCAGTAAGCTTATTTTGGGCAGTAGAGAGAGCACTGCGGAATAAGATACTTAAAGGTGATTTGTAAGAGAGAAGACTGAGAAAGGAACTTGAACAGAGGTTGAATTCAGAGCTTTAAATACCAGGCTGAGCGAATGACTTTTTCAATAGGCAGGGCTTATTCTGAACAGAACTAGACTAAGTGTATCATGGTCAGGAGAATGTTCTGTGAAGGTGATTCTTACAGGAGAACATAGTATGGCTGGAAGATGCAGAAGAATCCACTGTGAAGAAGATACTAAAAGGGTTTTAAACCAAAAGAAGAAGAAGAAAGAAAGAATAGTGATGCGGAGGTTCATTTTTGATGGACTTCATTTGCTCATTAATTAAGAGGGTAAAAGTATGTGTGGGATGTGGGTAGGGACTAGTGAATGCTTCAGTAGGTTATGCATGTCTATGCTATGAGGCATGAAAAAGGCCTAAGTAACCAGGGGTTAAAAATAAAGACTGGTGAGGACCACATTTAGCATAGGTTTGATGTGAGGATACTGACATTTGAAGAGATTCAGTCAGTTGAGTTGGCTTACACCAACTCTCTTTTGAGTGATCTCCAGTGTGAATCTTGGTTCACTTCTATATAGTAGTTCCCTCCTCCTCAGTAGGAGATAAGATAGAGTCCCAGAGCCCAGTGTTGCCTAAAACTATGAATAGCACTGAATCCCACATACACTGTGTTTTCTCATACACATATATGTTCCTATGATAAAGTTGAATTTATAAATTAGTTGCAGCAAAGGATTAACTGCATTACTAAAATAGAACAATTGTAACAATATACAGTAAAAAAAAAAAAACAAGAATGTGATCTCTCTCTCTCTCTCTCTCTCTCTCTCTTACTGAACTCTACTCATATTCCTTCTTGTGCTGATGTGAGGTTAGGGAATGCCTACATGGTAAGGTGAACAAATAAGCGCTTATCACACATAGTGACCATAACTTTTGCATTTTGAGGTTCAACAGCAAAAACTGCACATATTTTTTTTGTTTTTGTTCTTCCCAATTTCACGGATAGAAGATTCATTCCTACTATAGATCTTAGCAAACTTGGCATGTGGTTCTTTTTTCCTTATTAAGTTGAGAACTTTCACTTTTTCACTTATAACAAGCCTGTTAAGGCTTCTCCTTGACATATCCAAATTGCCATGATCAATGAAGATTCCTGTGCCTGGGGGCCATCCATTATGAAGTAAAACAAGGGTTACCTGGACCAAGCACTAAGTACTGCAACTGTTGATATGACAATAAGATGGCTGCTTAGTGACTGAGAGGGAGTGGTGTGTGCCTTGTGCATATGCTCTCCCAAAAGTGATTCCTGTCCTGGGTAGGACATGGGAGCTTTCATTGTGTTGCTTACAGTGGCGTGCAATTTAAAACTTATGGATTGTTTATTTCTGGAATTTTCCATTTAGTGCTTTTGGGTAGTGGTTGACCACAGGATAAAATATCTTGGAGACCATTGTTTTAATGATCCTCTTCTCCTAGTCCAGTTTTGGAAGGGAAGAAGTGGGTTGCTTGTTTGTTATATTATTTTAACTTTGCTTTTTATTTGTGCTCTTGTTGTCGTTGTTTTTTTAATTACTATTGCAAAATATGCTGAACTGTTTCCTAGAAAAGAAAATAACATGCATCAGTAGTGCTACAGCTTGTCAATGAGGCATGAAGTAAGCTTATTTTGCTTATTACTATTTTAGGCAGTTTTCAATAGCAAGAATTAATGGACTTGGTTTTGAAAAGCTGCCTGCCACGTCAAGTAGCTTCTCATTCATTTGATCAGTTTCTATATAGCCTAAGGCCTGGCTCAAAGGTATGACAAAATATGTAATATGAGAAATTTAATTTTATTACAGTAAATCCATGCTGAGTGTTAAACAAGGAATCGTAGGGAAATAATTTCAATTGCTATGTTAAATATAATGTAGTCTAATTATTTTACATTAGAGACCCCTTAGTCATTAAAGCAGCAAGCTGCTATTACTATAAATTTGTGAACAGATATCATCACTGACCTGATTCCTATTAGAAGGGAAATTCCCATCACCACTATCATTCTTTAACATAGAAAAATTTATTCATTGAAACATTAAAAATGCAACAGAAGAAACTTTACAAATCACAGAATCTGGCCTCCTGGCAAATCAATAACTGTTTTTTTTTTTCTTTTTAATGATGGTCACAGACTGTGGTTTTGCATGAGGTGACTACATATTTTTATAGAAGCCTTTCATGGTTGGAGACTCTAATCTTTGGGGGCATCTTTTTATGTTTAACTAAAAAATGTTTTCCTCTAGTTTCAGCCCATTTGTGCTAAGTTCTCTTTTGGATATCTACAAATAAATTTAATAATAATTCCCAAAGCTCCTCATCAAATATTATAAAATAGCTTATTTGCTTAGTGGGACAACTTTGCCAACTAAATACCACTTCCTTCAACCATTGATAAGTTTCTTTTTTGGGGGTACTGGGGATTGAACTCAGAGACATTCAAACACTGAGTCACATCCCAGCCCTATTTTATATTCTGTTTAGAGACAGGGTCTCACTGAGTTGCTTAGTACCTCACTATTGCTGAGGCTGGCTTTGAACTGGCAGTCCTCCTGCCTCAGCCTCCTGAACCATTAGGATTGAAAGTGTGCACCACCATGCCCAGCTGATAAAGCTTCTTTGTCCTCACGGTCTTGGTCATCTTCCTGGAACAATCCTTAGTCTCTCAAGTTTCATAAAGGAGTTTAGTGCACAAAAATGTTGTAATTCTTCTGCTGTGTTCTATGTAGGTTATACTCTATATTTTATTAATAGCAAGTATTGGCTGAATTTCTTTTTAGAATCTCCCTCAGACTTTCAAGTCAGAGTTTTGGGCCAACACATTCCCTAGGCAGCTTTCCCTAACTGCTTTCAGAACAAGATTCCCGTGGTTTTATTTGTCCAATTGATTATCTTTAACTCTAAAAGTCAGTCATTAGAGAGCTACATTTCATCTTTGTGTCCATTGTTTTAATCTACTAAGAGATTCTTGACAACTTTGTTTGCATGGATATGTTTGAACATTTGGTTGAAGGTGAATATCTAGCATCGCTTGCAGCAAATGTAAATACACACGAGACCTTTCTTTTTCCTTTCTATTTATTAATTTGATCATTTTCTTTGTAAAAACATTGAACTTGAACATGACCAAGACAGAACTCTGTGACACTCCCTGCTTCCAGATACTGAGGGAATTGTTTTGTAGCAATATTTGGAATTTCTAGGGTTCAAAGGATTTCCCCTTGAGTGTGGGTGATCCTATTTAACAATATTCTTTGGTACAATTTTCAACTTATTGAAATTCAACTAATTGTACTTGCATTTCACCAAAATTAGTCTATAAATGAGGATACTGTTAAGGACCTTAAAAAACATCAAGATGTGTGCCATAGCCAGACTTTCTATACCTAGTCTTCTGTAAATTCCTATCTTAACAGAAACCTTGGAATGGAAGCACCATTTAACACAGTTATCCCACTTCACAGCATATACCCAAAGGACTAAATATCAGCATACACTGACACAGCCACCTCAAAGCTTAGAGCAGCCGAATTTACAATTGCCAAGCTATGCGACCAAACTAGGTGCCCTTCAACAGATGAATTGATAAAGAAAATGTGGTATATATACACAATGGAATATTACTCAGCCATAAAGAATGCAATTATGGCATTTGCTGGTAAATAGATGGAACTGGAGACTATCATGCTAAGTGAAATAAGCCAGTCCCAAATAACCAAAGGCTGAATGTCCTCTCTGATATGCAGATGCTAACTCACAATAAGGAACGGGAAGAGTTGAAGTTCACTGGATTCAACAAAGGGGAATGAAGGCAAGGGATGGGGGATGGGAATAGGAAAGGTAGTAGAATGAATCAGACATAACATTTCTATGTAACTCCACATCATATACAACCACAAAGACGAGAAGTTGTACTCCATGTATATTTGACATGTCAAAATATATTCTAGTGTCATGTATAACAAAAAGAACAAATACAAAAAAGTTTTAAAAAGCAGTAAGGAACCTGTGTCATGAAAGCTGGATACAGCACCTGGTTCATTTTTCTTCACAAAACAATCCAGACTCACTGTCCAACTGTCTCTCTGCTAGCTTTGGTCCATTGCAATAGGCAGTTACCTGTCTGTGAGAATGATCAGCGGCAGGCTCTGTCATAAGTTAATGACCACAACTTGGCTATTAAAACTCCCTCTACTCTGCCACAGAAGAGATTCCAGAGACTTGGATGTTTGGGTGAAACTCTTGCTTTCCTCTAGAATGGTAGAAATACCTGGAAGAGCCTTGGAGCCCCTCTCAACATATGTACGAAGAAGCTGAGAACCCTGTTTCTTTTCTTTTCTTAGTTAAATGACTGTGTCATTTCAAAAGTATCTCCCAATTCCCTGTCCTGTGCACTTTTGGAAAAATTCTGAATTCAGAGACTGAATTTATTCCAGTTTATCTTAGTTTTATGACTTGGAGCAAAATTTTCACCTTTCAAACACTTTCTACCCTTATCTTTGAATTGAAGAGGTTGGATATTTAGAATCAATGCTTCTAGGTTTAGCTTTCTGTTAATTGGAGAAGGGGTGAGGACAGCTTCACTAACTGCAGAGTTTGACTTGTTGAAACTCATGGTATTTCTGCAGAGCTTGGCATATAAGTAGAGGTCTTGGTTTCCCCATGTTTAAGTTAACCCATCTTGACGATGCTCAGTCATGAAACTGATCCTTCACTAAATTTCTCCATATGTCTATTTACAGTTACATATAGAAGATAACTGACACAGTTCTTTGGTGAGGAGTAATTCCTTCTCAAAATTTTGGTTTCTGAAATGGTTTGGTTTCTAGTCTCATTTTGATTTTTTATGAACATTTTGAATTACTCTTTAGTTATATATTAAGTTAGAATCATTTTTAATTTTTCTCTTATTCCTCTTTGAAGTTTTTTCCCTAGTTTTTTCTTTTTGATACCTGGGATTGAACAACTGAGGGGCACTTGCCCACTGAGCCCCATCCCCATACTGATTTTGTATGTATTTTAGAGACAGGGTCTCAATGAGTTGCTTAACACCTTGCTTTCGCTGAGGCTGGCTTTGAACTCTTGATCCTCCTGTCTCAGCCTCCTGGCCACTAGGATTACAGGTAGGCATCACCATGCTTGGCAGTTTTTCCCTCTTAAGTAGGTGATTTGTGAAAAAAATAAAAAAGAAAAATAACTATAATGCATGAATTTTATACTTGCAAAAGGAATGAGCCAATATCTTCTGTACTATCATACACAACTACATGGATGATGTTGTAAACAAGGAAGGTATATCTGCTTGGATTTCATACTGGCCTTTCATGTATGCTAAAGGCAAATTACTAATTTTAAATATCAAAGTTAAATTTTCCAACCTGGGATATTTGACCCAGAACTCTGACTTCTCTTTCCAAGTTGTTTCCATCCAAGCTTTGGTCAGAAGAAGGCCAGCTGAGGGGCTGGAGAAACGGCCACTCAGCATGAAGCCTGCAGCACCAATTTTCAGGGCTTATAGATTGTGGATTATGGGTGCAGTTAATAGGGAATGGCTGGTGACTGCCAGGACTACTGTCTCCCTTACTGAGTCAACATTAACCACTGCTGCTCTTTTTCTTTAACTTGGTTAATGTGTTTAGACACTGCTGGGCTCCAAATACTGGAAATCCAGCAAACTGAATTAATCGATTTTCCTGTAACAGGATTGTCCTGTAGAAATGGATATTGTCACACCACACTGTGAGCTGCTTAACACACACAGCTGAAATAACTGCACTGGTGATGTACTTGAGTTTGAAAAGGGGATTAGAACTCTGTGTCTGAAGATTGCCAAAGGAAGAAAGCTGTGGGCAGAGTTTGGGTCTCAGGGGGGCTCATTAGATGAAAATTAAGTGAGGAAGTCTTGCCTTTCTCTTGTCCCTTCCTGGACTTCCTGTGCCTCAGTCCTTTCTACCCAAAGTTTATAGCCTCACTGATGCACTTTCTGTGCTTCGGGGTTTGGCCACAAGCAGAGCAGTTGAGCAACTGGAGAGGGCATTGCAGTTTTGCAAAAAAGGAGCTCCTGCTGACCTTCTTAAGGGCTGGGAGAGAGGAGTATATTGCTGCTGTATATTAGCTTCCAGGGCTCTAGGTTCTGCTTGGCAAGTAGTTCCCATCTGGACACAATTCAAAGTGTGAACTTGGATGTTTGCAGGTCTCTTTGCTTTTAACCAAAGTTGTCTCAGAGCTGATAATTACAATAGCTGAGGCCTTCTTGCACCTTTCTTTTAAAGAGAAGCTGATGAGCCATATTGTGTATCCAGTATTGCTCACATTGATGTGAAGGTGAAAAGCTGAACAACAGAACATCACAATTCCGAATGATGATGCCTGACTTACCATGAGAGTACATGGTTCAGTCTGTATTTTGTTTCCAAACTCTATTTTTTTCTTTTTTGCTAATAATGAAAATTTGCTTCTTATGAACACCCTTGCAGAGGAGAGACAGAGAAGGAGATGAAAAGATTAGGCAGCAAAAAGAAAACCATCGAAATCTAAGGCCCATGTGGAATGTAAAATTTGTCTCCAAATATAAAGTGTAAGGAATTCAGAATAATACACTTTAAAGTTTACTTTCTATCGCCATTTTGAATTGTTCTTCATTTTATCTCAGTGAAGACCCAAAATTCTATATAGGAATATACAAGATATTGAAAACAGAATTGCTATTTTTTTTATTTGATGTAGATAGTTAATCGCCAAGAGGAATAGAAGAGTGTATAGAATAGGTGAGTGATTCTCAAATTTCAGTGTTTATGAGGAGCATCTGGAGGGCCTGTATAAAGCGATTTCTGGGCCCCACCCAAAAGATGTTAGTTCAGTAACTCATATGGGTCCTGAGAATTTGCATTTTCAACAAGATCTCAGGTGATCTTGCTACTCAGGTGATCTCATGCTACTGACATAGGGTTTGCCTCTGAGAACAACCATTCTCATTTAGCAGATTTATCCATATGGTGGCACTAACCCAGTGGCCTATTTGGAGGATAGAAGGCATTTTCTTTCTTTCCATCATTTCCCCCGAGATATATATATATATATACACACCCTTCACTAACAAACCTTTGATTTGGGGAGCAAAAAATGGATCAGAGAGGGAACATTTGTTCTTGATTAGTTGCGAATTCCATGCATCCTGGACCCTTTAGTGAAATACCCATGCTATAAATTCACAAAGGACTTGAAAAAGAATAAACTTAGGAATAAAATGGAAGGGATCCATTTTCACCTAGTGTCTCAAATACTTCATTCCACTTCTCTCATCTTCTAACCCAGGGGTCTGCAAAGTATCACCCATAAGCTGGCTAATGTTCTTTGTGAAGTTGTAATGCCTATGACTGCAATGGCAAAGTCGAGTAGTTGTAACTAAAATGAAAAAAAAAAAAAATGAGAGTGTTGCAAGCTGGTATTGGAATTGGAGTTGAGGAAGAAATACTAGAACCCTGTTGAGTATTCCACCATACTCAACTCCAGACTAGGAGAGTAATCCGCAGAACGCTTCTTTCCCTTTAAGACCACATCATTCTTTCATGATAATAAAAAGAGCATCAGGAACTGAATAATGGAAGCAGATGCATGCTCTTCAAAGATGTGCAGCTGAGGGAGAGTGGAGTTTGGCATTTACATTATCAGGAGACCTTCCTTCCTCATTGTTTTATTTCTGCAGGGTGTGAGGAGAGGAATGGATTACAATGGTCCATTTATTGCCTTCTTTGTTTTATTCTTCCAACATGCAGCAGACAACCATATTTTCTTGTGCGCTTTAATCTCATTACACAGTTTCTCTGTGACTAAAACCTTAAACTAACAGTACATAACGGGATTACATAGATTGGCTTATTTTCTACAATTTTCCAAACAAGGTTATTCAAGGATAATTCCTTGAGTAGGACTCTGGCCCCTTGTGTTCTGTTTTCTTCTTCTATTTTCAAGTGATTCCATTTTAGTTTTACTCGCCAATTCTTTTCCTTTGCTTCTAACCTTCATTTTAAGATATTGTCTACAAGAAAAGGCAATACTCACACACACACACTCTCTCTCTCTCTCTCCCTCTGACAGGATAGCTTTAAAGCTTATCATAATGTCAGCAAGGATTTGGGCATTAATCAGCAATGCACATATGTGTATTGAATACACAGAGAAAGAGGTTTATGACAAGAAATCCAAACAAGGTTTCTTTTGAATCCACAGCATTCCTCGGAATAGTAGGTTATATGAAAGTAGTGGCATCCCCTCCCCCACCTGGGCTATGGATTCAACTTCAAGGGCACATAACAATTTCTTCTGTAATGAAAGGAATTTAACATGTACCTGGACAGTAAATCACACAGATGAGATCCCTCAATAAAGCATTTTCTCAAAGGTACTCCATTAACCAAGTGCATCCTCATAAATTGAAACAAAAATTAAATCAATCACAAGCATGCATCCTGTAATTAAAATTCCATATATAAATTAATCCAAATATAAATATCCAAATACAAACGAGTCCTTCTGTTTAAGCCCTCGCTTTCCAAGAGAGTGTGAGTGAAATGGTGTCATTTCTGTTGTTCCGTAGTTTAGTTCAGAATGGAAAAGTCTCATTACCTTTCAGTGGTGTTACTGAGAAACCAATAGAGCATCAACTGTTTTGTAATGAAGGTTGGGGAAGATTTTATGGGAAAGGATTTTGGTATCAGGAATTTATTTTCCCTACTGAAATGTGAGTGGGTTTTGTTTTCTTGTATTCTCAGTCCCCACCCACC